>NC_133204.1:49090671-49398171 GCF_958299795.1 Porites lutea | reverse complement strand
AGCGCAACACAGCGTTGCAACATTGTTGCCACATTGTTTCGAATAGTTAAAACATTGTCCTAACTTTGCAACGCCGTGTTGCCCTAAACTGGAATCGTCGTTGCGAATCGTTCCGTGTAACATCACCTTTACGGAAATCGCGCCGCTACAGCTGTTCTTGTGTGCGCAGGCGCAATGAAGTTATCCGGTATAGTGTGAACATTGCCTTAGTATAGCCTCTTCTAGAGGCAAGTATATCCTGAGCCACGCATGCCCAGACTGGTTTCCTCGACTGGGATTCTGTCTGTTTGAAAAGTATCCCTGGAATTCACCGTTAGGGATAAAAGAGTACAGGCCAAACTATTTTTTTCTCAACATTTTCTTTGGTTTTAATCACATAAACTGTCAGAATAAGGGAACGTATTATAATAACAACGAAAAATTCGATAGTGTTGCTACATAAAACTACGCGCTAAAACGTTTTTGGTATTATTCCTGGCTATAGTAAGGCGGGTATAAAGCAAAATAATTACTGCAAGTAATTTTTCTATTGTAGTTATAATATTGATTATGAATAATAGTATCGAATAATTCAAAAAAAAATTTTATACTGTTCTAAAATGACTTATGTCTAACACTAAGTCCTTCACAGCTAACAGTAGAATAAAATATCAAGTAAAATCAGCTAAACAGCTTGATCAGACAATATGTGTTATTACACAATCATATAACAGCACTTGCTATTGACTCAAAATTAATGCTCTTTTTTTTGTAGCATTGGGTAATGATTAATGTGCTTTCAAGGTAAAATGAGATTTGACTTCTCGATGACTTTTGTTCTTTCCGTGGTTTATGATGTACAGCAGGGCTAAATTCGACTTTTTTGAACAAGCTGATTAATCAGCGTCATAAGATTCTTCGCTGCCGACCATTTCTAAGTAGTTTGAAGGAGCCCAGCCAATTTCTCCAGTCGTGTTATTACGCACACACCACCATCCACTCTCATTTCTGAAAATTATTTCCATGACATCTCCCTCGTAGATGTCTATCTCTTCGCTATCGTCGTCAGCTTCATAGTCACAAATCACACGACAAAACATTTGTTGATGGTGTTCATCGTCATCCTCTTTTCCTCTGTCTTCCTCTTCTGGTGAATTGCTTTCCTCATTTGCGTTAACCTGATGAGCAGGGACAAAGTGTCCTGAAAAAGACCAGCCACGCAAACCGTCCTTATTCTGTATCAGCCAATAACCTGTAGACGCCTTTTCAATGACCGTGACAAAATCACCCTTGTTGAGGTAAATCTCTGCATCAACTTCGTGTGAATCAGCTGCGTAGTAGAGATTAGTTGAACCGTCCTCGTCACGTGGGGACACGGTGTTACTTTGTAGGTTGACTTCAATTTCAAAACTCTCTGTTGACCGCGCGTCATCATCCCTTAAAGTAGAAAGTCTCCCTTTGTCAGTGAGCTGGTCGTGCAACTCGTCGATCACAATCGCTGGTGAATTAGGAGAGTCGGGGTGAATAATTCGATTTGAATATAACTGCTCTTCATCGGATTCCGATTCGTCACTTGAACACCAAACTTGAATTTGCTCATTAAGTTCCTGCGCTGTTTCTGTTTCCAGAGAATTCTGGAAGATTATCTTTCGGTCGAAGTTGGACTTTGGAATTGTATGATTCTTACTCTGCTCATCTTCCGCAGATGTCTGTCTCTGGCCTCTAGGGTACGTATTTGGGGAAGGAGGGTTTCTTGAGGGAGGTCCCATTCTTGGGGAGTCGATGTTAGAGGCATTAGAAAGATTGGATGGGGAAGGGGGGCTTCTTCTTGGTGGCTGAAAATTAGCCATATCTTCGTCTATGGATGTTTTCTTGTAGTAGACATAATCACCAACAGGCTGCTTGCAGAATCCATCCAGGCATTCCATAAGATCAGTAAGTGTAGTGGTTTCTGACGAAATATCACACGAACCAGTGTCACTATCTTCTGCGTCTCCCAGAGTTGCAGTGGCCTCGATGTCGTCAGCAATCTCGTCCCGCGAGGTAGAAAGTCCGTTAGAGAGGTTTGGTGGTGCAAGCTGTGTATTGTATTCTTCTTCAATCTTAATGTGGTCTGACTCAGGAACTTCATGTAAGCAAGAAAGTGACGAGGACAAAGTGTTGCTTTTTTCAGGTTTCCAGTTTGATTCTGCACTCTGAGCTGCGTTCCTAGAGAGTAGGGACTCTAAACTTCGACTTTTGGATTTCTTTGCCTCTATATCCTCCTTAGAGTCGGCTTCATGGTTTCCAGCAGTTGCTTCCATATGGTGGGTAGATAGAGCCAAAGTGCTTATTGCTCGACGCTCCACAGTAGGCCTTGTGGAGTTCTTTGGCGATGGTTGAGAAGTTTTTCTTTTTCTCTCTTCTGAACTTGCGTCGGACGACCTTTGTTCGGATTGATTCAGCTGTAAGAAAGCGTTACTCATTTCAATCATATTGCCAATGGTTTTCTTTCTGGATGCATCCTCTGTAGCTTCTTTATCCTTGGCAAAAGATACTGCCTTTGGATCCTTTTTTCCCATTGTAGAGAAAACATTTTTCGATATCTTCCTTGGAAGAGACATTCTCTTGTCCTACAAGAAACAAGTATGGTTCATGAGATTAGATGGTGTTCTTCGGTGCATATTGAACTCAATCTCTATTACGCCGGGGTCGATATACTGATTCCTTATAAATTTTTCGTAACATTTAACATCAAAATTTTGGTCGGGATATTACTAAAAGCTGCGAGAGGCGGCAAATAACATCAGGTAATTTTATGAGATAGTTATGAAATATTACCAACCTCTTTATTTGTGTTGTATGGCTCAGTCTTTTCTTCTGGTATTTCTACATCAACAAAACGACAACAATTTATTATTACAATTCATCATTACATAAATATGCAGTGAAACCTGGAAAAAGCGGACACTCACAGGTTGGGCCTTGGCCAGCGTCCGCCTTAGAATACATTCTTGTTATGAAATTGCACAAAAAGGCGAAAAAGTAGGGTACTTTCAAAACGTTCTAATACTTTGCTGTTTGCTTGATACAGTTTTCACATTGACTCACTATTCCCAGTGGCGGATTAAGATCTTTAAGTAAGTGCGGGCGCTGCTCATCCAGTGCCTAAGATAAGAGGGGGGCCTGCCTTAAAAAATAATTTTCTTGACCCTGCGGGGCTCACTTTGGCCTAAGAGTAAGGTTTGGTTACCCTATATCCGCCACTGATTCAAAACCAACGATAATACCATAAAGCAAATCAGGGCTGTGAGACATGGCTTATAGTAGTAGCCTTTGAAGTGGGCAAGTCGTCTCGATATTTTGTGATTTGATGCAAGAAGACATTTTTAATGAGAACTCAATACTGACTACAACACTAGTACTAACAGTGGCGGGTATCTCGCTAGACGGACCCAACCGCATATAACGGACAATTAACAATTATTGGACGAGGTTGAGCAAAATATGGTGACTTGTCTGTGGCGAGCAGATCAATTATTTGCCTCAGCCTTCGGCTTCGGCAAATAATTGATCTGCGAGACAAAAACTGACAAATCACGATATTTTGCGATAACCTAGTTGAATAATTGTTATATCATTCGATCACCGAGTTTGTTTTTTTAATGAATATCCTTGGGAAGCGAAGCGATCTGCCATTTTCACGCAAGAACGATCGCAAGAAGGAGAAAGGCACGGTTTCCTTTACGCATGAGCAGAATATTATTTGCAGCCAAACACTGTTGGACGGCATTGCACATAAGCAGACCATTATTTGTAGGCAGTTATTTGCAGGTCACGTGGTGGGCTCTCGGCCAATGAAAAGAAAGAACAATTTGCTTCGAATGATAATTATGTTTGTCCCGACGAAAAGCTTTTATTTTTTCGCTAAAATTAATCAGCTTGATACAAACATCCGGAAAATACAGACACCATGGCATCTTCCCTTGGTGTCCATTTTAGCCGTTTTCACTGAACAATAACTTTTGAATTGAAGTCATGCACATTCCGATAATGGGATCTCAGGTTTCTTACCTTGAATCACGTCTTCTTCTTCCTCTATGGGGCTCCTCAGTTCAGTTCTAGAAATAATCCTTGATTTTCGTCTTGCTGTTCTTGAACCTCTTCGCTCGTTGCCCAACTTTCTGAGGTACAATTGTGGCACCCAGCCTTCTCTTCCAAGGTATCTGACGAAAACAGTGGGTATTTTGTACTAAGTACCAAACCAACACCCATTTTTAGTCACATTACTTAGGACTGAGATGGAAATACAGGCGCTAGAATGTCTTGCTGGTATCAACGATTAATTATTATTATCGTTATCATTATAATTATAATTTTTATTTGTTATTAGTATTTTTTTTCAGAAATGAGAAAGTATACGTAAGGTTGAAAATAGAAGTTTACAAAAAGTTATGAATTACAAAAAAAATAATTATTATAATATTTCGCTCATAACCCTAATAAGACGACTTCACTTACGAAGCTTTCCACCATCCATCCATGTTCTTTTCCAGAATTTGCAAATTGACACCAATATCAAACGACAACTCATCATCTTCAACAGCGACATAACGTTTGGTGGTGACGAATACTTCTCCTATGTAAATGAAGATTAAGTTCAAATCCCTTAATAACAAGACTCTTGGCAAAATCTAAGAGTTGAGATCCAGAAAAGGTCTATACGTAAGTTAAGGGAGGGAGGGGGTAACACTAATTTAAAAGAGGTTTGATTCAAATACACTTTTACTTGGATAGGTTTCTACCAGGGGCTGATTGTATCGTATCTTGATAATCCGCTGTTGTTTCCTTGCTAAAAGTTGGTCATGTAGAGTTTTCCATCGTTTGGTAAAAGCAATAAGTCCCTTGAAAGCAACGGTAACAAGTGTTCTTTCTCTGTGATATGATACGTACCCTTGCTAATAGGGAATCTTTGCACGTTTGATAGCTCAGTGTCCGACATTTCGTCTGCTGGTTCGAGATACAGAGCTGGAGCCCAACCCACTTCACCATCAGCATCTACCAGCCACCAACCTGTAAAGTCAATTTATGATACTCAACTTGATTATTCAGTGTTATACTGAGATACCTCAATAGGTTTAGACTGAAGGAGATGTGACTTGCGGTAAATGTATGTTTAAAAATCCAGTTCTATCAACTTTCTTTGAATACAAATAGCAAAACAAGTCATCAGCCTAAATGAAAAAGCTCCATTTTCAGCATAAAGTAGAGAGTTTGATTATAACGTACTTTCGCAAAATCTTGTCATTTTCGAATAATGCGAAAATTCGGCTTACTCCTTTTAAATGGTAATAGTACGTAATACTAATCAAGTAATGATAATAATAATAATAATAATAATGATAATAATAATAATGAATACATAAGCTTGAACTATTAACTTTAAGAAATGTGTGTTAATGTTTTTATATACATATTGTCATGATCATTATTATTATTATATACATATTGAGAAATACTCACCAAAAAGCTATGTCGAAAATTTTCGTACGCAAATTAGTTCTAGCCAATCAGAGGAGCGAACGATGGTTTTCACACGTGAAAAAAATGATACGTCCAATCAGAAGCCACAGAGATGTGCGAGTTTCGTGCCAAAATTCCCGCCTTTTATTGCAGCTTGTAGCGCCGCTTCGCACACATTCAACGAGAAAAATTTTACTCAGAGTTTTTCTCGCTAAAAAAGTGAAAAATATTTCGGAAATGGAGTGGAATAGTTTCGTTTGTTTCACTGTTGATAAAGAAGACGGTAGAGAGCCAGCGAAACAACAGCAGAAAGGGAAAAACAGAACGAGACGTAAGCTTTCGTGCTTTTTGTCGGAGCTACTTTGCCTTTAATTTACGCTTATATTGAAACCGGCCATTTTACTTAAATTCACTCATTTTCAATTGTGCATTGAGGACAAACAGTTAAGATTACTTATAGTTCTTGGATTACCTCATATCCTTTCCGTCACTTATGTTTTTAACAAACGTTTTTACCAAAAAGCTGATAATTCGTTTTCGTTGTCATTTTGCGGTAAGTGCGTAGCGGCGAATTTTAGCATTTTTGAAAGATTTAAAATAAAAAGGCCACCAAAATGATGAATGTCTCAGTATGTATATAATAAACACAATACCACATGGAAAGTGCTTTGTACGGTATTTACGCACTCGTTGTTTTTGTATCAGAAATCTTACTCGTTCGCTGCGCTCACTCGCTCGATATCTGATACGTCAACAACTCGTGCGTAAATACCGTACGCCAGCACTTTCCATGAAGTATCCTTTATATATTTAATTGTAAAGTTGTGGTTCTAAGTTCGAGAGTTATTCCACGTTCAAGGAGTTTTAACGTTGCTTAGTTATTGTTTAGGGGAATAGAGAGCCTGTCCATGACCAGATTCCTTATAGCTCGTGTGGTTTTAAGGCAACAAGTTTGTTGTTTGAATATTTATTTATTCATATATAGTAAGTGATATTTGTAACATACTAAATTTTTAGAATAACTCACCGCATTCTCTCTTCTCGATGACGTCCACAATTTTTCCTTTCTTCAAATTAATATCAGTCTTGGCTTGTTTTTTATAGTCTTCCATAACAACGAAATGTTCCAAGACAATAGGTGAACTTATGTTGTTACCGACTGGAAAATAAATTATGATGGTTACTTCCGATAATACGTAGAGTCAGAAACTGATGTAAAGCCTTACCTTGATAAGACCTTAATTTTATCTTCCCTATTCCCAGAGAAGCAATTGAACTAAAAATCTTTCGCGCTCCTCCAGCCATTTTAATCTGGCAGAGCTGGACGAGATAGATCTCCTTTTTAGCCTGTTTGTGTCAGATGTAGAGATAAATCTCAAACCAAGAGAGAATGAATAGTAACTTTGTATTCCAAGAAAAGGTAAAACGGTAAAAAATATCACTTACATATTTTGGTCGTCTTTCCAAACTTTTGCAGTCGCCCTTTCATTGTCTGCGAAAAGTTACTACTTCTTCTTCTGCCTCTATTTTTCTTTCCGCTAAATTTCCGTAAAATATAAACAAAACAGGAGAACTGCCTTACAGTTAAACAAGTATTTGGCATGCAAACTTAAGGTAACATGCACTGATGTTGAAGTCAGTTTCAATTTCCCATGACTATTGTTGCGTAATTATACGTCTTGCCAACTTTATTGTAACTGTAACATTTAGCTACAAAAAAAATTGCGAGAAACTTTTCTGAAAAACATTAAGGAAATTTTAAAAAAGTTAAAACCTTACGACGTTTCGACGTTTTCGGACGTCATTATCACGTACAAAAAAATACAGTGTGAATGTTCTATAAATACAAAAAAAGCAATAGTTCATTAGCTAATAGTGGCCGTGAGAACGCGAAATTGACCCTAATTCAGAAGATTTTTGTCACCGTGCAATTCTAAATTAAAAATGTTCACCGATAGCTGAATACTTTATGTTCAGCAATGCGTTGATGAAGGTGTCGGGCTGTGTAGCCAACATAATCCGCATCACACAGAACACATGCAAATTTATAAACAACGCAATGCTGACTTACAATACTCGGCTTAATTTTTTTCGGCTCGAGATCTTGCTCCAATTTTTGCTCACAAAAATAGGCTGTGAAGCTAATCTTACATGTTGAAGGTAATCTTACATGTTACACTGATCGCGCCTATGCTCTGTTCACCTGCGACAGAGGCTTTTAATGAGGAATGTGCCAAGTAACGTTCTATCTTCTGCCGACTTGATTATCCATTTGGCCTCATAAATTTCACCATTTTAAATATGTTAACTAAAAATATTACAACTAAGCCAGAAATGAAAACCGATGATGGCAACACGATAGTTCTTCCCTTCAAAGATCAGATAGCCGCTAATGCAGCCCGTAGGCAATTGCGTGATCTCAGCAGTAAGATTAATTGCCGTCACTTAACAGCCTACTATTGTGTGCAAAAAATTGGAGCAAAATCTTAAGCCGAAAGAAATTAAGCTGAGTATTGTAAGTCAGCATTTTGTTGTGTGAATTTGTATGTGACCTGTGTGATGCGGATTATGTTGGCTACACAGCCCGACACCTTCATCAACGCATTGCTGAACACAAGTATTGAGCTATCGATAAACATTTTTTAAAAGGGCACGGTGACAAAAATCTTCTGAATGAGCATCAATTTCGCGTTCTCATGAAGTGCCAAGGGAAAATTCGATTGCTTCGTTTACGAAATGTTATTCATCAAAGAACTAAGGCCTTAACACTCAGAGTGACTCCATCATTGCTAAACTACTTTGTTAAACTTGAAACATATGCTTTTCTTTTTAATGAACTTAAGATTGTTTTTCTTTTATTTATAGAACATTCACCATGTATTTTTTTAAATTTGTAAAAAATTTCCTAAATGTTTGTAAGAAAAGTTTTTTCGCAATTGTTTATGGCTAGAATGTTCAGAAAAAGTAGCTTCTTTTTAACTGTAACGTTACCAAGGATTTTGACGAGCTTTCATGGCTTCTTTCTTTGATCAATAGACGAAATACTATGACCAACTTTTTTTTTTCATAAACTGTTCTGGATTCGTTGAATATAATGGTTTCATGCCTTATCTTTTTACTTACCGAGGGGGCTGGCGTTTCGGTTCTGGCTCTAAGTCCTCCGGTCTTGGGGTCAAAAAACTCTTGATATGCTTTGACTGTGCCACTTTAGTGTCAAGCCCCACAATCTCCTACAACAAGAAAAGGAAACAACCAAACTTATTCAACTTGAACCAAAAAACAGAGTCCGCAAAATATACATCGCCCTCTCAAGAAACAATGCCACTAACTAGGGGAGTTTCATACTGCCTTATCAAATTAAGCGTCGCATTGCTTCGAATATTCCAGATTTCTAGTGCGGGGCACATTGCCATAGGCGTCAGGCCGATAAAGGTTGGGCGATACGCTCGTGCCAGTCCTACTCCCCATCACAAATGGCTTGAAGGGCGGAGTGCTGGCTTCATCGCCCAGCCGTCCTGGCCGACAACCAAGAAGAAGCCGAGTGCTTTTGTCAGAGGGCTACAGTTCTGATAATTTTTGATGGTGATCTATTTCGGCTCTTTAGCGGTACGTGAAGTCGCCACCTACTTCTTACCTTCAAGAAAGAGTTGACTTGCTCCATTCTCCTAAATATAGCTTCACCAACATTCATGCGGGTAGAAAGCGTATCTAAAAGGTACAATAGTGGCACAACAAAACTTAGGAAACAGTCGCTATAAATTCCAAAGAATTAATAAGAAGCTTATATATTTGCTTTGAAAAGTTCTGTAGAGCACTTTCTAATATAACTTTGATTGATTTTTAATATAGGTTCCAACAAAGAAATACTTATCACTTACAAAGGAATTGATGAGATGAATTTGCGATAAAATGGCTGAAGAATAGGCCAGCGGGAAAACGAATTTTTATTGCGACTCACCTGGAAGTGGAGTGAAGTGATTATGTTTTGAACATGTTGCGCCAGGCCTGCCAAGGGACTCAGGAAACGCTTGGTACAAAATAGTCTAGGAAAATGCAAGTAAAGTATCTCCTGTTTAAGTAAGGAATGAACACCAACAAGGAATGAAATGGTAACTTTTAGCTTTATTGACTGCTAACAATTATTGGACGAGTTGAGCAAAATATCGTGATTTGTCAGTGGCGAGTAGGTCAGTTATTTGCCGAGACCGAAGGATGAGGTAAATAATTGAAACGGGACACTGGCAAATCATGATATTTTACGATAACCGAGTTCAATAACTGTTTAATCATTCGATCACCGAGTTTACTTTTTAATGAATATCTTCGGGAAGCTTTCATTTTCACGCAAGAGCGATCGCAGAAAGGAGAAAAGCGTGGTTTAATTTCATTTACTCATAAGCAGGACATTATTTCGAGCCAAACACAGTTCAATGACATTGCGCATGAGCAGATAATTTTTTGTTAGCAGTTATTTGCAGGTCACGTGATGGGCTCTTGGCAAATGAAAAGGAAGAAAAATTTGCATCGAATGATAGTGCAGTGCCATTTGTTTTCATTCAATAACTCGCCAGATTTCAAAGAAAAAAAGTAAATACCGGTACTTCAACCATAGCCCTTCCAGTGACTCAATCTCTCGAGTTTTTCTCACTTCAACATTTGCACATCTCCCATAGCACATTTTGTTTACCCCCCAATCATTTGCAGAAGCATTGTCTTCCATTTTTTTTTGGTAGGACTGCTATACCCAGGAGAAATAAAAAACAAAGGTTATGCAAAATTGGGGGGGGGGGGGGGGGGGTGGGGGGGGCAAAACAACTTGCGTTATGGGTGATGTGTAAATTTGAATGACAAAGGATAAGGAGATTCAGTCGGGTTGGGGGGAGGGTACCAGCCTTTTCTTGCAGCTCATTGATATTTTCGCTTAATCCTGAGAGCAAAAGTCAATGCATTGCTGCAGTTTCTTTCGTTAAAAATGTCGTTAAGTTTTTTCCTGTTGCGCTATTTCAAACCAATGGACTTGATATTTACAAGGCAGTCGAATCAGCGGGCACAGTCTCAGCAAAGCGTGAACAAGGGTTTCAATCCCTCATCCCTTGGATTTTTCTTGGTTGGAGTATTTCCATTTTTTAAAAAAATTGCGTTCAGTTAATAGCCTACTCTATCGTCGTAAGACCCGGCCAAGTAAAGACGCCTGCCCAAACTTAAGTTCGTATTTCGAGCTATTCCAAATAGCGGTCGTGAGAGTTTATTTCTTTAAACGTAAGCTTTTGAATTCTTTGAAATGGTCACCCGAATCCTGTTGCCCTACTTGCTATTCTCAAACGTATGACTCTAGCGCTCATTGTTATTGATTTTTTTTTCCTGTGAAACCTCCCGATTGCGACAGGTGAGCAAAGAGAGGCGACTGTGTTGATCAGAATACCTTTCCTAACCCGCATAAATAAGCCGTATGGCAATAAAAGACGAACGGTTAAAATAATAAATATTCTTCACAACAATTTCAATGACAGTTCATAAAAGCAGATAAAATTAGTCGTATGTTTGACCGTAATTTCTGATAGTAACCTTAAACAATCTTTGACGCAGTTAATTACCAAGACTACGTTAGTAACTGACGATATAGGCCCTCCCAGTTTACACATTTTAATAAGTTTCCGCTTATGATTTCAAGTTATTTTTTAATTTGAACTGCTTGTATCTTCAATCGTGCTTCAAGTCAGGTAATCTGAAACTTTGTCAGACCAGACTTTGTAAATCTAGATTCTGCAAGGGGCAAAACCCGACTTGACGCGTGAAAGATGCGTCTCTAAATCGGCACAGCTTTCAAGCTCCCTAGAATTATTTTATTAATCAATTAAAAAAAGATGAATGGAAAAATAACATTCTTTTGATGTTCTATTAACAGCTATTCAAGTGATCTTATTCTTATCAGCAATTGTTTTTGAAAATCACTTGTAGTTGTTCCAAGACATTATGTTTGTGAGCCAATACTTACAAGTGCTCTTTTGAACGTTAAAGATCAATTCAAAACGGAAGGATGTGTTCAACCAACAGATACAGACATAAACAAAAGAGCAATAAACTTATCAGGCACATAAAGGAACAAAAAAGTTTATATGAATTATGGCGCCTTACTACAGGACTCTTTAGAGGATCCTACGTTAATGATCCAGAAGAAAAGTTTTGGCATTGCCTTCTGTATTTAAAGAAATGATATTCACTATTCGCGTCAGTTTTTGTGGAAGTGGGCTGGCATCAACGAGCACGAATGCAAGCACACGGGGCTATGATACTGGCTTATGTGTTGTTTTAAAACGTAAGCACTGTTTTCTGGTTAGCCTTTTTAAATTCGAGAGGGCTTTTTTGGGGTACCGACAGAAATTAAACGTGATGAATTGACTGAAATCCGGGATGAAACACTTTTCTTTAGATCACCGCAATAAATTGAACAACATTAAGTAACTCATGCCAATCCAGAGGAAATGGGTTGCCGGAATTACCGTCGTTTTAATAGTGCCATGGGGCTATAGACCAACCACTAGCTCTTGCTTTATTGTGAGAAGGCGGGAAACTTTATAACAGTTTTATATTTCCTCTGTCTCACTTCACTATGAATAAAATCTTCAAGGTGTTAAGAAATAGCTATAATAGTGATAGAATCTTGCTCTGCTGATTTATTTTTGTCTGTGAATGAGGCAAAGGTGAAAACGGTGAATGGTGTGATGTATACAGATACAAATACAGTCTCTTTGTCAGACAGTCAACTGCGGATGGTTTTTAGCCAGGGCTTTTAGATCTTTTTTGTCTTGTAGCTCCAGTCTTCCAAAGTAGGTCACCACCAAATATAATTTTCGGTGCATTAAACAACATTTAAAAGATTCTGTGGAGGGATTTCAGAACAGACAGGAAGAACCAGGGGCACCCAACGTCAATTTTCGGAAAATATCTGTTCTCAAGACGACTTGAGATCTAGAATTTTCGGAACATTTGTTGTAAAATCTCTTGCTTGTCTGCCTCTCCTAGGATTTTCGAACATCTAAAAGATGGTATAATTGTCCATTTTTAACGGATTTTTATCCTAGAAAGATCACCTAGAATCTTCTGGAGCCTTTTTTCTGGCTGAAATTTCGAAAGGGTAAGTTTTGATCCCTATAATTTTCGGAACACCAAACTTTCTGTTAGGAAATCCGAACAGATAAAAAATTTTTAGGGGATAAAAATGTGCCTATATCTACCGTTTAAATACTAAAATACTTTAAACAACAATTCTCGTTGGGTGCCCCTTAAGAACTCGTAACTCAGTGACAGTAGAACTGACAAAACTCGCTGTCTCCTACCAGTGTACGTTTTGATTTACTCACATCCGGCAGTGCATATCATTGGCTGGGCTTATTCTTAAGATTCAGCAAAGCGTATTAATTTATAGCAGATTTAAGCAGCATCCTCCACAATGATTTGTCGGTCAAAAAGATTGTTGAATCGTTTCTCAATTTCTTCAGATTGTCAAGTACAACCTGACTCAATATTATCTACTTCAGTGGACCCTCGATACAACGAAGGGTCAAGGTACTGGCAAGTTCGCCATTGATAACGAAGTTTCGTTATATCGAGGTTCTTTTCCAATGTTTTACTATTACTGGGGTGAAGAAAATCATTCGATATACCGGGCACTTCATTATACAGAGGATCGTTATATCAAGGTTCCACTGTACTTGAAAGTACGGGTTGCTTATCATGTGCGTTTTACAGACAAGATGGAGGTTTTATCCTTACAGGGCGGTGGTGTATTTCTACACTGAAAACCTGTGGTTCGAGCGCAAAACATTTTAGATACGTTTGAAAAACTGCGCATGCCCCGCTCTGCTACTTACAGCCCCTATAATTTTGAATAGCTTACCTGCAAGTGTAAAAATTCGCTGTACCTTCGATAAACCAAGTTGACAGTTCCATCAGACCATGTAGCCTTCACGCAAAACATCTAGACAAATGAAAAGACACGTGTTTTGTTCAATAATCAACTTCTGGAATACGAGTAGGGAGAGATCAAAGCACTCTAACAGCTTAATTTGGCCGATTTGAAGCTGAGTCTGGCCGCTGAAAACTCGGTCAGTATGAACCTAGCACAGATACATGCCATTGCTTAAAATTATTACTAGTTAAAAAGTTCAACGGTTCAATTACGTATCAAAAATACACAAATAGCTAAAATTATCATTATATAAGGATCGCCCTTTGCACTGTTTGAAAAACCCTTAAGCAATTTTTTTTTTTAAAAAAAAAACACCTTTTTACGAAATAATAAGGTATCTGGAATGTAAAAACTATGGTACTCATTTTTGTCAATATTTTGTTCAAAAGATTATGTTTCTCGGGATTGTTTCTAAAAAGTCTGTGACATGAGTCTCTTAGCATTGAACATCATGACACCGGTTTTTTTTGAAGCTACGGGAATACGTGATTTTACATTGTATCCTTTAACTCATTTTCGTTATTTACAAAATAGTAAAATTAGCATTATTGAAGTGGATTGTGATTGAATAAACAAAATTGTAAATTCTGGTTTCGGTAATTAGAAATTCAAATGCACATGAATCAAGCCTTGTAAATACTTGAACCTCGACGTCATTTTCGAGCGAAGAAACACAATTTAATAAGGTGGTAACAAAAGTCATATCAAATTTGCATTTACTTCGATGTACCGTTTAGAAAACGGGCGTCGACACTCCCTTCAGCCTTTTGATATGATACATCGTCGAGTTCTTCATTTCAGTAGCCTAACAGCGATGACGCGCATTTTTGGAAAAGCGCATCACTTTGAAGGAATCTTAGTGAAGCTATTCTTAGTGATTAATAACTGAGCTCACGCATTCCCTCTCACGGTTCTACTGAAATATTACTGATGCGGATCACTGATGGTGATCATCTCCGTTATTCTCCTAACCTCTGTTATTGATATACAGTATTGATACATTAGGTGAAAATTTACACTGATCACGTCTGAGTTTACGGGGCGGCTGAGGACAGGTAAAACCGTCTTGAAACTATCTTCAAAATGTTAAGCAAAAATTAGTTTTTCTAAATTTAAAGCTGTATTTCAAGCAAGCAAAATCTGCTTTTTCGTTCCTCTTCCCTAGTGAGAATTTGAGACAGTTGTCGTAACAATTTCATCGCGTTTTCCTGTGGAAAGAATGATGTCCCTTGCAAACTACCGAGACGTGTTTTCCGTCTTTGAAATAACATCTTAAACAGCCTTTCCGTCTCTAATTTAAACTCGACTATTTTCTTTAAACTAGGGTCAGACGGCGATGTAAATACTACCAACGGTAAAGTAGTCGTGTTAAAACTTGAAAGGAATTTACGGAATGATCTCTGGACACCAGTTTTGTCGAACGCAAGTCAATACTCAACCAGTGAATTCTCTTTACTTTTGGTACACGATTAATTCTTCGTTTACAACGGATTTTAAAGCACCAAGAATTATTTCCTGTCAATCTCAAATGTTCAAAGTTTGATCAGTTACAACACACAAATAACGTCAAACTTACGAAGTGTTTCTTTGGTTTTGTCCTTCGCTGAACTCCTTCAACGGAAGCCTCTTTCACACTCCTGAACTCCATACCCAACGACTGCTGATTGTCCATGAAGTCTTTGCGCGACGGCTTTCAATTTTATATTCACTTCGATTAAGTAAAGTAACCGCGGTCTTTCAGTAGCAATATTAAAACAAGGCATGCGGAAAGATCTTGTGGCGAAGACATGCAAAGCTCCTCATTAACAAAACAAAACCATTCGTCCTATCTATGCTTGGCTGAACAATTCGATACTCAACGAAGCAATGGCGTAAATTCACAGCATAAACAGGGCTTAATTTAAGGCATGCATTTCTAATTCTTCGATTGAAATGAAATTCGTCTTCGCCTCTCTGAAAAAAAAAAACAGTAAGGGAAACGCCTGATATGGCAATGCCATTCATTCTTTTGATTGGAGCACGGATAGTGTCCTGAGACTCTCATGGGATTAATCAGTTTAAAAGAAGCGTACCGAAACAACATAACAGTTATTTGATTTCTTTGTGACTGGTTAGGGGAGTTTTTCTGTCAGTATGAAAAATTTTTGTGGAACCTCGCGTGCGTCAGCATAAATATTTACTTACAATTGTTTGCGTGAATCAATATCCTCACGCACGTCAAAAAGAAAAGATATACAAAGAGACTAATCATGGGTAGGGATGTACTATCATGCTAATCAGATATTGATGTTATTAGTTTGCTATTGTGAAAACACGACAGAAGTATCCATAATGGTAACAGCACGAAGGTTTAATCGCTCTAGCGTTACTAAAGGTGCTCTGTTATCGTCAATTTTAAGCCATATAATCGTTCTTAAGGCGAGCATCAAGAGAAGTCGCAGCTTAGCCCTTGTGACCTTGAGCGGTTTAGCTGGGGTCTTCTGACACAAACCACAATGTTGGTGACATTGATATATTATTGTAGCTTATTTCGTACATGTCTTTTACTTTGCATAACAGTTAACTAGTAAATATAATACTTAAAAACACAATGCGTTTAGTTGTGCACAATACCAAAGAGCACGCAATGTATTGCTCTATTGCTTAATTTAACGGACAGTTTCCTTAGTAAAGTCTTGCGTCAGTGTTGCTAACTGACTGAAGTGAATCAAACCGTCTGAACTTAGCACTTTCAGTGAGTCGTTTGTTACAAGGCTTATTTTAATTTTTTCTTATCTCCGCCCACAAAAATTTCGCAGTCGGTCTTCTTTGTGAGCGGAACTGGTAATTTGTTTTATTGACAGTAAGCACGTGATTTTTAGAGAATGGCATTCACGTGCAAAAGTATGCGCTAACGCATATGGTGTTTGTCCTGTTCGGTCACATGACTTGTCATGTGATAACATCTTGAGTAAAAAAGATAGTGGTTTTCAGTGTCGCCTTTTCTCGCGTGAGGTGATTTTCACGCGCGCTCGCGTTCCGCTCGCTCTACCATCCCTAAGGAAAAATGGGGGACTACTCGTAGTCTATTTTCAGTGGGGCCAGTAGAAAACAGTGCAGAAAAATTGTAAAGCTTGAGCCTCATCCAAATGAGTCTCCTTGAGGCTTAAAACCAATTTTTTTTTACGCTCCTTTCTCAGCTAGCCTCCTATGCAGAGACGTCCTTAAGGCTTCGTCACGAACCAAAGGAACCTCTGCGTGGGAGGCTACTTCTCGCCCTTTTGAGCGGTAATCACCCCTTCCCCCCAACCCCAGGGTTGTTGCATGTATGTCGACACTGATATTGTTGCTATCAGACAGACGTATGCATGAATAACGGGTTTAAACACGTGATAGTAGATGGCACGTATTGGAATATTAATGTTCTTGCCTGGAAATAATTGACCTGAAAGACTTCCATGAACTGCTACTGTCTGAAAGAAACACTAGTCTTGTAAAGACAAAACCACAACAACAAACCAGTGAGGATCTGCCGGATCTTAAGTAGACCTGGATCAGTAAACTGATCCTTACGGCAGGCAGAGTGATAGAAAAAATAAAGAAAACAAAAATTAAATGGTGAATTATATTTCCCCGTTATTTCGGTTTGAAACACAAACCTTCAACGGGGGCTATAAAAGTAAAATGAAAACTTTTCAACTGACTATTCACAAATAAGATTAAAGAGTATAACTAAATTGTTTAATAAGTGACCCTTCGCAGTTGAGTAAATCCATCACTGTGCATGAAAAAATTTGAAAACTTACTTTTGTACCAGTAAACTGAATTATAAAGAAGCGATTCAAAAAATGGCTATAAAAATAGCGATAGAATATTGCTTAAAAATATTTTAAAAAATTTTATCAAACGTTAATATGACGACGTTTCGACGTTCTTGGACGTCATTATGGTTAAACGAAAATAGCGACTTGTTCTATAATGTCATTGCCATGTGATGGCAGGCGTTTGGATAATAGGTACAAGTTTTCTAGTCATTCGGGTATGGTCATTCCACACCGATGACAGGTGGCCCCTGGAACAGCCTCAAGATTATTTGCCACACCACGGAATTGGTTTCAGGAAGTTTGACGGTGCCCAGCCTTCTTCATGATCAATATTCACGTACCACCAACCACTCCTGCTTTTACGAATAACTTTTACTTTATCTCCTTCATAAAGATCAATCTCGTTTTCCGACATAGCTTGATACATGGCCATGGCTTGATAAGCACTTCTATGTCTGCGTCCTCGAGTGAGGTGTCCTGAGTTGTTTGGGGTGGCTTTGGGTTTATATCGATTTTGGTGACAATTTGTTCTTGTCCTCGTTTCCCTCCTCTCTCGAAGATTATACGGGGGAACTTCAAAATCACCGCACCAAGAATCACTTCGGCTGATTTCGTCAAACACTTCGTCATCTGAAGATTCACAGGCATTCAAATCCGGTGTAAACCAATTTCTGACAGCATAACCATCTGTAGTGAGAGTTCGACATTTTCTGCATAATGCCGGATGCCGCATCTTACTGCTGACCATAGCACTACTTTGCGAGACAGACTGTTTAATCGTCTTGAGTCCCTTTCTTCTCTCGTCTTCTGCGGGATATCCAGAATCATATGAAGCCACTCTTTGCTGTTTTATTAACGGAGATCTTTTCTTGCCACCCTTCCCTTTAGAGGCTGAATAGCCCTTGGCTTCAGGAAGCATAAAACCTTCCTCCCTGTTCGGTCTCAACGAGTCGAAACGGCGTCTCCCCTGACTCACTTCTCTCTTCTTATAACGTAGATTGTTATCGAAGAAGGCTCTGTATTGTCTACTATCTCTTCTTCTTGGCCTCGTACTATTGTTAGAGGAACTCTCTGTCTCGGATGAGCTTCTGATGACAGTACGGCCCCTGTAACTTGTTGGCTCAGGCCAAAAGTGGTTACTAGGGGCCCATCTCGAGGCACGTGTTTTCTTGTAAGAATCGGCCAAACATCCTCGCTTTTGAACCTTTGAAAGTTGGAAAAATATATATATATCAATAACCACTACAACGGACTAACAAGATGACATATTTTCATTCGTATTTTTCGTGGCCCTAATAAACGTTATGATGTATTTGAAAAGGATACATAGGACTGGGAACTCAGAATGAATAATCACTAGGTACACACCAAGATCCGTGGAAATGACTCTTTAAAATAGGGTGGCGATTTAAATATAACTTCAATACTTTTATATGGCACCAATACCTCCTTTTTTAAATTGGGGAGGTGGGAAATTGCAGTTTTTCTCAATTTTGTTCACTTTTAGGGGTTAAAGGTTTAAAACTGATGCAAGAAATTCTATTAGCACTGGCCCGAAAGAGCAGGATGAGGCGACTCCTGTGCTGACTGGCTAGCCGATTTGCCTTAATCTTGTCTACTAGGGATTTCTCGCGAGGAAAAAGTTGCCTCGGTGACCATATAAAAAATCCTTTATTGACCTAACTTGCCACCGTTCAGTCAAGGTAGAGACTAGATATTGGCTTATTATATGTTTCAGGGAAACTGCCCACCTACCCCTTCCCTTAAGCCAACATTTTGCCCTAAGTGAGAAGTAAGTGTTAATGTTGGCTTAGGGAGGAGTAGCTGGGTACTGTTCATAAAAATGTAAAAGGACTTTTTAGCCAGCCATCTTTACCCCACGCTAGGTCAGTAACGCATATCTCACATTAGTTTGTGCACTGTTTTTCTCGAATTTATAACTGACTATGGCTGGTAAAATTTCAAATTTTAATTGCGTCGTACAGGAAGGAAGGTTGGAGAAGTGATTTTATTGCATGTTCAGTCTGGTAAATCAGCTACGGCACAAAATAGATATCAGTTCTTGGCCCTGAAAAAAGAGTTGTGCAGGGACAGGCTTAATCATGTGGCATTAAAAACAAGGACGCTATTAGGATTTGCTCCCTATTCGGAGGGAAATAACCCTTAGTGTCTAGCGGGTCTGTTTATGATAATTACACAATTTAGAGGTAAAAACGCAATGGATATACTCTATTGGATGTTTTACACTTACAGCCGAAAATTGTCGCTGCTTCCAGGCGGCCAACCTCCGAATGTGTGCTCTTCCTTAAACAAATTCAAAAACACAGGACTTAGCAGATGAGTAATATTCAGTCATGAAATTTCAAGGGTTTTGTTCACGACGCAATACATATTAAGAATATTTAGCGGGTTGAATTGATTTAATAAAACCCACATACAACTCAAATCATGCAAATATGAACTGACATTACAAAAACTGAGACAATTTGACGGGGCTGGGTTTAAAAAAGGGTGGAATACACAATCACAGAACTAAAGCATTTCTCATTATTTTTGGCAATATTTTTACTACCCATCTACACATACTGATTAGACCAGAGACCACAAACTGCAGAAATGCTTTCAAATGCAATCAAGATGAAAATATCCCTTAATACATGAATTGCCTGCGAACGTTTAAGCAATGCAGTTTACACCTTTTTCACTAACATAAGGTGCAGACAACACCTCTGTTCGTGTTTTTAGGGAAATTTCTTGGGTCATTCAACTATTGTTAGCTACTTAAACAACTCATTTTAAGAGCTTCCTTGTTGGCTCCATGTGTTTAATGCCTCATGATACATAAAAAAGTATATATGAAAATGATACTAAAGACAATTTTTATGTTGAAAGGTTATTTTCAGGGGAAAATTACGGAACGAGTAAAAAATAAAATCATTTCTAAAACTTACTGCTGTCAAAGACGTTATCATCATTATCAGCATCATTATCATCATCATCATCATCGTCACATCTATCGCTGTCATTGCTATTCTTATCGTCATGACTATCGTATTCATCATCGTCGTCGTCTTCGTATTGACTGCCATCATCGTACTCACCACCACCACCACCACCACCATCATCATCATCATCATCATCATCATCATCATCATCATCAGCGCAAACAGCAGCATCATAACCGACGCCACGATCAACATTGTCATCTTCGTTACCATCACTGCTTTCGTACTCACTGCCGTCACAGTCTGGCTGCTTTCTTCCTTGATTGACGCCTGATTCATCATTCACAGGGCTATCCTCATTCTGATATGTGCTTGTTACGTCAGCCAGGAAATTAGAAGGTGCCCATCCAACTGCTTCATTTACCCGTACTAACCACCATCCATTGCGAGCTTTCTTTTCCACTTTTACCTCATCTCCTTTGTAGAGTGTTATTTCCCAGGGTCCCCGAGCTTCGTAAGGGCTGACAGCGTAATGGGTGATGTGATTTGCTTGGAATGAATCTTTCGAACCCGAATTTCTTGCTTCGTTCAATAAAAACTTCTCTGCTTGTACAGGAGTCTCCACGTCTCTCTCATCATCAGCGGTGCTTCTCCTCTGACCTAGCTCCATTCCATGTATTCCTTTCTTTAGCTCTCTTATTTCACAAAAATCCTCAAACGGTTCCTCAGCTTTTACTTCTTGAATATCGGAACGCTTGCTTACTTGCTCTTGTTTCTCTGTTGAATGATGTTTATTGTGTTTCTTCATATTCTCACAGGCTTTCAATTCAAGCAACCGCTTATTTCGAAACTCTTCATCTGGGGTATCATTTCTCTTCTCGTCTCCTCTATCAACCTGAATGACCGAGTTCTCACTAAAAAAATCAACTAACGTTTGGCATTCTTCATCACCCTGCATGCACGAAGTAACTGGGACATCTTCGGTATCACTATGGGACGGTGTTACACAAATTTTTGGCAGGGGAAACTTCATGCTGGGTTCTTCATAAGATTCATTTTTCAACTTCTGGACTGGGCTTAACGCAAAAGAACGTCTTCTCACAATTGGGCTTGATACCAAAGGTCTCGTTGGTAATTCTAGAAACGGTGCGATATTGTTGGTGGCATCTACGGTGTCACTAATTCCAGCTGCAACATTTTCCGCCCGCTTTTCTTTATTAGAAAGGTCCTTGATATTCCTCGAGAAAAAACTAAAGGAGGGACTGCGTGGACGGTGTTTTTCGTCCTTAACCTCTGCTTTGAGTAAACCACACTCGGACTGGGTAGAACTTTTCCTTAAGTTTAATGAGGTTAAAGATTTACAGAGCTGTTCTTCTGCTTTCTTTTTGCTTGCAAACTCCTTGAGGCCAACTGACGCAAAGCTTAATGAGCGACTTTGTTTCTTACAGCTTCCTTTTTCTTGAAGATCTGCAACGCGCAGGTCTTGCTCTGAAATATAGAGCCCGCGATTGGGCAGCGCGTCTCTTATGTCATTATAACTCATTGAACGACGATTTGACGCTCTGGTTTCTCGGAACTTTTCTGCTGATGAAAACAGCTCCACCTAGGATATAAAGAAGTTTAACGTTGGAATAATCCGAATAGTCAGCATTCTGCGGTATGTAATTTGACATTGCGTTGGACTCACTTTTTTTAGGTGCAAAATGAAATAAAACAGCATTAAAACAGAATTATAAGGGCGAGAACCCTAATGTTTAAGAATTCCACTAAATTGAAGCCCTGGCCCTGTTTAGGACAAAAAATTCCTAAAATTCACACCCTGTTAAGGACAAAACCCTCAATTTTATGACCCTGTTTAGGACAGACTCGCACTAAATTATATACCCTATTTTGGGAGGTGGCCTAATGTATTCAGCAGCGATAAAAACTGAAGTCCGTTGTTACTCGCGTTTTCCAATAACGTGTAAACCAACCTCTTCACATTTATAAATGGTGGGAAAAACAGTTCAAGTGGTTACCTCTGCCGTGGTGCTTAATCTTTCTAATACCTACTTCTTCAAGACCCTGAGTATTACACCTTCTCTAGAAATCAAACTCAAGACTAAGCTTCCTGGCCAGCTAATCAGCTTACCTCACTTGAACTGTGTCGTCGAGATCCATTCCAGACAGGTACTAAAACTGAAATCAAAACAGTTAAATCGTGCTAAACTTTTTACAAGAGATATATAGGCATTAACTGTTATTCGCGTTTTCTTATATCATTCGGCGCCGACGATTTTTAAGACACAAGCAGTAGGAAATGTATAGATTCCTCCCCGCACTGACTAGACATTCCATATCTAAGAATTTAACTTCTTCTGTGGGGTCGAGGCAGATAACTTACTCCTCTTAGAATGATTATTACGGTCACTCGGGACACGAACTAGTTTTTCAATATTAGTCACTGCTATTTCATGAAAGCAAACTATCCAATCACTTATTACTTACGGTTTGATGTACCAGCCATGACTCCGTTGGTTGAATGAGTCTCATCAATGTCGCCTGTGTTCTCTCTAAGCCACATGCTCATGCCAGACTTTCGCCGTAAACCCACTTGAGCAGTGCCGGCTGTGGAACCAAGCCTCTTCAGGTACAAAGCAGGTGCTAGGCCCTCCTTATCCATATAACTGATAAAGATCGATAATTAGAGATAGTTAAAAGAGACGAGTATGTCATATTGAATGTTTACTTGGCTTCCTTTAAACTCATGTTTGCAAAAGACAAGGTTAAAGTAATGACCCTTAATTTACAGCTCGTGTTGAATATGATCTCGCTGTTTCTGTCGTGTTAACCAAACTGAATGTCTCGTTTATGTATTCCAGTAGGCGATTTGCTTACGCAAAGTTTCAATACCGTTGTCTGTTGCATGAGTTAAGGTCACGATAAGCACTTCAAAGCGAAGCAAGAATACAAAAGTGAAAAAAAAATTGGAAGCAAATGACGGGCCATGAAAAATGAAAGACGAAAGCGAATAAGAGAGACCGGGGGGAACCTCCCTTAGCTATTACAATACTTTATTTCAATGCCTTGGGTACGCTTTAAAGATCGAGTTTCTGTTTAGAGTAAAGATTAACCTGTTAGTGCAATTTTAATCATTCTTACATTGCTCTCCACCACCCATCCAGGGTTTTTTCGATCACTTCAAGGTGTACGCCTATGTCAAAGCTTAGTTCGTCCTCATTCTTTGCCTCGTACGACTGAGTTGTCATGTGCAGTTCGCCTGCGAAATAAAGGAAAAAAAGGAAAGAATAGGAGACATGGAATCATGATGGTACTTTTGATATAAATGGTATCTTTTTATTCCAAGTCATATTTTACAATAACTGACCGATTACTCGCACGATGATTGGTCGAGAGCTACGGTCGATAAGAGTACAGACCGTGGAAATGACGTGATGGTGGCGCAGTTTGTTTTTCTCTTTCTTCGCGCACGATTTCCCGAGAAACTGCAACCTAAATGGACGTCAAAAACTGTAAATGCAGTTGTAAAAAACAAATCGACAACAATATTTCCAAGGTCTGTACTCTTATCGACCATAGAAATGAAGTCAAAATGTTGAAAACTTTGCTGTGAAACCACTCGTCTGTGGCTCGTGGTTCCACTTGAGTTTTAAAAGTTTTGAAGTCATTTCTATGGTCGATAAGAGCACAGTCCGAGGAAAATTGTTATCGATTTGTTAAACTTAACACAAATATATAGCCCTTTTCCTTTTTGGACTTAGTCGACGTCTTAGCTTGCATGGCAACCATTCATAAGTAGTCTGCCTGTAACCTCTTATTATTCAAGCTTGGCTGTATTGTTTTGACACAGCGCTAGCCTCATACTGATTTGTTTGAACGAGACTAGCTCAACCTCTCAGAGATGTGCGCATTGCATAATGGGTAGGTGGTCGTCCATGGCATTGCGGCGGTTGCCGCGCTGGATTCATACGCCTGTCGATGCCGGCTTTGGTCGACTCAGCTCTCAAGTTGTTTTATTCATATATGAAAAAACAGATTTTGGACAGATACTTCAAATTCTACTGTTATCCCACCCACTTACCCTCTACAGCACGAGATATAGAGTAAGAAGTTTATTGTACACTCCCCTGCGGAGCTTTTCAGTGATACCGTTTTGTCCTACAAGGAAATTATTAGTGAAATCCTACCTCGTCCTGGAGGAAAAGACTCAGTAATGATGTCGTCGTCATTATTGTTAGTTCCACCGGCTGTAGGCTGTATAAATGAAGCTGGTACCCATCCTATATCACCATCGCAATCTACAAGCCACCAGCCTGCAATAAAGAACACAACCAAACAAGTACTTAATTGACTATTTACATTTCTAGCCAGAGCAGGTTAGTTGTGATGTCTGCAACGATTTGTTTTAGATATTTTAGCATCTGACATTATCTCAACAAGTACTAAGCATTGTTGTCTTGCTTTAAGGTCCGGTCTCGGATAAGAGGATAATAAGAAGACAGCTCTAAAGTCAATAAAGAGCATTTCTGCGTGCATGATTAACTTGTTTGTTAAAGGAAGTTAATTCTCTCTTATGATTACAATTTTAAAAATATCCTTACCACTTTCATGCTTTTCAATAACATCCACTGTGAAACCATTAGTAAGTTTAATGTCGTTGTGGTACTGCTTCTTGTAATTTTTGAGAGCCATATATTGCTCCAGAAGCGCAGGCTCCCCAATGTTGCCTGAGGTTTAAAATAAAAAACAGAAAGGAACGAAGCGTTACCAAGTTATAAGGGTAAAATGGGAGTGTGACGTCTACTTGGAAATCGCCTTTTTATGTAGTAGGTATTTGGTTCATAAAAAGGCTTTTCTTTCAAATTAAAAGCGTAATTTGTTTTGGAATAATAATAGTGCATGACATAGCCCCTGGCAATCCAGATAAGAAAATTTACTACAACTAAACTGTGCTCAAGCCACTGAGACTACTTAGCATCTCCGTAGTATACATTGGGCTGCGCGTATTTTTTACTAGACAATAAGAAGAAGATAGAAGATGTCTTCAAAACCGACAAATTTGGCTGACCAGTAACCGAAAGATGTTACAATCACAAAAGACGGATCGAAATGCACCCAACATATTAAGAACCTTCACAGTCAATGACATCATCGCTTGCCTTATAGATGGCCAATATACTTATTGAACATTCAGATCAACAACTAGTCTAAGAGTTTTATTATTGAATTATCTGATTGTGACTTCTGCAAAGACTGTCAGTCATCGCCAAAAGACAGTTCTCGCGGTGCGTTTTCTGTACACTCCCAGGGGAAAATTCTAAATCGACGTAACCTTTCTTACCTGCTTTTAAAGATTTCCTTGTAGCTGAAATCTTTCTGACGAAATTCCGCCTTGATTTGGACTTCGCCTTTTTTTGATCCCTGCGGGTAATTATTAAGTACAGGAATGTTTCATATAATTTCTTCAGGAGGAGTGGGATTTCAAGGCTCGTAAAGGTCGACAAAAGAGTGCATGGTCGGCACCGGTGAAAACAGCAGAAATTCTTCGCGCTTAATCTAAATGAAGTTGCTTTATGCACCTGGGTTACACATCAGAGGGGGGAGTGTTAAATAATTGACCATTCTCTTAGCCTTCAAAGGCCATCTTATCTGAGTGACTGATCTTCCAAGACTAGCCTGCGAGCAAGCTCTCCGCGGTGTTCTGGCGGCGTGGCTTGAAAGGAAAGAGAGAGCTTGCAACTACGTCACTGGATTTTAAATATCTGCATAAAAAAATTCGATGCGAAATGCTGATTGGACGGAGATGACATTAGTAATGACGTCATTACCCTTGGCACTTTCTTTTCAATGTTTGTTTTCATTCGCGCTCGTTTCCGCTTCGCGCTGATTGGCAGAAATCTGACAGCTCACTCGACGGGGAGCCACAGGGGAATTCAAATTCCAGAGAGAGACGTACTTCCAAACTCTCCCTCCTTTTCCTCCCCGCCGCCAGAGCGTCCCGGAGAGCTTGCTCGCAGGCTATTCCAAGACTGAAAAAATGTAGCATCGCCATTTTACAGCTTAATTGCCTAGGATCCTAGTTTTATGACATTCCGCCTAACATGATATTGGCGGAAGCCTCAAATGGTCAGAAAGATTTCTTTTTCGTTCTAAAATGTTAAAAATATCCCCCACTTTCTGCGCGGCTTTGGTGGAAGGGATAGCTTAAGAGGCTACAAAGCCTTCCTTTTAATTGTGCCTTATCAGAAGAATAATGCTCTCTCATGGACGTCGGTTCATGTTGTGTCTTACCTTTTTAACACACCTCTCGTTGTTTTGATACTTTAGTGAGACACTCTTTCTCGTATTTGAATAAATACACGAAGAGCACGAAGGTCCTTTATGAACACCTTCACACACATAAACAAAAAATTTAACTTACTTAGTGCGATCAGATTCTTGCCACTCTAAATCTTCAATTCTTGGTGTAAACAATCTTATCACCGGCTGTGACTGGGAGATTTCGTCAGGAAAAGCCATCAGCTTCTTTAAAGTAATAAATAAAACTGAATTTCAAGAGAAGTGCCCACTCTGCCAGCAACTGTTTAAATGTAGTTAAAAGTCCAAGAATTAGACTACGTTCACTCTGTACCGTATAAAACTCCTATCCGATATGTGACCCTCCACCTTAAAGATCGGCGCGTCGCAGCTTCGCTTTGTCACAAAAATTGAGGCGCCACAACCGTTCTTTTGTGTGATCAGAATCCCTATCCTGTATGATTTTCGTGGCAGCACACTAGTTATCCGATGTAGTGTAAACACAGCCTTAAGCGCCAACAAATGTGAACATTTTCATTTCTCACAACCTCGTCTTTTGAATTTGTAGATCTCAAAAGAAGTAATGAGCTTGGACTTGCTAACTTACTGATATAAAATTCTTGATTTTTTCCTCCTTTTTTCGAACACTTGTTGGGTTAATCTTTCTCCTCTCTAAAACAGAAGGTTAGAAATGCTTTTAAAAATTAGCGGAACAAAATGTAACTATGGTCTGGCACATAAGGGGGCACTGAAGAAAACACAGTCTTAGGAAGAGACAATGATGCTGCTTGCTGCTGAATTTTAACAAAGTGCTGACATTCGAATGAAAATCCCTCTTCTATTTTCTCCAATGATCCCTTCTCATCTTGAGAGCTAGGCACTGGTCACTGATTGGTCACTTAATATAACAAAGATATGGACCAATGTATACCGTGAGAGAATGTCACAAGAATCTTCGTACGAAGGAAAGAGATGGGGGAACATGAAAATAAGGAGAACGAGAAGAAGAAACTATACAAAACCTTTTTCGGCATATCATTTAACTTCGGTAATGAAGATCATGGAAAGTGTTGGCAGTGGTGTGCAAACGGCTGAGCAACAACTCCCAACAATGTTAAGAATTGCAGTGCATTATGCCATCAATATTGATAAATTAAAATAATTCGATCGACAATACTTTACACACGTGAATGATTCGGAAAATTTTCGCGCTTGCTTTGCCCCAAAAATAAGGAAGGAGCTGTGTAAACGAATCTAACAATGTTACGCTACGCTTCGGGGATGTTTTTTAGTACTGGTATAGGTAATAGCATGATTTGTAGTGATATTTGGCATAAATACCACGAGTGATATTTCGAATTTGTTATACGTAATTTCACGAGCCGTTAGGCGAGTGAAATTTGAGATAATTTTGAAATATCATGAGTGGTATTTATGCCTAATATCACATACAAATCAAGCTATTATTTGTTTATACTACTACCCGCAAACAATTTTCACATGTAGGTATTTCAAATTAAGCTGAAATATCACTGCTTTAAGCCAATCAGATTGCAGAAATTTCCCATGTGGTAGTATAACAGACGTAATACTACTACATGAGAAAGGCAGGCAGCAACGCGCAAAAACACGCAGGAACATGTAACAAGGAGTGCAAACGTCGCCGGACTCAATGTAACATGTAATATCCAACAATGTTGGGAGTTGTTGGCCAACATTGTTGCTTCCGATTACATGGAGGTTTTGTTTTTGTCCACTCGTAGTGCTTTTCAACAAATCGTTTCCGATTTAAGCTACCCTTTTTAATGTAGCAGTGCAAAACGCCATTGCATTTTTATAAGCGCATAACTGCTAAATGAAATGCAGCCTTTCAGTGTCCAATCATTGGAGTTACAAAACGAAAAAGGGCTTTAAAAGGTAGAACATTTCTGTATTATATCCACCCTAATTACATGGGTTAAATACGTACAATGTGATTGAAGATCTAAATGATGCAGATTGTCATCATTACTCGTCTCTACTAACCTTGGAGTGAAGACGAAATTATTTCTTTCTTATAGCTTGGAAACTCTTCCAGGAGAGAAAGCTGTATTATTGAGAAGAAACAACATAACACAAGTAAGTTAAATTATGTTACATAACCGTACATAGTGGACTTCGGCTTTACACCCACCTCTTTCAAACTGAAAAACGCCTCGTTATTGCGACCTGCACTATTTTGAGCCAATTTTCAAGACAGCCAGTCATTTTATTTTCTGAAAAACTCTTTAATACAACCACACTTTCTGTAATCAGGGTTTAATTGCCCATAGTGGCGATCATATTAACGGGTTTCCCTCAGGCTGTACCAAGAAAAAATTTAATGCTCTGCCGGAAAACTGCTGGGCACGATCTCACCAAACCAAAGACATTGTAAAGAAAACTTATCGAACAATTCAATAGCCTCAGTGTTCCAGGCGTTCATATCGTGGGGACAGCGCACTCCACTATCCGAACGCCTGGAACAGGCTAACAATTCAATCAATAAACAACTCTATTTATTCAACAACTCCTGACGTATCAACTGTTTATTCCGCTCAGTACACTCTTGGAGCCAGTACCATTTTATAGGTTCAACTTCACCTCAAGTTCTTTAACTTCGCTGTATCTTCGATAGATAACATTTGCAGATTTATCCGACCATGTGACGCTGACTGAATAAACCTACAACGTAAGGAAAAAATGCCTGAGTCACGTTTGAACATTTTTTTTTCACAAACAAAGCAATAATTATTCGTCCTTACCACTCGATTGCTTGGTTTCTTTCGCAGAAAACCTTCAACAGAAATGTCCTTGATAGTCCTTCTTTGCATAGTCGATCCTGGAAGATGTCCTTTCGAAAATATCAGAAATAAGGCAAACCAGATTTTCAGCAGTACTTTCAGTACTTGCTAAACAAGCAAGTAATGCAACGAACAGGAACTTTAAACATTGAGAAGTCAGGGTAATTATCTATTGACTTAAAAATGCGTTTGATTCCAGGAACGTAATTAGAATACTAGTTAACACCTGTTTAGCACTTATGCAGTGTAACGAAAAATCAGTTTTCTTAATAGGTAGCGAAGGAAAACTGTGCAAACCTTATCAGCAATATCATTTTAACAAGGCTTACTATGGTTGGAAGCTTTCACTTATACCTGACTTTCGAGATCAATTTTTGTTAAGACCACATAAGTCATTTGGACAAAATAAGCTCTTTTGTGAAGTTAGAAAAAGAAGAATACAATGCCAATTGTGAACAGACTTTAATGGTCCAATTAACAGCTCAATTAACGATAACACTATATCAAGTAAATCGAATAAAATTTCATCATACAATGACAGACTTTTAAGCTTTTCGTTGGGCATTGTTTACTACTGTTACAGGCACAAAAGAGAACTGAAAAAATAATTATGATCAAGATTTTAATACAGGTTTGACGAATACTATGCGCACCAAAATAAAACTGACATACTATCCAAGCCTACGTAAGAGAAGCGGATGATTGAAGAGATGGATCACGTCCTGAAGGCGAACGGCAAACGTCAATTCGTAGCACGTGACCGAGGTTTATTGACAAATATATCTAATTTAGTTTTCGCACTGAGCTCATGCGCAGTAAGTTAGGAATTTCAAGAATCTTAGGGCCAGTTATTAAACGGAGTTTAGCCAGTGCAGTGTCAAAAGGTGTTCTAAGCCATTTTCAGTTTTTTTTGTCCGACACTTTTATCTAAACACCATTTTATCGTGAACAATTTTAAAAAAAAGCATATGGCGTAGACTGGAAAAGCACTTATTTTTTAAATTTTAAAATCCATTAAGGAAGAGATCTAGAGGTCCAATGATTTCTTAAACCGCGGCCTAAGTTAAAACCTTTGATAACTAACCGTCAGAGTTTGACTTGTTGGAGCGGGAGGGTAATCAGCAGGCTCTGAGAATGCTCATGACGGCCTACAGTCCAAGAAAAGGATATGCGAATCATCATTTAATAATCTAATAACCTAGCACACGCACGATGTAGTAGAAAAAAGAATAGAAAGAAGGATACAGATTAAAAGGTGTGAAGAAGACCGGAGCGAAACCCGGCATTGGGCTGATAGATTAAGACTTCCCTATAAGAACTAATTATAAATTAATATTAAATTAAACTGTGCTGCTGTGGCAGTTCTTCAGCCAACTGAACTGGTTTAATTAGTTATCATGAATAGATTTTGCAATTATACTGTATTTGTTAGATTCATGCAAATAAAGCTTTTGTCGTTGTTGTCACGGTTGTTTTCGAAAGCAAGTATCTCTTTAATTGAAGGACAGGGTCTAGGGAAGAGATGAAACAATAATTAAAAAATGAACGAAAACCTTCGAGTAATTAGGCAACACCATTTAGAGTTAAAGAATGATTATCATAGAAAAGAAATCCGCAAAAGGACCTAGTTTATACGGCCTTAGTCTCCGCGTGTGTAGGTCTAATATGTACTAACAGTACTAACCCCCTCCCCCCCCCCCCCCGGCTGGACGAGGTAGGGGTGCTGCTGAGTTTACTTGATCAAGTGAGGGATTTTAAAACTGATCCTTAACCGTGAGTCTTCCAGATCTAGGTTTCTGGTCCGAAAGAACAGAGGAGAACAAAATCTACAGATGGGAGAACTTTTGGGATGGGATTTTTAATTGTTAGCTACAAGGATATAAAATTCATTATGGTATAGGCGTGGGAAAAATGAAAATGAGCTGAGTCCCCGTCGGGCATTAAACACATGACGTCTCGGACACATTGTGGCTAGCAATGCAGGACCATTTAGCCCCAAATTGGGCTGATTTCGCAACGAATTGTTCAAAAAATAGCTAAGCATTTGTTTGAAGTTCCATTCAGAAAAATGCCTTGTTCATTTGCTTTCTTTTGCGTATGCCTGTAATTATCTGTTGCTCGTCATCGTCGAGATCAATAAAAGAATTGAACGTAATATCAAGCTTCTGGCACAGCAAAAAGACTGCATCTCAGTATTAAAGGATTAATTAAGGCAAGTAAACAAAAGCAATTAAGCGTTAGGCTTTATTTGCATTTAAATGGTGCAATATTTGAGTATCATTATCGTTTGCTATCCTCTTGGGAACATATCAGTTCATTTCGCAAACCAACCAATTATTCTTACGAGAGTTCTGTATTAGCATAGGAGGCCACAGGATCACGTACTATGTGTTTATACCAATAAGTATTCGACTGCTATTTAATGAAAACTGGCGGGGGACCTTAATAGGTAAGGGGCACGGCATGAATACATAATTTGTGAACACAAGAGGATGTAATGCATTGCTCAAACAACTTGGATAATCAGAAGCTGCTTGGCTGCAAATAGAAAGAAATCAGTAACTCTGGCATTGTTAAAACAGAAGCGTTAACGATACAAGCGACTTAATCCACGAGGAACCCAGCGAAGAAGTGCCATTTATTTGCTTTTCGGGTTGTTGGGCTGAAGCAGTTGGGACAGTGACACCTATACCCAAAGCTGGACGAACTTTGTTTAGCTCCCTTTTGTGCTACAGAGGACAAGTTCGCATAAGTGGTTACCACAGTGTTGAGAGCGGTTGATTAGCGCGCCCTGCAAGCATAACTGCAGGAAAGGAAACATTTTACAGAGACCCACGTTAAGAAGTCTACTAAAGAGGTCAAAGTTTGTTTTTATTGATTCTTTATTGCGTCATTTTGAGAAGAGAACTCAAACAAAAAAGGCAGATTACTCAGAAGTCCACAAATATATCTAAGCGAGAGAGAGTACTTCTTTGTGTGGGTCTCTGAAATCAAGCAGATTTAGACATTAGTGATTTTATCGCTTGAAGTCGCTTTTGGCTTGTCAGCGTCTCGGAGTTCTTAGAGTTATTCAAACTTTTATTCAAACTTTTATTGGATTAACAGTTTGTTTGCGCGGCAACCAAAACAAGCGGCTATATATGACGATAACCAGAAAACAAACTCCAGTGTGCCGGATTTAAGCAATACCACGACAGAAAGCTCAGATATTCCAAGAAATCAAGTGCATTGGTATACTACATAAACACTGGCTCTCTTTTAGTGGGTTACAGAAGGTTTGAACACAGAGTAAATAGCCTGTCTGTTTATTTGCATTGATCAGTGCCAGTATTAATTTAAAACTGATCATTTGTTATACTCGACCAGAAACTTTCTAGCTCTTGAACACGCCGCTGTTAGCAATGATGCATGCACGAAACACCCATCAAGACTGCGAAGCAACTGTGATCAAGGCAAACAGAAAACATCAGATTATTTTAAACTTGGAGGTCAAACGGATCGAGATGGAAAAGAAGATGCGAGAAAGGTATTTCTGCTTTGAAATGAGCCTCATAAGAGCTCGTAGGCTCAAGATAGTTGACCGACAAAAATCTCTAGGAATTTATCGTCCACAAACACTGGATGGAAAAGAAAAGAGGAAAGGAACACTGCAGGCGACGTCATTTTTCTTTACGGCGCGACCTGTTGCCATGGAAACCAACATCAAACTCCCGTCTTTGTTTCAAGACAGCCAGACTTGTCCTAAATTGCCAACTAAACTCTCAGAAAACTCCAAAATGCTTCAATTTTTAACGCATAAGAAGAAAAACAAATTAATTATGGATAAGGAGAAAACGAAGAGCTTTCCAAAGCAAACGATGAGAGCTAGGGATAAAGAAACGGGTAACAATCAATTTAAAGCTCAGTTCCTTATGAAACAAGGGTCACAAAAACTCGATGGAAGTAAAGTAGACTATCAGGAAAGAGGTAATGAGGTGAACCAAGGTGATACTTACAGTTCTAATCATCAAGATGAATTTGTAAAACAGTTGGATGCACTAAGCTTAATCAGCAAAGACGATGAGCATGACAGAACCAAAGGAGGAGTGTCTTCTGAAGATAAAGCTAAAGAGAGCAAACAGAACAATGCCAGTTTCGAAGACAGCAATTTAGTTCAACGTACCGCACGAGGAAGTCAAGTTACTGAGATTTCGATGGCAATGGCAAAGTCGGAAAATACTGTCAAAATTTTGCCGCTAATTGACCCGATTTGTTCAGAAAACACTTCAACGAGAGCTCAAATCAGTAGCTTAACAACTGTTCAGGAGTTACAAACTTGGCGTAAAAGTTTTAAGACCTTCTCAGGCTTCGATCCTTGTGATAACTTAAAGGGCCTAACTAGGACAAAGTCGGCAACGGTGTATCGAAAAGACAATGAAGTTTATAGTTTTAAGGTCAGACCACAGACGGCCTTTTCAAAACTGACAACATTTCCCACCGAGGAAAATCTAACCTGAAACTTGGATTGTTTGGCGTTCTCTGAAAAACACCTACTGCATGTTCAAAAAATGGTGATATATTTCTGATATTCTACCATCGATAGCACTTTGGCGCCAGCACCATGTTTTATTGTTTGCAAATAATACGGATCAATTTAGGGTTCTGGGAAACTGCCCACCTATCCCTTCCCTAAGCCAACAGTTTCCCTAAGCAGGAAGTAAGTGATAATGTTGACTTAAGGGAAGGGTTTGCTAGACACCTAAATTGATCTAATAATACTTCCTATCCTGTTATTGAGTAGCAAACTGAGGCAAATTATTTTCTAAGTAAAGCTAAAATGATAGTTCCTCTTAAACGATTGAAAAAAAAACAATTTGAATTGTCAATCTAAATTCAAAAGGTGGACTCATATCGAAAAGTTGAGTAAGTACTCCCAATATGGCATTGTTAATTGACCATTTTACAGTTAATACGATTAATTACTATGATTTTTTTATGTTCATAGTCCTTCATGACCATTTTACAGTTGTGCAGGGCTTTGTTTCCTGGCTCGGAAGTAAGAAAGGTTGGTTTTCGTCGGAGTGTCGCAACATTTTTGCAATTGGTTGTGCAAAAGGCTATCGCTTCGTAAACCACGCCGTGTTACTTAGTTCAGTGGTACGAGTCTTCACCTGAGCAAGTCAAATTAAATTCGTCGTCTAAATTGGACAGCACGTCACGTCGACGTATCGACGAATTTAGTGTAAATTAGATTAGACTGAATTACATTTGACGTATAAAACAGCCCTTGGTTATCTCCAGATTACCTACTGTTCAAATAATGATTATATGTTTTGCATTCTCCCATCGACTACACTTTGGCGGCACCACTACGTTTTAATTGTAAGCAAATAATAATTCCTCCTGACTGCATGTGTTTCGGTGTAAGGTTGTTAAGTTACACTTTTAAAGCTATTAACTTTGTATCCTGTCATTGATTAGCAAACTGAGGCAAATTATTATGTAAGGAAAGCTGTAATATATAGTTCCTTCAAAACCGCCGACTGATCATGATCAATTTTTAGAATTGTCAATTAAAATCCAATGAATGGACCCATACAAAAACATTGAATGAACTTCTTCCAATAAGCGTTGTAACTAACCTGCTCATTTGCTGAAATTTCATTAGATGATTCTGTCTCTGTAAAGCGCCGAAATATTGGACAACTATTTCTAACTGTAGTGAGACAATAAAATGGTTTCAGAGGGCCAACCTGACCCTCCAGTATTGGTTTTAAAGTGGCTACGTCACGTTATGTGCTCTGAAATGATCTGAAACAGCAATATCCTCATTACATATGGTACAGTAAGATATAAAAAGGGTTATCAATTCAAGAGGACACTGACAGGGATGTAAAATAAAACGATAATTGCTGCTAGGACGTACTTAGCAAAAGAGCTTTTCTTTCCGAAGTCCTCCTCCCTCTGAAGCACGCACCACATTCCTTCTGGATATTCAACAACTTTGAATGCAAACAATTATGGCCACTGTTATCAGAACCAGGCATTGAATTGACACGAACGTGGAAGCGTCTGCAAGGAGAGCGTGTGGCTTACACGAGGTCTGACCAAGCATACCACCATTACTGAAGCCACGTGCTGCGTTGCAACTTGGCCAGTTTAAGGGCCTGTTTACATGGAGGTGGGGGGCCCCAGGTAGCTGAGGTAACACGCTTGGGTGGGGTAACCCGCCTGTACATGTAATCTCTTATATGGTCACCCTACCTATCATGTAAACGTGATCAAATTAAAATGAGAGATTATAAGGACAGGTGAGTTACCCCACCTATTAAAGCGAGTTACCTCACCCACCTAGGGTCCCCCACCTCCATGTAATCAGGCCCTAACGGGGACGCTGAATATTGGATAGAGCAGATCTGAGATGGTCATGTTTGCGATCAACATATTTCAACATATTGACTGGTTTTTTCAAAGTTGGTGTTTTGTAAACAATTAATACAATGAGAAAATTTCCAGCCAGCGAGACAACAGCGATCAAACTGTAAGCAACTGTTTCCACGGTCTCCGTAAGGAACGCCTGGCACAATGACTTCCCTTTTGTGTCCTAAATACGAACAAAAATTCCGGGGGAGGAGGTACATCCCGAAAAATTGGGTAGGGGTGTGCGGCACGCTAACCTGAAACCCTTACCCTATTTCAGACCAAAATCTGTGATTTTCCCTACCCTATTTCAGACTGAAGCCCTGGAGCCCGGCGGGTGTCTGGAGCGCGTGACAAGCTATTACGGCACGTACACAGTAGTTGGCGGAAATGGTCTTATCGCCAAATGATGAAGAAGTAGCTAATTCTTCTAAAAAACATACCCAATTCAAGACTAGAGTGCACAAACCATTCCCTATTTCAGACCAAAATGGTCGAAATTGATATCCTATTTCGGACCAAAACGGCTCAAAAAACCATACAGGGGCACCCAACGAGAATCAGGAGCCGGTTAATCGGCTCCTGCGTGAATATAGTTCAAAGCCACTTAAACATAGCATTGTTAAAACGGTATTTTAGTATTTAAACGGTAGATATAGGCATATGTTTTATCCCCTAAAAATTTTTCATCTGCTCGGATTTCCTAGCTGAAAGTCTAGTGATCCGAAAATTATGGGGATCAAAACTTACCTTTTGGAAAATTTCAGCTAGAAAAAAGACTCCCGAAAATTATTGGTGACCTTTTAGGTTAAAAATCGGTTAAAAATGGGCAATTATATATAAAGGATTAAATTAGCTGCAAAAACCGTGAGCGAAGATCCTGCTAGTTGTAAACGTTGGATCTCTAAAAAAGAGATCATGCAAATCAGCCAAAATATAAGGAACCAAGAAAAAGAAGTCCAAAGACTACTGCAAAGCTGATTTAAAACAACGTATATTGTTTTTTATAACAATATTTCGGCTGGCCATACCAGCCTTCTTCAGGTTTACAGATGTTACTGAACTTATGTAGCAATCACAATATTATATAATATAAAACAATATACGTTGTTTTAATCAGCTTTGCATTAGTCTTTGGACTTCTTGTTCTTGGTTAATTATATATACCATTTTTTAGGTGTTCGAAAATCCTAGGAGATGCGGGCAAGCAAGAAATTTTACAAAAAATGTTCCGAAAATTCTAGATCTCAAATCGTCTTCCGGACAGATATTTTTCGAAAATTGACGCTGGGTGCCCCTGACCATACCCTTTGGCTCGCCACATACCTATATAGCCTATATAAGGGACTACCCCCCCCCGGGGGGGGGGCGAAAAACGCGTTGCAGATTATGAGTCTCGCTGCTTACGCAAGCGAGACTGGTAGATATGCGAGAGAAATTTCAGAAAAACCGTTGAAGCAGAAGTCCGTAACTAAAAGTCGCTCAAAATTCAGCTGTCAAATTGTTTTGGAATTTCAAAAATAAATTACTATCAGGTAGAAAGAGCCACCAGTTCGAATTTTCGGGACAAGTAAATTCAGTGTTTCCTAATTCTGAAAACAAAAGCCGATTGCCTGTCGTGCTATTCTTTAAAAGGTACTTTTTAGTTTTAGAAGCACTATAAATTGCTCCAAACCTAGCTCTGACGTCGAATGACTTGTTCTCGACATTTTTAAAATATCCCTCGGCAGTTTTGGTTCAAACTCCTGCTACATACATTTTGATGTATTGCAATGCATCCCCAACGGCTTTTTCTGCTCTACGTTGTTTCCAATTCAGGAAAAAGGTATTGGGATTGTAAGCTACCTTGTATCGAAGCTCAGAAAGAACTGTCCAGCACCTTTGCTTATGACCAGTAAATGAGCACGAGCGTCAGCTCTGCGAGGAATTCGCATCTCAGCCAGGGAGGACGAATGACAATGATGCCCATGTCTGCTTATGCAAAATTTTGGGGGGCAAATAAGGTGGATTATGGGAGATATGCAAGTGACGAATTCACAAGTTATTTCACACATTCCATAGCCCATAAGGACGCGTAATTGGCGTTATCATAAAAAAGTTAAATAGCTATGACACAGCCCCTTTAACTTGTTGTTCTTATCTCTTTTCTTTACTTCATCCCCACTATCTGACAACTGAAACAGGCTACTTTGTCATTACCTTATGAAGTCAGAATCATCAGAAAATGACACAGTTTATAATTAGTAGTTATACCATGAACAAAGTCTTCATAATAAGGATATATTTTTTAAACAAATGCTAATTCCTTGTGTTTATAGTTTTTGCCTTTTACTCACAAAAATAACAATATGTGGTTCCTGCACATGATCATAGTATCAAGTCCAAAATTATAGATCTTCCTTGGAGGAACAGTCCAGATTTTATAGCAAAAGGGGTCACCTTTACTACTGCACTATTTACTTACTCCCATTATTTTACACAGTTGTAGGCATGCTTGTTTCAATCCTACGTCTATATAAATATTAGGATTACAGAAACAGGATGTATGTTTTTTTGGCTACCCCAATAAAGCTGTAGATTTTTATTCTCAAGGTCTATTTAACAATTATTCCTCGAGCCTGAATGGGCTTTGAGTCAATAGCCCATGAGGCCGAAGGGCGAATGGGTTATTAACTCAGAGGTCATGAGGGCAAGAGGAATAATTGTTTTGGTAAAATCCAACAAGTTGGTCAAAAATATCAAGAATAAAAACCTTTTAGCCAGTTAAAGCTAGACTTTAATCCTTTTTTGTCGCCAAAAAGCCCACGCTTTTTGCTACTAGTGGGCTATAACATATAGCCTAGTAGTAGCTCAGCCAATCAGAACGCAGCATTGATAATAGACCACTAGTTGGATTTTACTAAAATGTATTATGAAAACTTCCATAACAGATAATTCTAACTAGCCACCTCCACTTCGGTGAATAACGGTTATCTATGCACCTGTTATTGAGCAACAGTTGATTCTAATTAACTAGATATCCCATATTTTCAGCATCTTAGCCATTGTATTTACAATGACAATAGCACAGTATGACACATGGGACATTTGTTCTGTACATTCAGCCATTTACGAAGGCATAAGCTGTGAAAATAATGTTTGCATGGAGTAACTTTAGCAGCCTTCAACTCTTCTAAGCAGATTGAACAGACATCCTCTAGTTCATCAATTTCCTTTTCAGTTGCTGAGGGCAAGGAATTTAATCTTTGATTCACCTGATGTCGCTGTTTAAGGCTCATCCAGCCTTCTTTGGCAGGTGTCCAAATATTAAAGTAAAGATGAAGCACTGCCATGACCATCTGGAACAGAGTCCACTCCAGACTAAAGTCACAGACTCGATAGAACAAAACAGCTGAAATGACCACAAATTCAAACACTTTGCATGAGCCATTGATAAAGTAGACGTAGTCATCAAGTGCTTCCCATATTTGACTTTGGTGCGATTCATAAACATACAAGAAGTACAAAATTAAAGCAGCAATAATCTGAGCAATGGTGATAACATTAGGAGTAATAAAAGGTATTTTCTCTTTCAATGAGTACAAGTTGATTGCCAGATAAATAGATGAACCAAGCAGAAAAATACAGAATGATAATATCCTGCAATGCTTGCGGTAGGAGATACTTGGCTGCGACGCAAGACCCAAAAGAATGGGCTCAGCTATTTCAAACATAGACCTCACCAATGCCGACACGATGAGGTAAAATATTAGCTCCAGAAGCACCAGTTTTCTACTTATGGTTGAACTTGAAAGACCAGTGTATAGTCCAAGAAAAAAGAAGCCGAATCCTTCTCTAAGGCCTTCTGGAGAGCTGTATGGATCAGTAGGGGGGGCTATGTTATCCTCTTGATGGTAACGCTTTACTAGATTCAAAATATACCCAGACAGCTTATAAATCACAAAACAACAAGATGTCATAGATAATACAGAGTTGCAAGTCAATGCCATTGTTAAGTTAAATGCCTGCAAAGTTGTTACAGATTCACTAGAGAAAAGTAAAAAATTTGTACTGTGGTACAGGAATAACCACGTCCATAAATGAATCATGCAGGTTGGTATCTGTACCCTGCGCCAGTGGAACACAGCAGTGACTGTCAGGCCATACATGTGGTACATCCACTTAATAATTTGCACTGAAGTAAAAATATGGCAAGTAATGTCATAAACACACTGGTAAATACACATAAGACTAGCGTAAAATGAATAGCCAAAACAACAGCAGAGCCATAATGGAGGATCTTCCAACTGGTTTGATGGTGACATGTAACGCAACATTAGAGGAAAAGTTGTTAACGAAAAAAGCACTGGCTTGATGGAGTGATATACCCTGGAATAAAGCACCAGCGATATGACATAAACAACCCAAGCTGCCATGATTACAAGTAGTAATGACATTGCACCATGATCAGCAAGACTTGATATTCCTTGCTCTTCCAGGACAGCATATAGATTGTAGCTATTGTAAGCATTCAGGTACAAAGTAAATGTCACAACAGTAATGAACAAAGCATGACTGTAGAAACTGATCAGCTCATCTCGGCCCACGAGGAATAGTGCCAGACAAATAACAATTCCTGAAATGCAAAATAATATTCTTAAAATACTTAAAATTAAAAAATATATATTTTGCAATATAAATTAAATTTGAGTACAATTCCCTTGGCCAAGAAAATACAAGGCCTAAAGGTTATTTGAACAATGAACAAATCCACAGATCTCTTAGAGCAGATCAGATCACCAAAAGAACAAAACAGAACATAGCCTATTTTATACGTTGTTTGGAATATAAGGGGAGGTGATGTCACCTGTATAAGCCAGTATAGATCAATACGTTCTTCTTAGCAAATCTTGCAAATTATGATACTTAATATAGTGATCTCACAGTAGAGAGAAAACAAACAACTAAATGCCAATACATTCTCCTAAATAAAATCTGGCAGATGCTCTGACAACTTTCAAAGCAGTCATTGACGAGGTCGTCAGCAGATACACAGGCGGATCATGAGCTTGCCAAAATAGGAAAATATGTCAACACGTGGTGGTTGTTATGAAATCAAGACCTGTAAACAATGGTAATGAAAATGTGGAGACGGAAATTTCAAAATGTGTTGTAATTATTTTTATTATATAGACACCAGTGTTTTACTGGAAGATATACCACTCGTAAAATTCATAAAAACTACATCCGGGACCCGAGTGCTTTATTTTCCATAATCTCACACATGAGATTATCGATGACGTAATTTCGGTCTTTTCCCTCTATTATTTTATCGATGTCTTTTTGTCTATATAATAAAAAGAACATTACCTGTCGGCTTGAAGATATGAATTTTGCACATGAAAATAAAATTCATATCTTCGCGCCACCGTGTAATATCCTCTATATATTACATTCAATTACAGCTCAGTGCCATAAAGTAATGAATTTTTTCCTCCTTTCTTTTCAGTAGCATGAACTATTACAGCAAATTTTTCGCATTTGAGTCATGTGTCTACATGTTCTCTTATCCCTTGGTAAGAATTTCCCATTTGGATAATGCTTTCTCAAAAATTCTTGAACTGAAAGAGAGCCCAATGGAAAGTTAACAACAGCAGCTGAAGACAAGAACAGCGAAAAAAATGGGAAAAGTCTTAAGAGGTTGGGTTCAACTTTTCTGTACGCCCGTGCGTAAAAAGTCATAAAACAGGATGCTGGTGCAAATAAAGGCATGCTCTCATGTTTCATTTTGAGTAATTTTGACTCATAACTGACCAGAAATTGTCCAAAAAGTGCGCAGCTTTTCAATAATCACCACGTGTCAATGGGTTAAATAACTCTGTTACTTAAGGCCACTTAAGGGTTTCCTTTTCCCTTACATCTCCGTCAAAAACAAACTCAACTGTTGTTTTTTGAACAAATCATCTCTCCAAGCTGTGACCACTTTAGGCGCCATGGCGACTAAAATTTTAGTACTACCAACTTGATCCGGAAAATAGTCGCCAAGTTGGTGACCACAGAAAACTGATACTTGAGGAAAAGAAAAAGATAATCAATTGTCTTAATTGTACTGAAATGATAAGGTCCTCTGTGATATCCCAGAGAGAGAAGATTAGAAGATGCTGTCGATATTCACTCAAACAAATGCTTGCTTCGCTAAGGTTTCTACTAAAATATTGTTCTGCTCCACTGAGCTCAAGTAGGTTATCTAGCACGTAACATTTTCTTAACTGCGTAATGCATGGCAATTGGCACGCAGTCGATTTGATTTTCATAACTTTCCCTCGGAAACTGCATGTGTGGCTAAACTGGAAAGACTATTACAATGCAAATAAATATATATTTTGGGGGTTAAAATAAATGGAAAAGCAGAAAGTTAAAGTCGGCAAGAAAAATTTTAAAATAAATTTGTGTAACATGAAATGTTGAATCATTTTTTAAATACTAAAAAGCGACCATTGCACACCAGCACAACATTATCACCAGATGAATCTAAACTTCATAAAAAACAATATTGTCTTAAATGTTTTAACCAAAAATAAATAAAAGGTATTTATTGCGATCCCCCAAGCGGTATTTTTGTTTGTCATTTTTTGTGGCCAAATGTAATTAGGCAAAGTTAACCTCGAAGCAATGCTGGTCTGCAGTCTCCCCAGCTATACTAGGGGTGGCCCGCTGCCTATAGCAGGGGCACCTCATGACTTATATATGCAGTTGCTTGCTTGCAATTCTTCGCACCCAAGCTCATCCATTCTTAAGCCCAAACTAATTGTTAACCAATTATTAAAACTCTAATTATTAATACGTACTTGGTGCCTAAAAGAATCCTTTGGCAACTAAACCAAAAGAGTTGGTCACCAAATGGCCACCAAAGGAAAAATTGAACTTGGAGGGTTCCAAATTGTTCAATATTTCCGTTTTTTTTTCTACTTTCATTTTCTTTAGTGCTATTGGCAACAGAATGAAAACTATAAAGACCGACAAACAACTCGACCCATATGTTGAATGATTATCAGCTCGACCAATAGATTGATTGACCATCTTATGACTATTAACCGATGTTGAGTGATAACTCGGACAAGTATAAACCGACTATCGACCTATATATCAACTGATAGTCGACTGATACTTGGTGAATTATCGGTGAAGTTATGGCAAAGTGTCGGCAGGGTATTGGTGAGCTAAAAGATAATTATATTGGCCGACATATATCTAGACCAGTATGTTGACCGACTGTCGACCGACTGTCAAACGACTTTTGACCAACTGTCAACCGACTTTCGACCAACTGTCGACCGACTATCAACCAAGGTTGACTATCAACCGATTATTGACCAATATATCAACCAACATTTCAGTTGAGGCTACCTACAGTAAACATGATCCAACAAAGTTACACTACACATGCGTGAGTATACCAAATTTGAGAGAGTTGCTCAAACTACTAAAGCATTTCAAGAAATGCTGTGATGATTTTGTGACAATTTCTCCTCAACAAGTAACAAAATCCATGCGCATGCATGACAGAGTTTAAAACATTCACAACATCTACTCTCATCAAAGGTGAGGATATTTGGACAATGCCTTGATAATTATTTTGTTTCACTGGCAATAGAGACATCAAACAATACACAAATCACAATTCCCAAGGGCGCATATCCCCCCGACGTGGTGGTGGTGGTGGTGGGGGTATTCAAAATAGGGAGACCTGCATTAAAAGATCAGCTTAAATTAAGCTAAAACAGTAAGTTATCAAGGCAATCGAGGAAGCTTTAAATCAGTGACATTGTTTACCTTTTGCTTCGTTCACAGTGAGAATAACCCTTAATTTAAGACAAACATTTCTTGAAAAAGGTTACGTATATAAGACACATTACTAAACAATAAGCTTAATTAAAATTCCATGTCGAAATCAACGAATCGATCTTTTTCTCACTCAGTATGTACAACAGCGAAGTGTGATCAGCAGAATCACCACCGCGACAAACATAAATTACATCTAACTCACCAGTTAGCTGAAAAATTCTTCCATAAGGAACTAAATCACTGTACTGTTTTATATCCAAGCACAAAAGCCACTCCAAAAGGACAAGAAATGGCACCCGTAACAACACTTCCAAGCGCCCGCTCAGCGCCATTTTCTCTTCCGGAAATTGTGAGGGAAAGTGAAGTGAAATGCTACAAGAATTCTGATTGGTTAAGTTGTAACCAATAATCAGAGCTTTTACAAATGTATTGCTATCTTATAACAAAGGATTGGATTGGATCAAACAAAGGAGCTGACTGATCCCATCCCAGAGTGCTTCACTTCCAGTCATCACGAGTAGTATAATGGCGGCGGCTGTTGCTGTTCTAACGCAAGAAAAAAAATTGAATGGCGAGGTAGGTTTACTCTACGTTTTCTTAATACTTTGAAGTATCAATCCAAAGAATATTACTTTTTCTTATGTTTTTTTTTCGGATTTCAGCTTTCGTTCAGCAAGAGTTCTATAAACTGTTCAATGAAATTGTTTGCGACACTTGTGTGCACATTGTCAGACGTTGTGCATTGACTTAAGCTTAATTTAATATGCGAGGGTTACAGATGTCTTGTTCAGCTTCAGCTTTATTTCTGTCCAGCTTTTTCTTTAGACTCGAAATAAAACTTGTATATGGAGCTCCAGATGATCAAAATACATTTCAGTTGTAGTTCCACATACAACGTTAACGTCTGAGAGAAAATGGAAATTCAAGAAATAGACGTGGTTACGACGGCGACTTCGGCTGCACGGCGATGTTTACCGTCGAGACAATGTAGCTGACTTTTGTTTTACACTAACTAAACTTAACAGTAGAAAAGTGAAACATTTAAGAAGTAGTGTAATAGCAAGTAAAAGGTGGACACTAGCAGCTCAGTGAGTTCAAAGAGCATTGATTATTTGGTTGCAGTTCACGTTTTACGGTCATTTCGTTCCATGGTCAGATCGTTCCAATCAGTAGTCAGATTGTTCCATAAAATAGTCAGTTCGGTCCACAAAATAGTCGGCTCGCTCCACATATGTTTTACCTATTTTCTAAATGTGTAAATGTTATCCGAATACAGAGTAGCAATCAGAACATGGATGAAAGTGTTTTTAGAACTATTTACATAATGGTGAGAGCATCCTATGTTAATTTCACCATGCATTGCCGAACGATGTGAGAACTATTCACACAATGGTGGAACGATCTGACTATTGATTGGAACGATCTGACTTGGAACGATCTGACCATGGAACGAAATGACCGGATACCCAGTTCACTTTTCCAAATTTTTCCCTGGCATGGGATAAAAGAAAATAAAATTGGTAGGCCTGAATGTCCCCTTAAAATTGGAAAGCCTTGTAAATTACAGAAGTGGGGAATTAGTTACTTGTTTTATTTGTTTGTTTCGTTTTTTGTTTTTTGTTTTTTTTGTGAATGCAAACTTTTCCATCTGCACTAGGTTTGCACTAAGTTAGTTTTTGTAGGTAAGCTGACTGCATGATTCTTTTCTCAGCTCATAAATTCATCATCGTTGTTTTCTTAGACCATAGGTAGGAATTAAGATTAACTACTTGATGGCTTGATTGTCTCTCCTCTTCCTGATTGATAGTTGTGTGCTGATCATCAATTATAATCGATCATTGATCGAAAATTGTTAAGCAAGGCGACAATCGGTTATGGATGATGACAATCGATTATTGCAGACAAATGAAAAAAATTATTGATCACAAACAAAAACACGAAAACAATTTTGTGTCGTATGCACATTTTAATCGACTTGTAACAGCAGCTTCCACCGAATACCTCTTTCTCCTACATTTCATATATTTTTAATGTTTTCCAAAACTTGGCGAAACACGCTCGCACCAGGCTAGGCTTTCCATTTTGTATTTTGTTCACATTTGATAGTGCGTATTTCATATGGAAAAAACTTACCTCAATGGTTCCCTTAGAAATTATTCTTAATTAGTAGCTGGCTGTAAAATACATTTATAGATCCACTTACTGCAATCAGAAAGGTTACAAGAGTAGATGAAAGAAAAACAGATAAAAACGAAGGTTGAGTGAAACTCAAGTTGGTTCCCAGGGTCCCCTCCTCGTCATCTTGTTTTCATGTTGCCCACAACGAACATTGTGGCTGAGTTTTTTATCAATACACTGTAGATTTTCCGAGTATAATCGATGTTCGATCGGTTGAGTCAGTCCGATTATTTCCGATGATTGATGATAAAATCTTGGCCGATTTCCATCACTACTGATTGATGTATTATATTATATATTGTTGCTATAGATTGCTACTTTGTTAAGGCAAAGATAGTGCATACCACAAAAACTACGCAGATTGTATATTATAGGGTTAAAAATAGCAGGTTTATTAAAGATATTCAGTAAATCACTGTAAACAGAACATCTATCAAGCAGCCAACCTTATTAAAGCAACTTGGTGTTCCCTAGAGTTGGTTGCTTTATATTAGCAATTCAACCGTAGCCATATTTACTCTACTTATCCTTACCTTGACACTTTCTACACAATCATTGCTAGGTTGATGAACAGTCTGAGGACAAAGTTAATGTTGAAAGTGATAGTAATCAGAGAAGACGACGAAAGCGTGGCTTTGATGTTGGTCCCGGAGAAGGTCAGTTGGTTGAAGTTGTGTTGTTAATATTGGCACTTCCATGATGGCGTGGATTAACAGTGTATTCTAATCTTGTATAATAAATTATTATTTATTTTTTTGTTTGCAGTATCCATGCTCTCAACCTGTATGAAACTCTTTAAACACCAATATACAATGACTTGTAGAACTAACACGAACTTTCTGGTACACTGCAATAAATGATTCTGTTATCAAAAGCAGTTGTAGATGCATCTTGCTGCATTCAAGTTGCGTTACTTTTCAGTTAGTTTTAACCAAGCAAAAAAGAGGTGTAGCATCCATTGTAGTCTTTGTGATCTACCCTCAGTTTTGAAACAGAACAATACCTTTTGCATTAAAAATAAGCTGCAATGTGGTGTAGCTTATTTATAATGACAGTTGTTCTTTCTACAGTGTTGAAAGTCATGGGTACTTACTATGAAAACTGTGCTACCGTAATTGAGGTGTTTTGTCCAGGTTACTTACTTATGTGTTGATAACCATTCTGTTTCCTTTCTTTCTTTTTCTCTTTCTCTGTTTTTTTGTCTTTTGCATCCAAATCAAGTTAGTACACCTCAGCACAGCTCAGTGCAGCTTTGGCTTGATGCCAGGATAACATGACTCGATCTTTGGTGGTAAAACATCTGCATGATGAGTTAAAGTAATATGTACCTTTAGTAACAATCTTAAGATAATTAAAATTTCTTCCAATTTTTTCAATGAATGTTCCATTAAAACTGCATTTTGCAACATACATGTACTGATTTGCCTGGTAAATTTTAGCCTTGTCTTTTTTGCAATCATTCAAAAGTTGAATGTGCTTGCATCCTAAAAAGCTGCCAGTGAATAAAATGCAGTATTTTCTTGTGTTTTGTTTTTTCTGTTTTGCTAATTTGAATGCTATGGTGCAAGAGTGTATTCACGTTTTTGTAAATAATGATTCTGATTAAAAGAAATAATAAACAAAGAAAGAAACAAACATACAAACAACTAGAAAATGTCCTGACTTAACACATTGTCTCAGGATTGTCTTTTCCACATGCTACATCTTGATCAAAAAACAAATGTTTCACCCTGAATTAAGCCACAGGTGATCTACATAACTTTGTATGAGACGATCTATTTTGAGCCTGTGCAAGTTGCCTGAATGTAAATTGGAATTGCTCCCAAGCGCCTGATGTTTTGCTACAAGTCCACATGCAGACACTATTTTGATCAAAATTAACTTGTGTAGAAGTCAGTTTACATCTTGGATATCGTACCGCTGAACACAAACAATTTACATTTGTAATCATCTTGTGCCAGCTTGTTTTCTTTATACAGTTCAAACTCAGCATTGAAACATTTAATTGCATATCCACACTGTAAAAAAAGTTTGTGATTTTTTTGATTTCCTATTTTTTTTGAAAATCTTTTTTGATTTTCTTGCACCAGGCCTGTAGGTAAGATTTAGAATAATTGTTGAGAGTAACCTGCTCAAGATGGCAAGAAAGTCTACTCCAGGAAAAGACCCTGATTTCTGATCATTAATATTTTACTTTTTTATTCTGGATTGTAAAGTGTCCATGGTGAACTGTAATGTAGCATCTTTTCTGTGTAATTAATACTTTGTTCTACTTCACAGATTCTTCAGCAGCCAGTGAAGTGAATGGAGATGTAGAAGACCAGCCTGTGGATGATGGTTCTAAAGGTGAGCTTGTCATTGGACCAGGAGCAGGAGGAATGCAACCACGCCCTTCAGAAGTGAAAAGGGCATTGCCCCCTCTTACCTATCAACAAGAAGAGATGCTGAAAAAAGCCAAGCGGTTTGCTATGGAGCAGTCTGTTCAACAGGTATCCTGAAATACTACATGCTGTTTTTCTCACTAATCATCAAATTAAGCTTGGTTAAACACTGCTTGATCACAGATGTCTTTGTCTGCCATTGCATCGTGGGTGACAGTCTTTCTCTTAAACACCAATGTCTTCAACTAGTTAATCAGTCTTCCTCTGCTATACTCACCATTTACAGCTTGTGTTCCATAAAATGTAAAGATCATGGCTCATAAATAAATGCTGACTCTTTAAGTGCATTTTGTTCTGATGTGTTTTGTTGTGTTTTAAGGTGCTGGCAAAACAACAAGCACTTCAGCAGCAACAGATGTCTGCCTTGCAAACAGCTGCTCAGAGGCAGAGAGCATTAGCTCTTATGTGCAGGTAGAATACATTTTTTATAAGTTATTTTGTTTTTTCACCATTTACATAATTATTAAAATCCTCAAGTAGCTAACCTTGTTGAGTTATCTTCTCCCTTTAGGGGAGCAACGTTAAAGAAATTGTAGCGTGCACATTGTAGCATGATGTAATCTTTCTAAAAATCAAATGCCATTTCCCATCTATTATAAATTTAAGCTACATCCCTGCAGTACACCTGTGTGCTTCCAAATGTTATTTTTATAAGCAATCCCATCTGCTTTTGTACTTGTGCAGGTTTCTCGTCATTCTTTCTTGGAGCTTAGCATTTGTTGCTAAATCATTATTTTCCCCCAATCACTACATTTCCCAGTATCTGGAGTGCTATCTTGCAGGGTCAATACATGTTACTCGTTTTGCTTGTTTGCAGGGTCTATGTTGGAAGCATTAACTTTGAGCTACGTGAAGAACATGTTCGACAAGCCTTCATTCCTTTTGGTCCAATAAAGAAAATTGACCTGTCATGGGACCCATTGACAATGAAGCACAAGGTGGGAAATGTCATGATTATTAACCTGTCAGAAGGGTTGTCAGATTTAGTTTCAAAGTAGGTGGCTTGTTTTAGTCATCTTTTACCAAAGAATCAGAGGGGGCCTTATTTTTGGAGGGGCTTATACATGGAGGGGGTAATTTTTGGAGTTTTACGATAGGTCTTAAAATGAAGGAATGATGTTTTAGAACTTAGCTCCTAAATGTCCCAGCGAGGATGGGTCCACCTCCCTCTCTCCACTATCCCCTTCCTCCCCCAGGAAAGTGCGCAGCCTGTGGCACATATTTTTTGCCTTACTGGCCATGAATGGTCCCTTACCTGCTGAGCTAAAATTTACGGAGAATACTGTACCGGCTGCCCCTAATTCTGTGTCACTTATCTTGAAAGCGATGTCATTCCTTTTGTAGCCATCTTTACTAACTGCTTTCTTGTGTCCTATGATATTACAGGGATTTGCATTTGTAGAATATGATTTACCTGAAGCAGCACAACTTGCTCTTGAACAAATGAATGGTGTACTCCTTGGTGGAAGAAACATCAAGGTGTGTTATCACTAGTTTTAATGTCTGCTGGCTGGAAATACATTGTTTAACTATTTATAGTACAACATTACTGTACCTAAGTTCAGTGAACCTCATCCACAGTCAACTACCCTGCCCTACACTTGTAGTAATGTAGTCTTTGATATTCATTGCTTGCAAAACTCTAACATTTGGTAGTTTGTACTTATCTGTACCTAAAGCTTTAATGCAGCTCATCAGTATGTTATTTTGTTGTGCCACCCACTGCACTCTACAGCTGTTTTTTTGAAAAACACTGTTAATTAAATGTGAGCACTAAAACGTGGCAACCCCTAATGCAGAAAATAATTCTTGCCCACTTCCTGAACAATATGTACTGTATGTAGCCTTCTTGTCATTTCAATTCATTATCACTTTAATATGTTCAATTCATTTATGAGTGCACATTTTTTGTTATTTCATTTTGCCCTTAAAAGTCTGTAGGTCAATATTATGGCTTTTGGGAAAATATTAATCACAAGATATTTGAAATCCTTACTGTGTTGATATTTTTTCATTGTGGTAAAAGGTTGGTCGCCCAAGCAATGTACCACAAGCAGCACCACTAATTGAACAGTTTGAGCAGGAAGCTAAGAAGTATGCCAGAATTTACATTGCTTCAGTTCACCCAGACTTGGGTGAAGAGGACATCAAAAGGTGATTAAGCTAATAATAATTTTCTTTTTAGGGCTAGTAGCACTAGCCACATTCTTGCTTCCTGCTTTACAATATTAATGTTATATCATTCTAACTTGTGTGTGTCAGCTTTTGCATGTAGGTTATATGCCCTGCAGTCAATTAATTCTTCTAAAATCAAGCGAGTGAAACATGTGAAATCATGGATTATTGCTCTGTAGGAGAATATATCTTTTAAACCAAGGAAAAGAAAATAATATTATTTCTCAATTCCCCTATCCTTTCTGCCTTCTCAGCTAAATCTCTTACTCACCCATAGTCTGCTTGAACAGTAATAACAATTTTAGGCAGGTCTCATGCATCCTTGTTGTATCTACACCTTAGTGTATTTGAAGCTTTTGGTCGAGTACAAAGCTGTACACTGGCTCCAGACACAATGCCCGGAAAACACAAGGGTTATGGCTTCTTGGAATATGAAAACCAGCAATCTGCAACAGATGCTATTGCATCAATGAACCTTTTTGACCTTGGAGGGCAGTACCTTAGAGTTGGAAGAGCTATCACACCGCCAGCATCAGCTCAGACCAGTAATGGAACATTGCCACCTGCTGCTGCTTTGGCTGCAGCTGCAGTGTCTGCAAAGATACAAGCGCAAGAACAGGGCCTGGCAAGCACTTGTAAGGACTACTCTTCTTTCTCATAATTTTACCGCAGTTAAACTGATTGCTAAGAATGCTGCTTTATACTAATAGAAAGTTCACTTGCTCTTAAAGTTATTAAGAGTCATGCAATCCTATATGGTGTTAGATATATGTATGATTAAGACTCTAAGGTGGACTTTTGTAGTCTTTCCTGGCATTGTAGAGTGATTGCAACAATCATCAACATTTATGTAGTCTGTTGAAAGTTTTGGTTTGGTAGCATTTGAAATATTTAATATTATATTGTTAAAAAGTTTTGAAAATGGAAAGAAGGTTTTGAGGCAAGTTTATACCGAGATTCTTGGTTTGATTTTACTGGTTTTAATTATTCCATTTGAAGACTGTAATTTGTTTGGTGATTATACAATGTGAAAGGGTATATAGTTGTACTTGTTCCCATTCCTGCTTGCAAATGCATCCAGGGCATTTTCAAGTGACTGTGTTCCAAAATTAAGCAATCATAATATTAAGAAAATTGGTTCAATGCATATATAAAATACATGTGTTTAACATGTTAACTGTATTATCTCTGTGTTTGTATTCCAGTTCCAGCCATTACTCTTGCTGGAGGAAGCACAGTCATTACATCTATTGTTGGAACAGCAGGCCTGGTGGCTCTTCCAACAATGGCAGCAGGAACTCTGGCACCTGGTGTCATGTCAACCAGTATCGCAGCACCACCAATCATGACATCTACTGCTTTGTTGGCAGGTAAATGTTTGATGGACTTTTTGTTGCCGACATGTGAAGTAGTCTAGACTGTGAATAGTGATAATCCTAACCCTAACCAATGTTAGCATCCTGTTAGAGATGACTGAATTGTTTTATTAGGGCTACTGTACATACAATGTGGATTGCTTAGTCGGATTTACTAGCCTGCATAACAGGCGTTATTTTTTGGCGTTTTTCAGGCATGAAAAGGCAAAAAAATAACACCTGTTATGCAGGCTAAAATTGACATGCAACAGTACCCCTTCTTGGCATTTTCTCCTTTGTCTTTCTTTTGTAGGGGCTTAAGCAGCCCTTGTCTCTCCCCATTTTACGCTTAAAGGTGTATTTTCATTAAGTGCTGCTAGTTTTGTTGGGGGTTCTAGTCCTTTTAGCGTTTACTCACTCATTATAATTGAACAGGAACACCAACAGCAGTCGTAGCACCAATTCCCGCCACACATGTGATGACCAACACAGCTGTACCTGTGCAACCTGCAGCAGTTCAACAGTTACAGCTTCAACAGCAACAACTTCAACAGCAGCAGCTTCAGCAACAGCAATTAACACAGCAGTTACAACAACAGCAGCTACAGCAGCAGCAACAGTCTGCGCAGGTCATTGCAGCACAGCAGGCTGAAGTGCGCGCCAAGATTGAGGAAGAAACACAGAAGAAGATCGCTGAGAGTAGCATCAGTCACGAAGAAAACATGTCCATATCAGGCAGTAATGCAAGATACATGGTTATGCAGAAACTATCGCGCAAAACTGAGGTGAGAAGAGGGTGCCTAGAGCTTTCACTCTCCTGTGTATCCATACAGCTCTACAGACGGTCGACTTGACCAAACCCGGTTTAAACTCTCTGTACACACACAAACCATTTCCAAACCCGACCAGCTCCATTTGCGGCGGACACTTTCCGTTTCCCGAGGGTGTCTGCTTAAGAGCGGCCCCTTAACTGTACTCATACGGTAATAAAGAACTTAGAAGCGAAGTCCAACTTTAATTTAGGTCAAATAGGATCTGCGGATAACAAGGAGATCGTAGGATGTAAATGCAGTTTAAAAACGGCCATTTGCACGATGGCGTCATTTCGTATTTCTTTTGAAAAGTGAAATTTTGTAATCCCATAAAAACAAAAGCCCTAATTTGCTCAAGAACGCACAACCCTGGAGGATTCTGGTTATACTAGTAAAATGACGTCTCCTCGCTGCCTAGTCCCTGATCTCGTTTATTCCGCGCGGCAAATTCGTTTCGGGTCACGTGGTCCAAGCGAAGAAGTGACCCGTTCGCCTTGGATACGTCACCGAAGTGAATTGACCGATAAGGCCTGGGAAAACGTCGTACAGGGTCTAGGCAAGTCATCCCTCAAATGACCTATTGTTTTGGTCTTTCAAGCCCAATTACTACCTACCTTGATAGTTATTCATTTGTGACTGTAAATGATATAGTTGGCTTTGGTTTTCAGTCCAAAGTGCTTGTTCTGCGTAACATGGTCGGAGTTGAAGATTTAGATGAGGACCTTGAGCATGAAGTTACAGATGAGTGCAGCAAGTTTGGCATGGTGAACAGAGTTGTTATTTATAACGAAAAACAAGGCGAAGAAGACGACGCTGAAGTCATTGTCAAAATCTTTGTGGAATTTACTCAGCCTGCAGGTAAGACTCGAAACTGTACCATTTTGTATGATAAACTGACCCCTTAATAGAGGTTTCATCATCCTCAAGTAAATCAAGATAAAAGATTGTGACGAAGAGAAGGATCCCGTCCCCAAAAGACTAACTAACAAGGGTTTTCTAATACTTGCGCCAAACTAAAAGAAATTTCAGACAATTTACAAAATTTCAGGCCAAACCCATATTTAATGCTTTTGTACCAATTAACTGTCACCGCGAGTCCGAGTCTTTAGTAAGTGACCACTGGTGGTGGTGGTGCTGCTGCTGCTGCCTTCTATCCTTGCTTGCCTACTTACTGTATGATCGGTGGGTACGGTGGTATTGATTGCCTATTTTCTCTGTTTATAGAAACTGAAAAGGCAGCAAGTGCCCTCAATGGAAGATGGTTTGGAGGACGAGTTATCAAGGCTGAGGCTTATGACGAACTCAAGTTTGGTGCTGGAGATTTATCTGCGTAAAAAAGCCTTGGTGTTGTCTTATAAAGCAAAGACATCATCATTCGTGCTTAGCTAGTTCTGATGTCACCGTTTCAGTAATACTACTGTATTATTATTTTGACGAAACTTTGACCTCTGTCGTAAAAACACTTTGCTTTCGAAATTATTGGCGTCTTGTAAACTACCTGTCGCACATTACTGATTTGTAAAGTGTGTAGAAGATCTGATTTCTCCCCCCCCCCTCCTCCCACCCCCACCCCGCTATTTCTTTCAATTTATAGCAGTAAATAAGGCTTAAGTGAAACGTTAGAAAATAAACCTGAAAAGCCAGAGATGTCTAGGAAAATTCGATGTATATAACTCAATACAAGACAATTGTTATCTTGGAATGTGAAATCTGGAAGTATCATCAAAATAGGAATTTGCTGCCACTAGTTAAGCAGCAGTTAGGCTGTATGTTCATTTCACTTTTGCGGAAACGGCGAAATGAACAGTATAGTGCAAATCATGTGAAACAAAACCGTTTTCCTTGTGAACTGTTAATTTCCTTTGATTAGCTACAGAATTGTCTTCCTCGGAAATAAAGAAACAAAACTGAACCTGTGTCGTGTCTGTAGTACATTTATTTTTGATGTAGACTATCATTTGTACATAAAAGATCATTTTGCGAAACAAACGGGATATTAAACTATAGTCTCGAGACTCCCAGATACCTGGAACCTTCAAGGAAAATTCAGGAAAAAAGTTCGAGTTATCGTTAAAAGGACATAGAGCTAATACTTCAACTAATGGGATTCAAATAAATTCTCGCAACGTAAACCAGGAAAATGGTGGGGAAATATCAGAATCGGATGGTAGGTGGTTGCCGTCATTACCAGGCTTTTAGGCCAAGGCCAAACGTCGAACGTTTCGACGCGTCCGAAGTTCGACGCCTGACCCAACTTGATTCGTCTCATGAAAAGTTCGACGTTTGGCCTAGTCCTTTGAGCGGTTGAACAGAAACGACAGGAATGTCTCGTGAACTCCTCCTCACTTTTTTTTGAGCTTGCTTTTGTCTTTCGCACGTCTTAATTGAGAGCCTGAAACAAGCTTTTCTGTCATCAATCCGCTACTCAAACGACAACTTAAAAGCGATTTTCGGTGATGCATCTTATTGAAAAGTAAGCAGATCGAGAGATGCAGTCAGACACATCAAACCAGCGTGTTTGACACACAAGACCTGATCCGATGCTTAGAGAGATTATAACTTCTTATTCGATTCACGTGTTTATGTGGTCGAGTACAACCCTACCTTATTCGATACGTCAATTGGAACTAAATGATTTTACAATTTAACATGAAACGCACCAGAAACTCGACCCCTCATGAGTTTCTGAACACACGCCTTCAGAGTCTTTGATTAACTAATAAATTTACTAAAAAGTGATCTTCGTCTTGTTTTCAAATCGCGATACTGTTGGGAACTCTCTCCGGTAACAAGTAAGTGTAAGGAAATTCCACTAATGCATTGCGTTCCTTGATTGCGTCAGAAATCCTCTGGAGAGAAGACTGGAAACGAGCGATAGCACCTTCCACTTCTTTTCCTGATAAAGGACTTTGGGAATAATCTCCAATGAAACGCTGCCGGCAAAGAGAAAGAAACTACAATTATCAAGAATGCATTGGGAAGCACTGAACCGCAGCATAATTTAACGTGTTTTCTTCCAGTTGCATTTATTGTTTTCTTCCAGTTGCATTTATTGTCCACGGTACAGCTTCGTTGATGTCAACTTTTCAAAATACATCAACAAATGAGCACTTTTAAAATTTATTTAGCCAATCATAATCTCTATAATACGCCACTTGCACATCTTCCATAATGCACCTTATTTGCCCCCCGCCCCTCCCTTCAATTTTGCATAAGCATTGTTTTCAATTTCTCTTGGGATGGCTGTAATACCCAGGGGAAATCAAAAACAAAGGTTATGAAAAATTTTGGGGAGCAAATAAGGTGCATAATGGGAAATGTGCGAATGATGTTATATGCCATCCATCTTAGGGCCTGTTTACATGGAGTGGGGGACCCCGGTCTAGTGGGGTAGGTTTCTTTTGTCTTGTGTCCCCCAGAGCGTGAAAACAAAAGAAACTAACCCCACTAGACCGGGGTCCCCCACTCCATGTAAACAGGCCCTTAAAATATCGCAAAACCTATCGAACCAGTTATACCGATTATACTAACCACGATACAAAAATATAATATGATATCAATCAGCTATGATGATGAGATGTAGATATTCGTCCTTTAGCCTTCTTTTATAAGGTCCCTTTCCCGACAACAGCTTATTTGGTCCCTATATACTACTACACTTTCAATGTTATGTTACCTCGTTTTCCGCTATTCTCGTCAGAGTATATACGGTTGCAATATGCCAACCTGACTGGCACTTATTAGGCAGTGTATCCATAATGGTCTTCATGGTAGCCTGGTTTTTTCTCGTGGGTGGTGGAAGGCGCATCACAGGCGGCACATTTGGAACAAACGCTGTGATTTCCAGTTGAGGAAAGTTCACAGCTGCATGTTGACATGAGCACCCGAATACTATACAGGTCAGCAAGTGAACAAGCTGATCACGTGTCTGCAGGCTCATGGGAAACTCGTGATCAACGTCACCTTCTCTCACAGGGAAACCATTTTCGTGGATGTCAACCAACCAGGCCCGCAGCTCGTTATCCCTAGAAACATCTTCATCTGACTGATAGAAAATGGTGACAAATTCCTCTATGAAATCAGAGATGGCTTTCCACATAAGAAGTCCGTCATCCCTAAGGAATTGATAAGGTACAGCCAGGAGAATCAAATTAGCACAGACGTGAAAAAGGCAAAAACACTAAAAGGCGTTTTATTGGGTATTGCCCACAGCTGTTTGCTTGGGTATTTGTATGCAGCTCGAAATTAATGTATCTATCCTTTATCTTAGCAAATGTTGAAAATTTACTCGAAAATTTCCTTTAATCATTGCAATACGATTGTCTACTAAAACAACGTTGGTAGCTGTGGACATCAACGACAAGAGGTGATTTTCATAAGTATTCATTAGAGATTGAACTTGAAGCATGCATTGAGCGTACTTTGTTTTAATTTGTACAACATATAAACGAAACTTTACAAGGTGAATATCTCTCTGGCAACACAAAGCTTTGCAGACTGTTGTTGTTGTTGTTGTTGCCCGTAAACTCTTCCCAAAATGACACCAAAATAGCCCTGAGGTCTTTAGTAAAACGGCCTTTGATTTTTTAACTTCCTCTTCGTGACAAACGTTACAAATTGTTACACATCCATAAAAATAATCGCATAATCACATTTTAAATCAACCTGAAGCTAACCTGTAGAAATAGTTAGGCAACTTTTCAGCATCGTCCACACCTCTTTTCTTTAACATGTCAGGTAAAGAAAGCATCTCAAACTTAAAATTCCTGTAAGTCTTTTCTAGGAGCTGAATATGACCTCCACCCCCAAGGCTGAGAGTTTTGTCAACAATGCCTCCTTCTGCAACCAGTTCATTTCTTCCGATGGTGTTGATTGCCATAACTGAACGAAGGTGAGGAAACAAAAGCTGGAATATTGGGTGGATCGAGGGCAACTGGCGCCAAGACGCAACAGCAAACGCCTCCATCAGCAAATGGGTTTTCGTTAAATGAGTTCCCATCTGTAAAAAAAAAAAGGAAAATATACAAAACTTACAACCTATCAGTATGCTCTATTATTTATGGGGACAAAGCAGCGTCTGCATAAGGAATGATTTGGAAGTCTTAATGATCTCTCGATTCAATGTATAACAGTAAATAGCAATGCTAGCAAAATTATACCTGTGGTGGCGGACCGGTGTTTAACTGATGCCTCTTTGCCTTGTTTTTTTTTTTCTTCGTTCGGGAAACTATTTGGTCACAATATATTCAAGCAGGAGCGGATAATCGGCTCGTGATACAAGTGAAATAGCCAAACTCTCTTAATAACACATTTTAATACAATAAACCAAACATTCAATGATAATTTTCGAAAAAGAGTACATAATATACTGGCTATGTCTCCAGATTCAGAGTTAAGTGAAGAAAAAGTGAACTGTCTCGTAACACTGCAGTTGATGGCGAACGCCGAATGAAGTTGGTAGGTGACTCTAACCATATAATAAAAAGCAAATGTTTGCTTAAATATGACTGGCATGTTACTCATATATCCTGTCTTTTCTATTACTGACCTGATGTACTTGATGGTCAGCGTTGCGAAACCACATTTTTGCCAGCATCCAATCACAATGTGTATCGTCAGGGGTCCATATTGGGTTAGTGTCGGAAGGTTCTTGGAAAAGTTGAATAGCAATAGGTACCAGGTCCCCTGAGCTTTTCACGTAAAAAAGACAAAGTGGTTCTGCAGTGTAACATGAATTAGAGTTGCTGTCCTCACCACTGCGTTTGATTCCCTCGAGTTCCTTGTAGTCAACAATGTAAACATGACCTGCCTGAGTAAAAGCAGAGAGAGAGAGAGAGAGAGAGAGAGAGAGAGAGAGAGAGAGAGAGAGAGCGATCGAGTTATCATGGTACAGGGTTAGGTGTCTATAATGACACAATATATTACAGATACAGCCTGATCATCAACTGGATGCTATTTTTTGTTAGTTGGTCACTGACCAGTCAGGGATCCGTGACAATGGAACCTACCAATCGACCATCCTTGGGGACTCAGAGGCACCTTGTAGGCATCATGGCATTTTCATGGGAGAAAGTCTACAGCATGAACGAAACCTTTCGCCCTGCGTGTCCGAGGATGTCTAGTCTACTTTCACCGTTAATTAAAGGGGAAGGATCAAATACATTCTTTTTCAAGACAGTGAAAGGATAGCCACCTTTTCAAGTCAACTGAAGATAGTTGTGTTGTTGTGAGATTTTTTTTTAACACGGCTGGGTGGTAATTTAGTAAAATTAGAGAGCTGGCCCTCGCAAACTATTCCATACCTTTATTTCTTCACTCAATGTCATTCCTCGGTCGAGGAAGTTTTTTACCATTTCATCTGTGACCGGGAAGTGGTTTGGCAATTCCTTGCACCGTTCAATAACGCATGGGTTGCAGCCACTGAGGAACTGCTGGCCAAAAATTCTGTCCTCCATCCACAGATCATTGTGAGAAATGCGAGGTACATCGCCTGTCCAGCCGGTGAAGATATTCTTAAAGCAATCGAGGCTGTCCCAGCTCTCGAAAAGGGTGAGAAGATAGGAAAGACCAAGATTCACAAGCCCGCGAATACTGCCATGCTTAAATGAACGGGATTCTTCGTCCGAGAACTGTGCATCTCGAGGTAGATCAGCATGTTTAGGGGCGTGAATAAAACCTGGCAAATCATTTATACCAGGAGGAAGTTGTCCCCAAAGATACTGCTCTTTTCGTTGCTGTACCTCAAGAACTCGCTGGCACCTTATGGCTTCTGGTTGGTCTTGAAATGGAAGAAGAGCTGGGAACGACAATAAGAGAAACTAGAAAAGAATTTATAAACTATTCCTACTCTTACAATGAGACATGTGCTTTCAATACGTGACTCTTTCATTAATCAAGGAAATGCTGAATACGTTTACTGCGGTGATTCGTTCTAAATAGTGTTGCGCTTCTAAAAATGGAATTTGCGCCACCGCCATCACCTCTTTGTAGAGAAGTATAGCGGGAATCGCTTGCCGAGACCTGGGCTCGAGCAAAAAAGTTATGACGTCGTCGGTTTTAATCTATTCTTCGCAAGTTAATGAGATTTCTGCCCCAATACAGGAGTAACTAGAACTTAGGGTGTGTTCCTTTCGGTGAATCCAAAAACGGATTTTAGATCTAAGAACGGATTTCGCGTTCCTTTCGGCAAATCCAAATCCGGATTTTTGATCTGGTGAATCCTTTTTGAAAAAGGATTCATTGGATTTGAAATCCGAAGAATCCAAATCCAGATTAACGGATTAGTAATCTACGCTGTTCCATTCACAGTGGATCCGAAATTAGTCAGATGATCCAGCGGTATTTCCAGTTGAAGTATTCCCATAGAGGCCGTAGAGGTTCCTCGTTGCTGTCATTTGCCGCAAAACATCTGAAAACACTAGAAGATTGTTCCTGGTACATTAAAATATCCATATACTAACCATTTGTCTCTAAAGATGGCATGCTTGAAATCTGAAATAAGTAAAAGCAACAAATGGACTGCTATCTAACTACAAACTCGCCTGTAGACGCGACAGGCACTCCATCGTGTTACATAAAAAAATCCGAGCTATGGAACTGGATCAAACTGGCCGACATTCTTTAGATAATTTTCCAATTTAATGCGCTTCTTTCTTCGTATGTTTTATATATTCCATTGTCGCTATTCGAACTGCCGACCACTAAATTCTGCGCGGTATAATCGCATAATTTGTCAAAGAGTAAAAAAAACGTCATTTTTTTAAAGGCTGTCGTGCATATTGCGCGCTTTGGCGAAAGGTTACCAAGGTTACAAATCCACTTTCGGATTTCACGTTCCTTTCGACCGCGAAATCTGGCAAATCTAGGATCAAAAATCCGTTTTTGGATTCGCTGAAAGGAACACACCCTTAATGTACTGCAATCACCGGAGAATGATTCAAGTTAAAGTGGCTTCTATGACGACAGTCAGTGCTTGAGGATAGATAACAACAGGACGCTGAAAGCCAATCAAAGCTGTATGTACCACGTACACAAACGTTTATTTCTACTTATCAGAAGGATATCTTACGGTTTTCCTGTTTAGTCGCGTTTTATTTCGCAGTTAAATTGTAATGAAGCAAAGATCATATTGAGGCTGAAATTCGAGAACGATAAAAGCGCCATCCTCTCGACTCATTAAGTAAGTTCCCCCGGCGCTAATTCTCTTACGGTATTTTTACATGTAGTTTCTAAACTAAGGATATACATGACCCTTTAAAGGGTGTAGGATCATTTTTTGGATAGTACTGACCTTTTCCTTGAATAACAGTCATATCGGATACCACCCAGCGATAACAAGGAAATTCAAAGGCTATCGGTTGCTTTGAGCTCGTCACAGTGATCTTGTTAACGAACCAGTCAGGATTCTTGTACCACGAATGTGAACCATCGTTGTAAAGATGGATCATCAGAACCTCTCCAACATCCATGGCTTCCACGGCGTACTCATCTGTGTGCCCAGCTTCAAAGTCATTGCTCCAAGATTTTAAACAAAGCCTCTCTGTTTTTCCTCTGGTTCCTAAAACGTTGTGCAATTTCAGAAATTTGAAATGTGTTTGTTGGGAAAAGTTAACATTCGCAAAACAAATGTCATATATATATAGCAACAGCAAGCGTACAACACGGAGTTGCTGGAGTCTGGTGAAAATTCTTTGAAAACAAAAACTGAAAACGCAAGGTAGGCTTACCGTACACCTACGAAAAAGTAACATTCTCCTATACAGCGGTTCTTTATTTTCAATAATAATACTGCATAGTATTCAGACTACATAATGCCATGTACTCTAACATACTACTTTTAGTTTTTAGATCATTTTGCATCCTACTTACCAAACAGTGCTTTATAAGGCAAGTACCCTTGTGTAATATAAATCACACCTTCACCCTGCTATAAGGTGAAGACACTGGATGTGAACTTAACACTATTTAACCTCATCGTGTAGTTTAAACTTTTGTGTGATGAGATACAGAATATGATATGTATATATATATTTATATATTATATTATGGGTGATCGCGTTTCTTTTCCATGATGTCATCCAAAACGATGGCCACTAGATGTCGTAAAAAGGCGATGTACAGGGTAAACATGAATTACTTTTAAGATAAATTGAGATTAAATGAATTATATACCTGTAAGCGATATAGAAATATTTGCATTAGTTCCTGCTCTTAACTGGGAACCAGTCTCCACGCTAATAATGTATGTGACCACGTGATCTGGCTCAACCTTTGAACTCCTTGCCAATCGAATTCTCTGGGTCCTTGCGTATACCTCATTTCTTATGTGAGCTATGCAGTTAGAATGGTGAATACTGTGAGCTGGTAGCAAGTAAAGTGAGTCGGGTAGGTTACCGACGTTAAACATGAACCTCTCGGAGACATTCGGGGGAAGGAGAGCAGTCAGTGTGACGTCAGCAACGTCTAACCAGGGATGGGTAGCCTCGTTCCAGTATCTCCCGATATTCAGGATGTCTGGTGGGTCGGATGATTGAGCCTCATGGAGCGCCAATTGAAGCTTGTACTTGATTGGTCCGCGAGAAACTCTCTCTTTGAACTCTTTCTTCAGATAATCTTTTGCTCTATTCTCCGATGGGAGTCTCTTGTACTCCCTTCAACAAAGAAAGTCATAAGAACATTTTAAGAAAGTTCGAATCGACCTTCTCCCGATGGGTCTCAAGGACTAACGAAACAATTTTGCATCTTAATTGTGGAAACATTTATCCGAAAAGGTTTGCTTGTATAAATTGTTAAAAATTGTTAAATATGTTTCCTAATTCTACCTGTATCAATCAAATGAATTAATTGAATGGATGGATTTACTGTGAAACTCACAAAACCGTGAACAGCAGAAATATTTATGGAAAGTTATTTTGCTGGGAGGAGAAAGCCGATACGGCAAACAGCAACGGTAATTAGTTTATAACGGTTTTGTGGTTTGCTGGCGTGTCCTGAACTTTATTAACCTGAGATCAAGCGTTATTATTATTATGTTTTTTGCTTGATCCCAGGCTAGAACTTTATTGGGATTGACCACTACACAATAAACATTCCCAAAATTTATCAGCTGTTCACGGTTTTCTGAGTTTGACAGTAATCGTCCGCCCGTGGTCTGCCTTTACACTTAAAGGTGAGAATTAACCGCTCACAAGAAAATACAAACCATGAACTATGTTTGTAGACGATCAGGGCCCGTGTGAAAGAAAGCATTTTTAAGAGTGTGACTTCATACGTGTGGTCAAAAGAGAAAGAGGATGTCTGTGGCGGATATATAAACTTACCAAAGATTTCTTTGATCATGTTCTGACAGCAAACCGGTTTCCACAGACCCGTCCGCTGGAATCAGTCGAAATCTGGCATAACGCTCAATACCATCAAACGCTTTGAAGCCCAAGATTAATCCCGTGTAATACCGCTGGTCGTAAAACGAATTTGGTGCACGGCGCAGACCGTCTAAGTTACTAGCTAGTCTGTTATTGAAAAAACAAAAGAAGGAAGCTGTGAAGTACAGTATTTTTCCTTACACGAATATCTTCGGGGATGGACGCCTTTAGCGCCTTACTCCAGATCACGGGTAAAAATCGCCCAGTTTAGAGCTATCCCGATCCTTTTCAAAGATTTTTGTGTGTCAGGGACATTCAACAATGGCACCAGTCAATGTAAATTCCGCATTCCCTGTCTAGCGCTCACTGGTAAGGTTGTAAAATGCTCCGCACCCAAAGGCCAACGTTTCCCTATAACTGAAATTATTGATCCCGGCTCCCTGGGTTGTAGCCACAAGCCAATGAAGTCATTTAACTATTTTCATCTGGAAATTTAACTCTAATTTCACCCATTCAAAATGCATTACAGCCCAGCAAGAGGAACGTACACATTGGTACTAGCTTAGATAGGGAAATCTGAGAAGATGAGAGGAGAGAGGGGAGGGTTACCTTATCACTGGTCTTGGTATCCCACAAAGGAGTTGCCAACAGGCTCCCTTACTGTAGTTACGTATTTAGATTCGATGTAAGTTATATAGATTAGCCTAAGTGTCCAGTTAGCCCACTATGTCTGCTGGTTCTATGGCAGTTGTAGTGAACAAGTATACAAGTTAAGCCTGAGACCAAAAATCTTATTAAACGTTTCCTGAAGTCTTAAGTTGTCTCTTTTTTAATAAAAAATAAGCTTATCGCCTTACCGATCAGGACTACCCATGTAGAACTCTTTCAAGTTACCGCTTCGATTAGCTTTAAGTGCGTCGTAAATCGACGCTACATTGGTCAAGACGGCTGTCCTCCCTGTGGACATGATAATATCCAAGGGACTGTCTTCCTTATAACTATCAGCAAATCTTATTGAGGCGCCCATGAAATCCAGCATCGCATCATCTATGGATTTGAGAGTGGCGTGGCGAAGGCAAACGTTGAAAGATCGCCCTGGAGTAAAGAACTCACAAAGAGGAAAGACTGGTTCAGATACGATCCTTGCAACGCCCTGGGCTGCGATGCCAGCTGAATGAGTAGGCCGCTTACTACTGAACAATGCAGCCGCACCAAAGAGAAATTTCACTTTTTCCTTTTCCAGGTATAGATTAACGCCATCGAAGATACTCGTTGGTGGAATCTACAACGAGGAAAAGGCTCAGCTTAAAATTCAGAATTGTGTTGTCGCATTAGTTATAAATGAAAATATCTTAATTAGCGGTTCACGGCCAACAGTTCCCACATGTGTTGTATGGAGCTGGCCCTTAAAGGAGCCTTATAGATAAGCCAAGCCGATGAGCCCCAGTGAAAGGGAAAGAGTTGTTCATGGCTGCCCAAGGTTGGTGGCTGCCACTGCCCAGATGATATGGCTGGGGGCATGCGTTGTTGTACTGTCCATCCCGTGGTGTTTTCTAGTGTGTGCTTCCTTGCTTTTTTAGTTTTTTTTTACTGAAAATCAACTGACTTGACAAGGGGTCTCATTATTCCTCGCAGCCTATGCGCTTCGGGTCACGTGGTCCGTGCGGGAAGCTACGTCACGAAAAATACATTGACAGTAAAGGTCTGGTAAGACGCCGAACAGGGGCTAGGTTGCGGCTAAGCAATATACCAGCTAAGTATTACTGCACTACAGATTGATATTTGCAGTCGGCAAACATATTTTTCATATTCTCTAGAATAGTCCAGTTTCGAATTAAAAATTACCGCTGAATATAAACATTAAGGACACATTTATACACGGTTAGCCTCGACGTAAAGTAAAAAATTCAGAAATTTTGGCAAGTAAGTGTTTGAAATTTGAATATACACAATAGACAGAGTAATAAACAGGTCTTTTTCTCGTTGGAATTTGTGAATGAATATATTACTTCAGCGAGAGGCTACTGTAAAAAATGCGTCTTCACTTCTTTTCAGCGGTTATAGCGAACTCGAAAATGGACTATTACAGACTAATTAACTAAGGTTGCAAAACAAAAGTTTGCTTCTGGAGATCGAATAGCCCATATCGATGATAACTTACATATGTAATTAATGGGCTACGCAGCTGTTCCCTGCCTCTTTCTCCACTTTATGATACACTGGACATTTTTGCAAAATCTTGATAAGTTTAAAAGTTAAAGCTCCTACCGTATTTGCTTCTTTTAGCTTTCTTTCAAACTCCTGTTCTCCTTTAATTTCCTTGTAAATATCATGGGCGTGGTTTTTCCCTAGAAGAGGGTTGACCAGGGTTGTTTGGCGTTAAACAAATCATTTATAGTCACGAACTTCAACTTTAATTTTACTTGCGAGATATTTGGGACACTAGCAGGGATTGTCTATTGGGGTATGTTTCAAGTTTAAAAGCAAGTGTGCATTGATCGAATATTACTACTGACGCAGACTCTGGGAACCGAGAAACTTGTAACCTATATGGTTTTTTTAAATTCATTTGGTAGCATTAACGCTATTTCATTAACGCTACATCTTTTCAAAAAGCTAAAAGCACCAATTGAATTCGATCTAACAAGTTATGGCTCTTTATTCTAAAAATATTGGTCCAGTTCTGTTATTTTAGAAGATTATATTTAGGGATTAAAACTGTTTCCTGTCAGCTGTTTGTTACGGATGACAAGGATGGTCATGCATTGACTGAAACTCGCAAAGACTGGGCCAATTCTTTGTCAAGTTTTAATTTAACACCTGCAAAAATCACCGAAAAATTATATAATTCTGGTTAGTTCTCCCTGATAGAATTTGTTTGCTGTCCTTTTATGACTTAACAAGAGCATTATGTGTATGTTTTAAGGCACTAAGAAATAACAATAGTTAGTATAGAATTAACCTAAAACGTTCAGCAATATTCTCTTGACAAAACCAGCAATTCAACTGTCAACATTCTTGCATTGGTACTAGGTATAGTGTACTGTAGGACCACTTCTAGATGAGGTTATGTCATATGTTATTCAGTGAGATTCCAGCTTGTGGATAACTTGACCTTTAGAATCGATTTTCAAATAAATCGAATGAAAACTAGCTGTTATATCTCTAATCCCAGTTTTGGCATAATTTTCTGCTTTTCGTTTTCTCCCAAATAACGGAAATTGGTGCAAATGACGATTCTGATAACACAAAAGCACAGTTACGCTTTTCTGCCTCTGTCAAATCATCAGTTCATTGGCCTTCGATAGTTTAAAATGTTTTTATTAATTTCGTTCGACATGAACGTTAATTTACATCATTCCGGACCACAACCAGAACTGGATACATGATAACGTCACCAAACTTTTCAAAACAGCTGTGGCTTTGAATAAAAAGTGAAGCGTGAATGTGAATAAAGTGGCGTCCTCTGAAGTTTTGGGTGTTCTTTAGAGGTAAAACATACTTACATTCCATATTGATTTCTTCTTAATCTCCTGCAAGAATAAATATAATGAGTAGTCAATGTAAACAGATTCCAAATTGCACCCTTTCTTTGCTCAGTCTTGTAAACCTGTAAAACTCTTAACCTTTAAACTCACTTCACGCAAGATATACAGAATTAAGCATCAGGAACGACAGACTAGGGGCGCTTATATTAACAGAACTGGCCAACTTGACCAATCATCTTTTTTAGTAAGTATTCGCAAATCAGTTTTGCCGTGTTTAAGAAATAGGCAGTCCGCCTTTTCTCTTAAAATCCCTCTAGTTCTTATCTCATCCAGCGCGATTGCAAACCACGACGTTATTATTACAATAAGGGACTGAGACCAGACCAGAAAAGACGGACTGCTGACTCTTTTGTAGTTAACAAACCCTCGGTCAGCCCAGAAACGGAGTAACCGATTGGTCGATTGCACAGCTGTTGACAGATAATTGACTGGTCTGTGGTAAGCTTAAGATTGCACGCGTCACAACCAACTCCAAACAATAGCGATTCAAGCAGTAATCTCAGTAATAAAACTTTTAAGGAGATTTTACAGAAAGAAACTGCTGTAAATTTCCTCAAGGGAAACGAATTTAAGGCAATCTTACCGGATTTAAAGAAACTGTAATTTTTCCAGTTGTTTATGTTCTATTTATAAATCGTTTAAAGCCCCTCCTATCATGTTGAAAGACGTGCGCTTTACTACCTTGTCTGTTGCGCAATCTTAAAACTCTGTCCATACAGCTCAGCGTAGCCTGTGAACAGGCTCTCTGTTTTGGGAGGGGGTGAAAAAATCGCGTGGAGAGGGAAGGAAAAGGGTGAGAGCCTGTAGACATTCAAATATTGAGCCCGTTATTCCGCCTTCTTGTCTTGTAATTGCCGATCATCTGTCAACAAGATCGTTATCTGTCACTTGGATACATTGGAATGTAATCAATTTCGCGTGTAAAAAAGGGGTCGGTAGGCAACACACAACTTTTACCTCGTGCCAAAATGATGCTTTTTCGAGTTTTTTCTGCTTTGGAGGGTTTAGTTTTAAATGAGAAAATGTGATTTTTGCCGCTTATTTGAGAGGTCGTGACATGGATATTGATTTTCTGCGGTTATTGTTTCTGGTCGGCGTGATTTGCCCTCTGATGCAAGAACATTCATTGCGGCTAAAAAAGCTCATCAGTCAAGCGCCAGAAGACGCCATGTTCAAGATCAGAAGATTTGTTTACAAGTGATTATTTAAATCAAATCGCGTGCTACGTGCCGACCAAAAAAAGCGATGTAGATCAAACCTGTCAACAGGCAGTGTTCTCGCCAATGGGAGCTTGCATCAGGATCTGATGCACGGCGGTTGCCATGAAAAGACGGTCCCGAATGTTTGTTAACACTCACCCTTTCCCTTCTCTCTCCTCGCGATTTTTTCACCCTTTCCCCAAACAGAGAGCCTGTTCACAGGCTAAGCTCAGCGATGCTCGGAACTAAACGATGTGTACCTGATAAAATTCAAGTGGTGACATTCGTCAGCAAGATTAAAGGGGCTGTATCACCTGGTGAGCTTGCGAGAAAAAAACAAGTGCTTTGTCTCGCAGAAGTGCCAACAACTGCATCTGCTAAATAGGTCGACAAAAATTCTTACTGGTTGCCGCGTTGGCGTTCTTCAGACGATATTAGTCACTTTTATATAAACTTTGGGTGTGAGTGATATTAGTAACATCCTTTAACATACTTTTTTTAAAAATAATTTTACCGCAAGGCTCCTCCAAGTCTCTCGTACTGATGGATGTTATATCCTTGCAGACTGCTCTTTGACAGCTGTTAGCAGCTGAAGGGACTCTATCTCAATCTGGAGGGCAAATCTACGTGAAAGAAGAGGGAAACCTTTCAGAGTAGTAAAAGCGAACACTATCAAAATAATCAATGTCAAACCAGTGCGTCTCGACGTAAACCCCGAGACACACCCACCCCCACAGCTCCAGGAATTTGATGTGATGATGGCATTATTCAAGATTAAAAGACCGCCACTGACCCTGATTGGTTGCCGTTTTGGGTTTGGAGGGACAGTTGCACAACCCTAGCTCCTGTGGTGACTGCTCTGTGGAACAAGTCCTAGAAAGTATTTGAGAAAATTCTGACGGTCACCCAATATGCGTATAGGGAGGCGGCTGCAGTTTTACGGACGCCTTGATTCAAGTACAGTATAATTACTTAAAGACACTTGATGATAAGGATTGTTATTATGTTAAGCTTTTTGCTATGGATTCGAAAGCCTTAGTTGGGGAAAAGCTAAAGGCTCTTCATCTCAATCCAAATGTTGTTAACTGGTATCTAAGCTTTCTAATGGATAGGAAACAAAGACTAATATTTAAGGGTGTTACCTATAAATGGCACTGACTGTGAACAAATGAACAACACAGGGTAGTGTAAATGAGGCCCATCTTTTTAATTTTTAATTTAACAATTTGGCCATTAGAGATAATGACCTTACCAGCATAGTTAAATATGCTGACGACACCACCCTGCTAGTCAAAGTATGTAAAAACTGAAATAGATCTTTCTCAAGAGGTTGTCAATCAGTTTTTCAGTTGGACTCAAGATAATGCCTAGCATGTAATTCCAAAAAATGCAATGAGCTGATAGTTTGTAAGAAGGTTACTTATGATATAGACCCTGTGAACAATATAACACAAGTTTCTTGTTTAAAAGTGCTCTTGTTTAAAAGTACTCTTACAAAGTAATCGCAGATTTAATGAGCATATTAAGGTTAAGCTGCAGGAGGCCAATAAGTGTCTTCATGCGATAAGATGTTTACGTAAAGCGGGATACCAACAACCAGATGTTGATTACCTTTTTAGATCAATTGTTTTACCGAAACTAACGTAGGTCTTCCTATATACGCCTCCTCAATACCTGAATTAACGACGGTCCAGAATTTTCTACAGCGCTGCTTTAAACGCAAATATATTTCGTACTAAATTGACATATACTACATATTAGAAGAGGTAGATCGGTCACTATTCAAGATCTCCAGTATGCCCGGTTACCCTCCGTACCCTTCCGTCCTCAAAACGAAAGAAAGTTCAGCGCGCCTCCGAGTTCCTAGCAGTCAACTTCCGAAGGTTAATACCCAGCGTTTTAAAAATAGTTTTTTAATAGGATATTTTTCAATACAGGTTGGCTATTTAATGTAATATGGATCTTGAATGTTAAATTCAATGCTTCTACGTGGAATTTTTTAAGCCTTGTAATTCTCTCTGCTGTTTTCAATGTACTGTCTTGGTTTTTTACCATGTATTTTTGGTTAAAAAAACATTAAAGACCTTTTATTTATTTAGGCTATGCTCATGCTCATTTTTCAGATTAAGGTGTTTCGATACAGTTTTTCAGAGGCCATACCGATATTTTTCCGTCTACTTAAAAGTGGTTTTTCCTTGTCCGATCCGCTTTAAAATTTTCAAAAGTAATTGGCTATGGATTGAAATTTGTGAAATGTAGTTTTAAGTAAAATCGATATTAATATGACAACAATAAACAAAAAACTTTGAAATTAATAAAAGCCGAATTTTGTGTGATCTAGACCAGCTACCGAAAATCCAATACTAGGGACTTAAAGTTTGGTGTTAAGCAAACAATCTCCATAAGAAGTTAAAAATTCTGTATGTTTGAATTCGACTAAAACGAAAAGATATTTCAAACCTTAAATTTTCAATAGCTCTGATAGATTATTTAATAAAAACGTTATAAATGACTCAAATTATTAGTAAGTAGCGTCAGAATGCTGCTTAATATCATATTTCGATGCTAGGAAATTTTGGTGTATTTTCGTTCTAGCGATCTTGAAAACTAACCCGTTTTCTCACCACCTGTCTAAGTGCAACTTCACTCAAAATTTGGACTTTTGGCGCGTTTTTGTGTATCTCTGAAACGATTAGAACGAATTTTTTTAAAATCTCTTCACATAATCTTCATAATGTTTATAATAATGTCTGAAACTTTCATTGAGATTGATTCACTGAAACACCTTGAAATTTCTAGACAAACCTATCCTACTTACCGGTCAAAAATGATCTGCGTTACAACATTCACTGTTTTGACGTCATGCTAATTTTTCCAAAATAATGCGCACTATTCATACCTCCATGACTAGTACATTTTAGTTTGAATTGATCGCATCTTTTGAATGTAAAATATTGACATTACTCACACTGAAATGTGCTAGTCATGGATATATGTATTGTCCGCATTAATTTGGAAAAATTACCATAACGTCAAAACAGTAAATGTTGTAGCGCGGATTTTTGACCGCTTCGAAGGACAGGTTTGTCTTGAAAATTCAAGGTGTTGCAGTGAATCAATCTTAACGAAAGTTTCAGACATTATTACATACATTATGAGGATTATCTGAAGGGATTTCAGAGATATACCAAAAAGCGCTAAAAGTCCAATTTTGAATGAAGTTGCACTTAGACAGGTGGTGAGAAAAAGGGGTTAGTTTTTAAGACCGCAAGAACGAAAATACACCAAAATTTCCTAGCATCAAGCAGCATTCTGACGCTACTTAAGAATACGTTGTAATGAGTCATTTATAACGTTCTTATTAAATAATCTATCACGGCTATTGAAAATTTAGAGGTTGAAACATATTTTCGTTTTAGTGGAATTCAAACATACACAATTTTTTACTTCTTATGGAGGTTATTTGCTAAACACCAAACTTTAAGTTCCAGTGTTGGATTTTCAGAAGCTGGTCTAGATCGCGCAAAATTAGGCGTTCATCAGTTTCAAAGTTTTTTGTTTACTGTTTTCATGGTAATATCGATTTTACAAAAAAACCTACATTTTGACAAATTTTAATCGATAGTCCGATTATTGGTGAAAGTTTTATAGCGATCAGACCATGATGGAATCACTTTTAAAGCGGTTGAAAAATATCTGTATGGCCTCTGAAAACTGACTATATCGAAACACCTTAAAAGAATTATTTCAAGTGAAAAATGGTTTGACTGCGTCGTTTCTTTTTTTATGAATATGCCAAAAATTTGGGTCGGTCGGACGACGCTAAACAGAGAAAAAAAAGAGGATGGCCTTATTTAAAAAAATTAAAATAAACACTATAATAATTTTATACAATATTGCAAGAAGATACAAGAATACAAGAAAAATACAAGACCACAAAAATACAAGAAGGCTAAGATACGCTCAGAGGATAAGACAAGTGAAAAGCTTAAGATACAAAAATTAAAATGAAAAAAAAACAAAAAGCAAAAAACAAAAAACAAGACAAGTGTACTACGCCACTGGACGTATACAGCTATTTCGAGAGAGGTTGTCGGAAAAAATGTGCACGTGTCAATCCCCAAAGGTAATATGGGATATAATCAATACACTGTTCCTGACGACTGTAGCTGTCGAACCTACTTTTGTTGCTTTCCTTTAGCATTCGCAAACACATTTCCATGGCCTTTCGTGCCAATTCTTTCAAATTTCTTTGAAAAACAGAGAACTCAAAACCACCCACAATGCCTTTCGAGATTGTCGCGTGCACTTTTTCCGACAACCTTTCTCGAAATAGCTGTATACATAATGTATAGAAGGTCCTATGCGGCTCCTTCGAGCACTTCAGTTGCGAGGTGATAGCTGTTAAACAATAAAAATGGAAGCGATGGAAAATGTTCGCAGTGCGCACGTTTTTGACTTCACATTATTAAAGGAATTTTATTCGGTGTTTGGGATTTATTGCAAAATTCATTCGTTTCGGGAAATATTTATAGGTTAAGGAAAAATATCATAAAAAGCAATTTGACTCATTTTACTTGGTGTTAACTCCTACGCATCAGCACTGATCAAACGACATCCTCTCCCGAAATGAGAAAATGATTTCTGTTGATTCATTCTCCTTGGTCTTGTTGAAGGAAAAATGTCGATTGAAGAGTTACGTTAGCCACTTGTGACAATTGTTACAATATATGTTTATAGTGGAGTTGTTGTAAGCGTTCTTGTTGATTGGTTTGAGTAAGCTACTTCACTACTAGTAGTATTGGTTTTTCTAAGTTAATTGATGATGGATAGAAAGTTTCTCCTGACATGAATTCGGTACAAAGGAGATGTACCAATTTGGTACATCTCCGCGGTAACACTTCTGTTCACGAGATATGTTTAATTAGAGCCTTTGGCAGATGACAAAGCTTTGTTTATATTAAGTATGTCGTCTAGGTTAACATTTTTGACCTTAGTTTGGTCTTCCTTCGATATTTACCAGGAAATAACTACCCTCCTTGTTTTTAAGAGTTTTAAGCGTGTTTCCTCGAGTTTTTAACCGAATTCTTGGCAGTGGATAACTTTAATTAAGCTTAGTGGTTTTATAGGTGTTTTTGTAATCAAACAACTATTGTTTTAAACTCTGCCTTGTACTTTGAACTGCATTTTTAATTTACCCTTTTTAGTTTGCGATCACGTTCGTGGTTAAATTATGGAAAAGTTGTAGCCAATCATCTTCGATGAAGAAGCTTAACCCCTTCTGAAAATTGACAACAACCTTAGAATTTCAAACTGTAATTTTAGTACTTTCCTGTCTGTTAGTATGAAAAGTCTGTTTAATGGTATATACCTTGTAGTTTTTATATTGTTCTCCTAGTTTTATATTGGCCAGTTGACTTAAGCTTAGCAGTGAAAACTTCGGTTAAGAGTCATTTCGACAAAGCAATTATCTCGAAGGTTTCATGCTAATGAAACTGTTTTAACCAATCGGATTAGACTTACGTCAGCATTCGCGTTGCGCTAAGCAGCTGGTTTCCTGGCTGATATAAAAATGCGTGTAACACTGATCTTGTAGAGAATTGTAAAATACAAGTTGCACTAACTTCGTGACACCTTACGGAAGAATTAAAGAGAGTCGATTGAACAAGAACTCGTGTGTTTGTTGTTAGAACCTGCTAGTACCCCCAGTAAGGTTCTTCAACACAGCACTATTCGGCCTTCGGCCTCTGGGCTATTGACTCAGAGCCCATTCGGGCTCGAGGAATAATTGTTAATTATAAGGAATATCCAGGGACTGGGTTTTGTCCCCTCGCGGACCCTGGTGCGCAATCGGCAAGACTCCACTCCACTCGCTCCCCCTCGTCGATTCCGGAATGTCATACGAGGAGAGATTTAGCTGAAAGCATTCCTCTTATCATAAATAGTAATTTATATATATATATATATATATGTATTTTTTTTTCTTCCCTTGCTCTTTTGTTTTGTTTTTGTTTTTTGTTTTTGTCATTTCGCTTTTTTTAGCCTAGAACTATGATTAGTACGACTATCTAATATACTTATTTTAAGATTTACTGTAGCTCTGCCATTGATTTTCCCGTGTGTAATTATGATAATATTTTGTTCTAATTATCTAACTGAGGGAGCCAATTCCTTATAAGCCCGTGGCTTCTCTTGGGCTTCCTCGCCATGAGAGTTTAAGTAATTAGATTTTATTTGATTTGTACAATTTTTGGCAAAAAAAACAATAAACAATAAACAATAGAACTAGATTAGGACAACAGCGAAGCAAAATTCAACGGCATGACCTTGTAGTAACCCCATTTCCTTCAGTCCAAGTACGAGTCCGAGATTTACGTGTTTTAAAAAAAAAGACACCGCGGAAAGCTTCAATTCATTTTACTTTTTTTAAACCAAAAAACTTAGTACGGCTATTTATACTGAAGGAGGTTAAGCACTCTCCCGATAGCAAAATGATACAACTTCTTACATATGATAACTTGTTCCCGCCACCACGACATTCTCGCTAAAACCCGTCAGAGTAGAATGACGACGGCTATTACGTTTTTTCTGGCTCACGCTCGTGCACTACTTAGTAACTGAGAAAATTTCGTACTCGTAGTGCTCTCTCGTCCTCGAATCTAAAGTTCTCTATTGGCCCGGAATGGTGACGAAAGTTGCTAATTACTGTCAGAAGCGCGAGTGGTGTTCTCTGGCCAAAGCAGGAAGGACGATTTATCCGACCATGGGCTTTTTGAAGGGTAGACCTTTACAGATCAATAGTGTTGCTTGCATCAGTCACCTCTTGCAAGTTAAGACTGGAGCGCGATGATGTGGTGATTATTTCGCCCTTCACTGTTATGATGACATTTGCTAGCTAGGAAGCAACTTTGTTTTGTTTTTGTGGCGAGAGAGTATAGTAGTACAACCGTTCTGACTGGCTTACTGTAGACGCATTTATCGGGGCTTATCAAAGACCTGAAAAATTCTCGTTGTACAATTGGCTGCTTAAAAGACAATAACCGGAGGCAAGGGGTGGATCTCGCTTTTTCCTTGAAGGAGATGAAGGTATGCATTGTTCCTTTTTTATGTGGCCCTTTGTCTTTTAGGATAGCTTAAAATATCAGCTGTTTTCTTCTGTGAACAAAAAGTACTCGCGGCAAAAGAGAGGCTCTCTTCACTATACATTCAAAAGATTTCTCAACAATTTAATTCCATTGAAAACCTTCTACATTAAACCAGAAATATCTTAGACCAGAAAATCGTAACTTCCTTATAATTATCATAAACTCGGTTCAAATGAGAAAGACCAAACTAATCTCTCACTAAAAAATGAAAGCTTTATAGCTACAGTTGTGCGAATGTTGAATAGCGCTATCCACCTTTTGAACAAGTAGGGCCTGGTAATCGCAAAGTTGTGTTTTTCGTCATCCACCTTTTCTCAGATTTGTGAACATCTTTTCCACTAAACACACGCAGAGCGTTTCCATAAGCACAACACCTAAACTACTGCGCTTGTCATCCTGTCATGGCATTAAGCCGGCAAAAGCGAAAATGACTACGCTATGGATGCTACTTAAATGAACCCAGAACCCAGAACCCAGGCGGATCGCGTCAATCGCACGGGACGTCTCAAAAATGTGTTCAAACGATCAGGAAAATCATATAGAGACACCTTTGATACGCATGCGCCACGAATTTCACGACGAGAGGGCGATCACAATCCCCTTAACGGAACTGAAGTCAGAACCAGGTTTGAAAGCACAGATTAAAACAACTTCACGACACTTGTCACACGTTTGCACGGATATTTGTTTACTGCTCTGTCTTAAATTAACTTTCTTGCACCCAAAACGTCCAGTTAAAAATAACATTACTGCTTGTTGCCTGTTACGATTTTGTTGATCTTGTTAGCTGTCGGTTGACCAGGACTGATTTTTGATCTCAACCGTTCAGCGCGCTTTCGAGTTCACCACCTTGATCTAGTTCCTGAATAAATAAAAAAAATGAAACATACGTCGTTAGACCGAAGCATAGAGGTAAGCCGTTTTCGTGTAAACAAATTTATCAAATTGGAATAAGCTAAAACTGGATGATTAAAAGACAAACAGACAATCTAATGAATTCTAATCACTGAGAATCTGAAGCCAATACAGACGTCTCAAAAAAGGAGAATGCGACTGCAGAGCTGACATTATATTTTTTAGACAATCAATACTCTCCGTAAATTCAAGGTACGCATAAAGTTGCTTGAGAACTGTTCCATCATACAAACTAAAATCTGAAAGGGTTTTTTCAACTAAGATATTCCCTTTAAAAAATAAATAAACAAACAAAAAAGCCTTGAGACTGAGGAACTGTACACTAGATCTTCTTGTATTTCAAATGAAAGGAAAGCATATTACCGTGATGATATCCAAGCCTCCGATAAGTTCTCCATTCACGTACACTTGTGGATATGTAGGCCAGTTGGAGAAAGTCTTCAGGCCTTGACGAACCTGATGCCGGGTGATAATAGACAGATTTAGGGTCACCAATTTACGGAAAATGGCAAACGTGAATTTGTACCAGGTGACCACGTTTTCCCTACATATCGACGTTTACCGTTCAATATAACTACTCGTAAATCAGTAGATTCACGCCAGTTTTATCCATAAGAATTATTTCGAGCTGCTCATGTTTTTATCCCCTCATTTTCTATTGTGAGAATTTCTCAACGTGAATCTGACGTTTGCTGTTTACCGTACGCGGGACTCTAAATCTCAAGGGAAGACTAGAGTAGGTTGTAAGAGACACGGGCACAGTGGTAGTTATTAAGGGACATTATCTCGGATACAAAATAGTTTTTTTAAAAGCAGGGTTTATTCCAGAGCGCGGCCTTGCGGGATTTCCGCAATTTGGAAAAAATATGCCGTATAAAATTTACGTTGCCGCGTCAAATGGGGCGCGCAAAAAAAAAAATAGACCCAAGGAGAAGAAACTTTTTTTTTTAAAATAAAATATTCGAAAACATCACTGACAACAAGCTTTTACGCCCACGCTTTTACAGTTGCCCAGAATGTTCCAAAATGGCGGCAAAGCGTCAATAATCTAAATTCATTTTCTCATGGAGCAGTATTTACCACTATAAAGTTCAAATATCTTTTCGGGAACCCCCTTTCTTGACCCCCCTTTCTTGAAAGAGGACCCCCTGAAATTGCAGAAGGGGGCCCATTTGACCCTCATTGGCCAATTTCTAGAATAAACCCTGAAAAGTAAAGCTGTAAGGCATTAACCTTGGAAATCTAAAATATAAGAAAGGGTATTTTAGTAATGACACCCCTGTACCACAATAATTAAGAATATTGTTCAGTGTTGCTGCCTCTACCCAGCCACCAGTATTTTTCACTCAATTTTTAAACAATAACCAGCTCATATGATTCTGATCTTGAAAAATTAAAATGCCTACCTCTTGGTCTTCCAAAATATCAAAAGACTTGAATTGGACACTAAAAAAAAAAACCACGGTTAAGAAAAAGAACCAACACATGCGCTCCCGTAAATCTACAAGCAGCCATGGGTACACACGAGAAGAGCTGAAAGAGTTTTACATGCGATGTGACCACTTGTGTATAATTTACGTCCCGTTAACACCAAAGGGGAAGCTGTTTTCCAAACACTATTTAAAATTGTTTCCTTCATACAGGCTGATTACTGATTTTTGTCACTTTAAATAAAGCACAAATGAAAGCACAACGATAAGTTTACTTGAACCGCATGTGAAAGCCAGTCTTCAAGTTTTGTGAATAGGATTTAAGGTGTATTGTAAGATAACTTTACGATCCTGCACACTGGGAAATTATCTGTTTCCTGTACAACTGACCTGGGGTATTTTTTCAAGATCTCACACATCTTTTTGCTGAAACCACACCGTGGAGCCTAAACAAAAGATTCACTTCTATAAATATAGGCAGAGAAATTGAATTCTAATCTGGCAAAATGCTCCTGGCATTGCGGAAAAAGGAGACATTAACATAAACACATGTATACAGTGTTCATACAGATTTTTGGATCCAAAATTCAAGACTTTTTTCCATATTTTTTTCCACACTTTTTTTGCAAACAATAATTTCTTTTTCCAAACTGAAGGTTAATGAACTGCAAATGTAAGGGCGATATTGAATAAGATTTGATTAAAACGAGAATTTCACTTATAAAGCACTTGTTGTAGCTTTGAAAAAAAAAAAGAACCCAAGACTATTCACCATTTTTCCAGACTTTCTCCGAGGTCTGGAAGATTGCTAGGAAAATTTCAATGAATTCAAGAATCTGTACGAGCCCTACAGAATGAATCACAAATACAAGTCAGTTAATAGTCTGGAAAAGATACGACACATGTGATATATTTTTGCATCTAGGTATTCATTAACAACAAATAATCAAATAAGATACTTCTGATACCTCTGGATTTCCTTTCATGAACACCATCACTGGAGCAGATGAAATCAATGACTGCAACCTGAAATACAATGGTTAGCAATATGGTTTGAAAAACTGTGGCACCATTGTAATAGGCCATTTGCATGATGGTGTGTGGTGTACTAAGTACTAGCATCTGGGAATTGTAAGTTAAGCGGCATGTTGACCTTATGTCTGACTGTTTGATTGACTTAGTATCTACTGGTGTCCTAAAACACTACACTGTGTCATTTTACTACTACAATCAGAATCCTTTTCATTTTTCCTTTCATATTTAAATTTGGTAATCTCAGCAAAGTTTAAAAACGTCAAAAGCCCTGCAACCTATAATTTTCACAAGAAAGCAAAACCCTGAAGGATTCTAGTTACAGTAGTAAAATAACATCATTGGGCTAATGGCCTATTCACAAATAAAAAAACTGTTGTCTCACATTATGACTGATGATTAAGTAGAATTTAATGGCATAACTTGTTGAACTTTAAACAAGTTCTCTCATTTTTCACTTCCTAAATGAATTACTATAGTTGTTACCTTTTGTTAAGATCGTTGTCTGATGGGAGTGTTGACGCAAGTTCCCCACTTGCTGCCAGTTCCTGAGACAAGAAAGATATCATACAATATTATTGCACTAAGCAGCTGTAGTACTTGTGTACTTGAATCCTATACATACTGCATCTATACAAGATTGCTGTCTCTTAAGTTAAAGAAACTATTGGAAATGGAAGAGGAAATGGTGCCAGTTTTTCATCTCTTCCAGCTGGTGGGTGAACTGCAAAAGAACCAGAGAGGCGAGATTGGACATCACTGTGTGGCGGCCACATCAGTTAACTGGTATAACATGATGAACAGGAAAGCAGTAACTGGGAGTGAACAAGGAACACAAAATCATCAATCTGGAGTCCATAATCCATCATGTCCTAAACTCTGGGTTGGCAGTCTATCCACTAAGCATTAGAGGTACTCTTGGAGAGCAAGGCCATATTAAACAAAATTATAAAATATTAATGTGATCAAAGAGTTGCTGTCGCTAGAAATGAACACAAGACACAATTTTTATGATAAAAACTTTACCTTCACGATATCCAGACCTCCCATTAATTCTCCATTAACATACAGCTGTGGATATGTTGGCCAGTTGGAGTAAACCTTTAAACCTAAAGAACATTATTTTAAGAATAAATTTTTTTGAGGTTAGCTGACTCTTTAAACCTTAAATTTTAATGTCAGTTATCAAATATGTGTCACTCTCAAATCAAACCAATGAAAGAGTTCCAGAAAAAGTCTTGCCAGGCTGTCCAAAAAATTGCTTTTTTGGGTCAGTGTTGGTATGTGCCTAGTACTAGATAATAGGCCTTCTTATCTTGTATGTTTTTTTACCATGTAGGTCAAGTATAGTACTCTACAGAACCATTAATTTTCTTTCAAATTTTGTCCTATTCAAGTGCGTAATAATGTATGTATAATTTATGAAAAGACAAAGGGGCAAATTCCCCTGAGATCTTCATAATTGGAAAAACAAAACAAACAAGCTAAAGAAGTCTATTACAATCACTAATTATTCATCAAATACATACCTTGTCTAACTTCATTATCTGTAAGTATGTCAAAATGACTGTATTTTGTTCCATGTGCATTTAATATTTCCACCATCTGTCTGCTGAATCCTGTATTAAATGTAAACAAATGTGATCTTACAGGTCCAAATTAAATTCACGACAGGTTAAAATTTTTCAATCTAAGTTGATTCTAAATTTCCTTCGTCTCCTAGCCCTAATTATTTCATGAATTAGGACTAAGAGACAGAGGAAATTTACCGTTAATTTTGACCAGTAAATATAGACACATCAGCTTGAAGTCCAAAAGTATTCCTGAATTTCATAAGGCTATTCCCATGGTGAGGATGTTGCAAATAGAAGAGAGCAGGGAAAAATGGAAAGGGGGGTAGGGTGGGGAAAAAAAGGAGGATATGGTTCAAAGAGAATACCATGACTCCCTCCTTTCTCCCTCTCCAACTCCTCAACATTTCTTTCTTTCTATCTGCTCTCCATTTTGTACCATTCTACACTATTTGAACACCTGGAACAGGCTAAAAATTCAGAGAAAAAACAAACAAGGTGTTATTTTGTGTTAGCAGTAGCTCAGAGTATTTTTTTACTAAAACAAAAATAACAATCAAGCTGAGGAAGTATATCTGTATTCATGAGTATGTATAACTACTATGAAGGTTTGATACAAAAATTAAAAGAAAGATGGCCAAGAGCAATAATATATAACAGGAAAAGGCAAAAGCACCAAAAATAAATTATAATGACACAAACCACAGCGAGGTTCCTGTGGGGATCCCTTCATAAACAACACACAAGGAGCTCCATTTATGATGTTTTTTAATCTTGTATTTATGTCCTGTGGAAATAAACAAAATTACCACAATAATAATTACAAATGGTATAATTCACTTGATCGAAAAACTTTGTACTAAGGCTGTGCTCCAATCAGAAGGAAGCATAAAGTTCAGAGCCTTAGAAATCTTGAGTGCCCGTGCAGTTTCTGTTGCTATCTACTACACTAGAGAAATAAACCAAAAAGCATGTGGCAGGCTCTTAGTCAGTGCAGACTACTTGGTAAAAGTGAAGAACAGCTCCCCTAAAAGTCTGTCAGTGGACTATTGGTATACTGTCGGCAAACTGTCGACCGACAGTATACCAACAGTTAACCAACAGTTGACCAACAGTAAACCGACTCCTAAAAAGTTGAGAAGTGTAATGACATCACTGTCACTTAACCCTTACCGTTCTATTAGAATCAGTTGCGGGGTAAGGCGGGTAAGCAGTGAAAAAGTAAGTGAGTGAAAACAGTGAAGAAGAGGGAGGGGGCGGGGGGAGGCGGGGAGCCTGAATGCCAAAGGCAGCTTACTACCTTGCCCACTTCTAGAAAAGATGTTCCTCATGTCAAAATGTGAAAATGTGTAGGAGAGTTTCACAAGCTCGCCATGTTCGTTTGACTCTATGCGTGGAAAGCCAAGTTTGGCATAAGTGTTCACATAAACTGTCAAGATTGACTAATCATAGGGTATACCAGGGGCTGGTATACTGGAATGAGGTATTGAAAATAATGCTTACAGTCTCCACTTCCTCCTCTGTCCCCAGTCCCTAGACAGTTTTTACCCAACTTTTCTCCATCTGCTATAAGTTCCTTACTATCTTGGGGCATTGCACAGGCCATAAACCAAACACTAAAACAGATGTACCTTCTTAGTTTCCTGTTGATTTGCTGATGTAACAGCTGGTGTGATGACATTTGCATGATGTTGTACTTTCTTAGTCAAGCTAGGGGCATTTGCTCCATCCAACCGATCAACAACTTTCTGGTTCTAAACAAAAAGAAACAATGTTCATCTTTTGAGAAATCAATGTACATGTATTAACAAGCATTTTAAGCATCTTGTTCTATGTTCTCATGATTTGCGCCATTTTAAAAATATTTTTTTTGAGGACTACGGTAAAATTTTTCCAGGGCTGAAAAATCTACATCTTTCAATCAGTTGTTGGAATTTTTCATCCAAGTTACTCAATACTAAAAAAATGTTTCATATCCTTGAAATTTTCAGGTGTTTCTTGGTGAACATTGTGCATACTATTGTTGGTTCACTTTTGTTTTGTGGCGTGGGTATTTTTTACAATCTTTTCAATACTTTGTATTATGTCATTTGGTGATCAAACCCATCCACAACACCAAGAAACTACTGAAACGCGCAAAAAGCAACTCCGGGACTTTTCAAAATTTTCCAGGGTCTGTGCTTACCCTGTCACTAGAAAAGAGAACAACTTTCACAAATAAAACATATGAAAACTATGAGTAAATTAAAACTTTTCAAAATGGCTACTAGTGGTAATAATTCTTCCCTTGCAGTTTTTAAAATTACAGGTGAAACTGGTACTAATTGAATTGAGCTTTATTTAAAGATTCAATAATTGGTCTGATCCTTCTGCCAATCTTTTTGATGAAGAAATACAAGTACTACAGAGCTATCTGTGAATTTCCCTCTCAAAGGAATTCCCATGCTCTGCCATAAAAAGACAGAAGTTACTTACCTTAAAAAAAAGAAATGTGGGAACAGCACTGATTTCATATTCATGTGACACTTCTGGTAAATTTTCTGCCTCGAGCTAGAACATTAAGAAAATTTGACGAAAGCAATCAGATATGTTGTTTGCATTACTTAATGCAATGTATATATTAATATAATATGGCATATTATTTATTTATTAATTTTAATAGAAAACCATTTAAAATAGGTTTCTCTATTTCTAATAGTAATTAGCCCCTTCACTACAAATAGCAGCCAGACTGACTGAGATGCTTAACAAATTCACAAACATAACAAAAAAATCTTGTACAAAAATCCTCAGACATAAATCAATGGTATCATGAAGAAGTTCTGCCAAAGACGTTTCACATTTTGAATGATGATTAATACAGGATTTCATCCACAGATTAAGAAGTTAAGTAGACAAATTATCTTGCCATAACTTGTTCTAAGAGTCAAAGGGTTATATAGTAGGGCTACATTTACCTTATAAAATTTAACATGTGTGTTGTCTTTAGCTAGTTCAGTCATTACATCATTCATCTGTGCACACTGAGCAGCCCATGATGCATGAAAATGAATCACTGTTAGGAAACTGTGAAAAAAAAAACTCTTTAAGAACCTTGACATAACGCTGTTAGTACTCGGTAGATAACTACGTGCAGACTGACCCTTACCCTGAACACTGATGTAATTAAACACATCCACATTAGGGCAAACATAGACCTTTAACCTAATAATCACATACAAATTCTCTAGACTGATTGCCATACATTTTCTCATTCAACTGGCTGAATGAATTTGTTCAAAGATCAAAGCATTTGCCATTATTGCATAATTTATTCTCATAACCTTTTCTGTTGATTGGAGGAAATTGATGTTGGTCACTACTTTAGGGTTTTAATATACACATGGTTCTTGAGGTAAAGAATTTGGGGTAGCGGTTTCAGTTAAGATGACATAAACATCCATAGATTTCAGCAAAACATGTAGTGCTTGCTGTTTTCATATTTTGTATACATAAGAGGATTATTAGAAAGTGTCTTTTCTTGCAATTGTCACTTTTTTGGGGGGCATACTATGTGTTACTGCCTATGAGTGTTTCTGTACAAGTGCGTACAGTGGTATTTCCCCATAGAGGGGACTCAATTCACGCCAAGTGAGTAAAAAAAAACCTAATCCTGGGTGCCTGAAGTTCTTTCTTTATAATTACCTAATACCAATGGTTTGCATTGAGCCACGATAGCAAGGTGTGAAGCACCAAGAAAGAAAAAAAAACTGTCTCTTGGGAGAGTTTTGTCAAATCATGAGCACAGTTTGCTTCATCCTAGGTATTTAGAGAATGGACCTGTATAGCTAGGGTACTATTAAACTAACTTGGGAAATTGGGAAAATAACCTTCATTAAGTGGCCAGCTCCTATTACACTCTCTATAAAAGCAGCCAATTACCAGATTCCTGGACAAAAATATTGTGAGTAAGTTACTGTACCCAGAACCCCTATAAAAACCCTTTCTTTACACAAATGTACCAGTCAATGACTGTCATATAATATAAGGAGTGGTCAGTTCTGTGATGATTAATTATTGATCGACTTAAAATAACCATTCCCAGCCTTGTACAGTAATTTATGTTTATGAATTTAAAACCAACAAAGTTCCACAATAAAAAACGTAGATCACTGGCACTTCAAAAAATAGACCTATAAAGGCAGTTCTTTGGCATGATATGCAAACCCCATAGCTTCGTACACATGTACAGCTTTGGGTGTACTTCTCGATCATACAGCTGAGTAATTCACAGAAAAATGGCTATATATTCTCCGTGTTGACCCGCTTTACTAATGTATGTATGCCCTGTCTCCCACGTTCTTTAAGAATATACATATTTTTGCAAACCATTGTTTAATTACTCAGATCACTGCAACAATCTTAATTGGTTTTGTCTTAACATATTTGTATTAATTTTATTTATTTTATTAAATAATTTAAGTGATCATAACAATTCTCCACTGATCCAGTCTGCGAGTTGAATAAAAACGCGAACTCTCCTGCTAAATTTCTTTTTGAGACAACGTCATCTTGGGCAGTTCGCTTAAGAGCTGAAAAGAAAAACTCCTTAGTATGAACTATGTTCCTCAATCCTCTTTTCAGCTGGGTACGTTTCAAGACCTTTTTCCTTGTCGCTCAATGAACTTATTGTAAGACTGTACTATCTTGACCGGCTTGGTTTTTAAATTAATACTTTCTACATGGATGTACAAAAAGATTGACGGTAACTTACCTGGAATAATCAGCCAAAATTTTATCGAATTCCGCGTTATTTTTTACCTCCTGTAACTCCATGATGTCTTGGATGAAATGACTAATCTTCTGAGCTTACACAATTTTCAACCAGCACCAACACCCATAAACCCATGCGCACTACTATAGTAAATGACAGAAAAGAACTGGGTACAACTACAACACGTTATTTCCTCGTATCGCGTGATAATGAACGAGCCAAAGCACGCGATGTCACCAGATCGAACTGACGATGAACGCAGGACATTCATAAAAAATAAAATTCCCTTGAACTCTTTATAACCCAAAGAAGCCTATAAATTAATCAGGGAAACAATTCTTCCTTCCGCCCCTTCTCCTAGTTCCTAGCCTGAATGACGTCCCTCTCGGGAGCTTGCAACTCGAGGAGACGACTGAAATTCAGGCTACGCCCTTCCCTGAAAATCAGAGACAGGTGGGAAAATGAAAGACGCCATGAAGAACACGTTAACCTTGACTCATCATAAGTTAAATGGCCAAACAGCTATTCAAAATGCCCCCCTCCCCCTCTCCCCAATAGGGTGTAGTGATCGCTCGTCTGTTTTGCACGACTTTAAGAGTGATTTTAATCTCCAGAGGAATGTAAAAGCTGTCGGCACTTTTAATACTTTCCTCTCTTCTAACTGAACAATACAGCAAGATTGTTCACCCAAAATGTCGTAAGGCTAATCTTTAAGCGGTGGTGCTCCTGTTAAGTTTGGTATGTCTGATTTGCAGATAACTTTTTCGTATACTTCACTCTTGTACTTCTTTTTCGTCCTACGGGGTAACGGTCTGGCTAGACTTGCCACAAGTCGGCCACACAAGTTTCACTTCAAGTAGGACGAAGGAGTTTTTCAAAAGTCCAGGATCTGGTGGGATAGTTGTTCTATTTCTCATGTTAAAAGGGATGGGGGAGGGAGTGTGGTTTTGGGAGATTTAACATTGTAGGAGAGGCCGTGTCCTATTGTTTTTCCGTGTATATGAACTTGTTATGTATACTTTATCTGCAGACAAATAAATACTAAGTCACACAGCACTATGGATTAGTGTTATGAACTGCCTATTATTTTGTATTCTCTTTTATATTTGATAAATAATTTACTCTTGAAATTCACATCTTGTATCTTTTAGTGACATCCATAACTATTTTACAGCCATGATCATCTGTTCAATGCTAAGTTGGAGTTGACTTAAGCTTTTATACCCAAAATTGTTTGTAGTTTGGAAGCGGCAACATTACATAACAACAAGCACACAATTAAAACGTCCCTTCAAGATTGAAAATTCTCCAAAATTACTGAAAATATGAAGCACTTCGCACCCTATTTTTTCTATTCTGTACGCAAGACAGCGCGAAGACACTGAATACAACCTTACTCAAGATTATAGTCTAAAGAGACCGCGTTCCATATTTCGTCAGCGCCAAGAAAGCGCACGTTCTATTTTTCAAAGGCTCGGTCTTCAACTGTGGATGAATCGATGCACACGAAGCGATATTAAATGTGTAACATTTGAAACCCAATTCCCCTTAGTTTAGGCCCGCAGATTTTTCTCGGCCGAGCTTCAACCCTAATCGCGAAGTAAGGAAAAAAGCCGGCATCCAGACAACCACAGCTGAAGACCGAGCCTGAGCTTTTGTTAACCGTAGACGCGGGATGTAGTAAAGCTCCCGCATTCGTTTTCAGTAAATGTCTGAACACAAAGACAACTAGTCTATACGCACTGTTATTCTTTACATAACAATAGCCTGACATTTAGCAATAAATACATCTTCAAGTATACTTTGGCTATACAAATAAACACCTGAAACAATCACGCTTCACGAAAGCTTCCGCTGATAAATCTTAAGCTCTTATAAAATAACAAGATTCTTATATTTACACACATAAGAAACATTACACCTAAAATTTAAACTCTGTTTATAGAGAAAACCTCCACTAGAACTGAATTTTCTCAGAGACATTCTGTATTTTTTTAAAATTTACATGATCTGTACTTTACTCTTTCAATAAATAATCTATCAATTCACTAAAAATTCCAGCTAAGAACTTTTCGCACTTTTTTCTTTTTTGGTTTCTTGTCTTTCGAAAGTCCTATATTTCTAGTTGATCGGCTGTCTTCTACAACGCTTTCATCCAGATCTCCACCCGGCGTCAAATCTGCAGGAAAATAAACATACACCCTTTCATTTTATAGACCTTTCCCGCATTACGCTCCAGTAAACAAACATAAAGAAATGAGGACAAGGCTCGGGTGGACAATTTAATACAAATCACCGTATTTTGTCCACCCGAGCCTCGAGTTGGTGCCTTAGAGGAATGCAGGAAAGGTCTATTTGCAGATGACATCACACCTAAAAATAGTTTTATGGCAAACAAACAAACAATCAACAACAACAAAACATTTACTTCCATAAAAAGTTAAAGTAGATGCCATAGTGAATAGCAGACTGCGAGTTCAAACCAACTATTGCTTTATTATCAAGACTACAACATGAACGTACTCGAACTTTGCTCTGGAGGCGGTGGACAATAAGCCACGTAAATCAGCCGGTGTGAATAAGCCACGTAAATCGATCTACTAACTTCGACAATCTGAGCAAGTCACCGACATCTGTAGCATGTAACCCGTACTGATCACTATTGTTGGAGAACGAGTAAAATTTTCACGAGTCATCAAATTCTAACCCAGTCACAACTATTCACGTCACTTTACCTAAATCTTCAGGAATACTCTGATTCTTGGATGCTTTCCTTCGGCCTTTTTTCTTTGCTTCTACAAATGAAACAACAACAACGACAACAAAAAGTATTAAGCTACAACCAAAGTTAAAAACAGAACGCTTATAGCACCAGAACACCATAACAATGTGACGAAAGGTGAGAGGCCTGTGGGACATTCTTGATCACGTTTTTATCTTCATCGTCTTTGTCGTAATTATCCTTATGAGGTAGGAAATCAACTTTTTCCAACGGAGGCCTGAGCCAAACACCTTAATCATAACCGGCTGTTGTTCATTTTACACTGTGCCGGCGTCTCGCTTTCTCGCTCTCTTTCTGTTGCTTCAGGGTGCCCACGTGGGCGGTGTGCACTGCAACCTCTTCTTTTTTTGTACCTTATAAATAACCAATCCGTCCCTATCATTCCTATACCGTAAATGACCTAACAGGCGCCCAAATAAACGCCTTTTTATAAATGCCCCGTCTACGCTGTTAAAACTGTATTAGACGCCCCTCTAAAGTTGACGCCTTCTATGAGAATTACTCCAAAATACTAGGAATTAGCAACAAGGAGCACAATCATTTAATTCATTCAGTTTCTTACTTGATTAATAAGGCTTTGCGTTTTTCATCTTGTTCAATGTCAAGTTAAAGTAAGGAGAGGGTAACGATGGCAACGCAATAACCCTGAGCTAGGATACTGACATCGATGTTGGGATTTGAAAGAGTGATATGGATCTCTAGACGGCCTAGACGTATCAAATGATGGAGAGGAAGACGTCAGCACCTTTTCGGTGGACAATTTACCTTATCAACTCAGTTAATAAAACCAAATTTTTGTGTTTCACTCCCCCCATCAGCTAGTGCAGTACCACAGCTTCTTTTCTTAGTGAGAAATTGACCTCTTTACTCAAAAATTTCTACTAGACTGTTCCTATAATTATAACCACTTTACCTATCTGGTCTTGCCTGGAGCCCTGCACCTGTGTCACGTGACTTGACTTATCTAAAATGACAGGAAGCATCTGGCCAGCGGTACTCCCCGCTATTGGGCGTTTTTCTTTTGCTTTATCCACATTGTCACCACTAAAAACCGAAAGCAAAAGGCTAACATTAAGCTCTTAAACACCTAACAAATCCAATAATAAATTTTTAGTTTTTTTTTTTTTTCAGTTTTACAAGCTTTTCTGGACACAGGCCTGCCCAGAGGGAATAGGCACAAACGGGACTCAAAGGTCCCATGCAAGGTGCCATCCCTACCCAATCCCACAACCCGTTAAGGTTGGCCACACCACCGGGGTCTACGTCCCCTACTCTTTTCCAACAGTAGTGTGGGTTATTTTACGTCCCACAAGAACAGATCAGTGAAAGTGCTGTGAGACGGGAGCTACGGTTTTTCGTCCTTATCCGAGAAGAATGAATGAGAAGAATGAATATGAATGCTCTGCAGACTTTTTTTTTGGCAAACAAGGTCGACGCCAAAAAAACCCCAGCTATATCCCATAAATGGATTGAAACTGATACCAGGGTTCTACGCAGAGTCTGGCTGTCTTTTTGGAAAAGGAAGACGACTGCAAAGTGATCATCGGGAACATGCAACACTTTCAAAGCAAGGAGGAAAGACAAAGCACAATGTTCCAGACTAATATATGACAATTACTTTACTATTTACCTAATGAGGGAATTCCGGGAAAATTTGGGAACTTAAGCAAAGAGCGACGTACGTCAACAAGAAGTGGACTTTTTGCATTCTTGAGCACTTGTTGTGCCTACATTATCAGGGGAATCGTCTCTATAAGAGTAAAGACACCTAGCAATACACATTTGGTAGCGTAAAGGTATATTAAAAGAGAAAATGTCTCACTTCCGGTTGAGGTGCGTTGCTCAATAAGGTCTTTGCTTTAGCTCCTTACTGTCTACCCATACCCCTCCCCTAAATCAATGCTAGCAAAGGCAAAATGTTGGGTCTCAGGGGAGGAGTAAGTGGGTCATTTCCCAGAATCTTGTAAATACTGTTCTCATGGTTACAAACCTAACGGGGGAGAGACTGAGAGGATCAGACTTGACCTTGACTTTCCTGGCCCACTGTTTACCATTGTCAGTACTTTCTGGAGAGGCGACCTCTCTTGGGCTGCTCGATCCACTATGCTGGGATTTAACGTTCAAAGGAACCGGGCTCTGCTTTACTTTAGCTACTTTGAGTGGAGCTAACGGTGCTTCTGTTGACGGGGAAGGCGGTTTGATATCCATTGGGGTGGGCTTGTATGTGTTACTGAGTCTTAATCTTTCTGGCATTGTCTTGGATTTAATAGGTGCCAAAGCTGAAGAGGTACCCGGCCCTGAAGACCGTACGAAAGGCGACACTTGGTCCTGATGAATAAAGCAAATATTACATTTGTTTATTTTCTCAATCAGTAATTGCGTGGACCTAAAGACTAAAACGTACGTAACAAGATCTAAACTCATTCAGATGACACTTTTAGTGTTCTGCATACTGTACTTGTGAGGCAGATCATTTTCTACGTTAATAATTGCTGAATACTATGAGGTTACAACATTTTGATAGAACTTAAAAAAATAATTATTACAATATTGAAAAGGACGTCTCAGAAGCCTTTCTAGTCTTATCAAGGAGACTCGACCCAGTCACGTGTTTAACGTGCAGTGCAATATACAGACAAACGTCTTCAGCCATAATTTCTATCCTTGACCTCTTAAGGCATGAGTACATCCTAACAACTTTCTGGTAGCTACCGAACATTCATAGTACACATATACATCTAAATGACTGGAGGTTCTTACACACTTAATGGGTACCGAGGGAACCTCAAACTTTGGACTCGTCATTTTAGACCAACATTTACCATGAAGAGTTGCTCTAGAAAACGTCCAAGATACACAGGAATTTTGTTCTAGATATTTCTTACCCTTTGATTATTGAAAAGCTTTATTGCATTTGAAATATTATACAAGGGTTTAGAAAACGTCTCATTTAACGATAGCCCCATTTCAGATCAACCCAGAGTTACTAAATTACGAGCTCATTAGGTGGTCCATAAAGGACACCCCTCCACATGGGAGCCACACAGTTCAATTAACTATTAAACAAAAACTGCCCTAAACATTTAGTGAAAAAAGCACTTAATTTGAGAGTGTCAAGGTATTTAGTACTAGATTACTGCTTTTTAGGCTACTATTTTTAGGTGGTCATCTGAGCCACTCGAAGGCTTAGCCCTTTGCAAAGCAAAGGCAGTACTTTCACTTCTCAGTTATTTTAAGACCCTTAGTATTGGTCTGGTCCCGGGAATCGAGCCCACGAAATCCTGCTCTGCTGTCAAGCGCTCTACCAAGAGAGCTAATCCTGCTATTGAACCAATGGGGATACCAGTGAAAGCTACCAACCTCAAAACTAAACCTTGGCAAGATAGGTGGTCTTTTTGGGTTGTTATGATACTGATCCTCTGATGGAACAGGTGAGCCAGGTATGGGTGTAAGTGCCATCTGAGGGGGATATCGACTGTCCTCCTCACTGCTATATCCACTTGTATCATTCTCTCCATTCATGTTTGGGTGAAGGCAATCTAAACAACACAAGACAACTGTGAGCTTTAATTTGTGCCTGGATTACAGTGTTGATTAATGATCATTCCGCTGGAACTTTACTCAAGAAAATAGACGGTCAGTATTAAACTAGGTGTCCCAAGGATGTGCTCTACGAAGAATTGTTAGGAGCCCAAAAAGTTCTAAATGTGAAAATAAGGGTTGTCGGGAGCCACCAAACACTGTCACAGTGATATTTCCTTTTTTCCTAGCCTTGTGCTGCACTCACACCTTGTCTGCAACTATATATTCACTGTGTGCTTTGCTGAATAACAAGTTGCTATAAGAATTTATGTACGTGGTTTTAAAAGCACCTGTTAAAAAGTTGACATATTTTTTTTTTTACGTTTTGCTGTTGCCTTTTTTAAAGTTTAAATTCAGAGGGACATCATAAACACACCGAGAAGAAAGAGAGCGACTTTTAAAAACAGTTTTTAAGAAACTAAATTTCATTAATACAACTGTCCTTAGGCAGTTAGCAAGCAAGGTTTAAACTGCAAGCATAATCATTAATATGCTGTTAATCACAAAGCAGTTTTAATAGCATAGCACTGGTACTACTTGTAAATGCAGTGGTTACATGTATGTTCAGTGGACTTCAATTTCATAGTCCTGCTTCGGTAGTGGGTTACCACATATAACAAGGAAATGTGTTCCACACTCTCTCTCTTGCTACTAATAATGGGTACCCGAGGAACAAAATACTAAGAGAAATCTTTTGGACGCAAAATTCAAGACTCCCCCCAGACTTACAGACAACTGATAGAAACGTTTAAAAAATACATAAACAATGATTTCCCATGATGCATTGCAAACATACGATAACCAAACTGCAATAGGACATGAGAGCGTTTTAAAACTTCTCATTCTGTGATTATAATTGACTACTGAGAAAAATTGCGCTTAGAAATAATCAAGCACTTGTTGGGGAGTTGCAAAAAAAAAAATCCAGACTTTTTACCAGACTTAATTATGTTATCTCTCACACTTATTTCAGGTCCGAAAACTTGTTTGCAAATTTCAAGACTTTTCAAGAATTCAAGACTCTATAGAAAACTGTTAGACTATTTCTCTGCCAGGCTACTATAAAAAAGGCCAAGTTTTATTTTTTTTTTCATTTCATAATGATTATAAATGGTAGATTATAAATCACAAACAAATGTTAGAGCTTAAGTCATAGAAAGTTTACATCATTACATTTAGAAACGCTTGTCATCAAAAGAAGAAGAAAAAAGTGGACAAATATTAATAAATGAATAAAAAAATAGGTGTTTCATTAGTATTGAGCGAGGCCAAGTTAGATGGATTATTTAAGTAACAGCATCTACAAGGAAGTGAAACGGCTTTATAAGTGCAAAAAGCTATAAACAAAGAAGACCAAACCATGTATAGAGTTCATGCTCATAGTTGCATCATGGGTAATCAGGGCAAGATGGCGGGAAATTAGAAGATTTGTATTAGAATTCAAAGCCGGCTGTTTCTTCCTGAATTCATATATTTGATGCTTTCTCTTTGAAAACAGTAACTTACGAGTTCAAAGAAACAATACACTAAAAGAAGTGCATGATCAGTTTTTACAAAACCTCAATTTTTCCATACATTTTCTGTAATTTTGATACTGTTGAACTACAGAAAATGTATGGGAAAATCAAGGTTTTCTAATAACTAATCAGGGACTTCTTTTTGCACTCCAGATTTAGTGTATTTTTTCTTTGAACTCGTAAGTTACTCTTTTCAAAGAGAAAGCATCAAATAATGAAGTCAGGAAGAAATATTTGGCTTTGAATTCTAATACAAATCTTCTGATTTCCCTCCATCTTGCCCTGATTACCCAAGATGCAACTATGAGCGCGAACTCCTCTATTGTAGTCATAATAATATCAAAATCACTTGAGAACCGCACAAAGTAAAAGCTTATAAGAGTGCTGTTGTCTGCTGCACATTTTCAAACATTCTCACATACTTATTAGGCAATCAGATTTTGTGTACCAAATGAATGCAATATAATAATTGGTTCAGCCTTCTTCTTTTGTCTCCGGTAAAATGGCAGTATTATAAAGACCATTTAATGTTAGAGGTACATGTATCATGGTGTGTGGTATCTTACAGGGTGATGCCGGGGGTGTTATACTGGGCCATGCACTAACACCTTGCAGCAATGAAACCATGTCCCCTGTACAAAAAATACCTGGAACATTAGTCATGTAAGTTTAAAGGATTTACATGCAAACATAACATACATATAACATAACATAACATAACATAACATAACATAACATAGCATAATACAACATAAAATAAAATAAAATAAAATAAAATAAAATAAAATAAAAAAAATAAAATAAAATAGAATAAAATAAAATGGATGTAAGCTCTGTGTTCCACAGTTTAGTATTTTGCCAGTGCTTATTGTTCAAGTTTATACTATGTATTATTAAAAACTGAATCATTGGATAATGCAATTCTAGAGCTCTGATTGGCTTAGCCATCATGGTATATGAGCCATTATACTATGCTCTCCAAATATGGTAACTGTACCCGTCTGCTGAAAATTATTATTTTTTATTCCACTCATGCTTGTTGAATATGAGATGATTGTAGCCAACTCATACATTGTATCCTCATTGTATTCCTGAACCTCACAATAACATAATCATTGTAAAGCGCTATGAAAGAGAAGCTGAATAGCACTATATAAATTATTATTATTATTATTATTATTATTATTATTATATTATTATTATTATTATTATTATTATCATTATCATTATTATTATCATCATTATCCAACGTGCACTCGTGGAATAATATATTATTAATATTATTATACCACCAATAAATACCTCTGGGGCTTATTCACTACTTCATTTTAACTAACTAGACCCAGCATCATAGTTTTATCTGGGGCTTGGAGTTTAAACTAGCAGATATGTGTGCTGATGAATAGTTGATTAAGTGGCCTCCTATTACAGTCTGAAATGTAACTGCGGTCACCACAATTATTTTCAAAATTACAAAGATAGTTATATTTTTAATTAATTTTAAAAGCAGAACAAAGCCCTAAGTAACACTTCACCTCATGTTGCAAAGCACTCCCTTCATTCAAAAAGAATTTAACAAAAGGAGTTTAATTTGATTAGGAGTCAGTCAGGGCTTTTTTCCAGGAACTCTATCATTTATTATACAAAAGTCACTTATATATGAGCTTTAATTTTTAAGCATGAAATAAATTAAAATTCATATAACCCACAATGTTTTACATTGTATGATTATTTATTTGTTATGTCTGTTTTCAACTCAGGATATTTTATCTTTGATGATTAGATTCTTTATTCTCATAGTAACAATAATTTTAATGTTGGACAAAGTTAGGAAACAGGCCAGACAATGACGTACTAACCTACATGATCTACACAGCTGTCTGGATCATCATCAGCATTCATCTGAACTTGAACCTGAACAGCTGCAGGAGCAGCAGAATTGCCAAAAATCTCCTGAACCTCACAATCACTGAGATCTGCTGCCGCAGCCTGATGCTGCTGTGAGTCAAAACCATTTGTTATGCCACCATGGTTTTGATCAAATGGATGCATACCATCCGATCCATGCCTACTATTATCAGGAACGCGAAGACTTTCCGAGGGAGATTCTACAAAACAAAATACAACAATAATAGAAATAAACCACTAATGATGCTATAGAAATATATGTAAATTAGTTTATGACTGTGTCTTGATAATGACAAAAAGGTTTTGTACACAAAATAATGTAAATGTATCGCATGCACTGACAATGCTGCATGAAGTCTACAATGGTCATCCATTCTAACAACTTTTGTGACCAAGTGATAACCTTCACGCACTACATAGTTCATGCAGTTGCATGATTTCATGCAACACATACAACAACAAATGTGACATGATGAACTTTGCAGTGTGGTTGCATATTCATGTCTTAATGGGAAGGGGAGCCAGAAAATGTTTTTCCTGAGGGTGTTAACAAAGGTTCAACTGTTTTATCCATTCACCCCAGAACCACCCGTAATGACCAGAATTAGCTTGATTTGGTCAAGAAGACTGGAGAAAATGGTAAAAACCCATGTAACATTGACCTAAAAATTCCTATGAAAATCTTGTTCGACAACCCACCTACCTTTCCTATCATCTAATCCTAAGATCCTTAAGCTTTCCCAAAAACATTTCCCTACTATAAACGTCCAGCAAAAGAAAAAAAGGCAAGAGAAGTGAAAGAAGAGGGGAGGAGAGAAAGCGAAAAGAAACAGTCAAGACGGCTGTGGCACTTGTAAACATACATACATACATACATACATACTTTATTGACTTTCCCAAGGGGCTTTTCAAAGACAATACATGATCCTATTTACAATTAAGAAATGTTTTAAAATATATATAAAATTAACCCAAAAACTATCTTGAAATTATGCTTTCTGCGCATGCTAGAACTTCGGAAACTACTTTTGTATCTGGATCAGCAGCCCGCAAAGTGTATGACCTGAAAATGGCTGTTTGGTAAGTTTTAACTCTTTATGGCCGGACAGTGACCAGAACGGCTTTTTTGGCGTAATTCCCAAGGGCAAGTGGGTTAAAAAGCCAATAATTTTAATAACCAAAGCTGAGTATGACTCAAAAAATTAAAGTTTAAATAGTGACCACAAAATAATGACAAACATGGGAATTAGGGCTATAATATAAGGCTCTTGGGTTTCAGTAATCTGTGTTACAAAAAAAGGACAAAATAACAAGGGTTCTAAACATGAACAACACATTCTAATTCTTGGTCGCATATTTTAACTCCTCTACCTTGTTTAATTTAGATTGAGAAATGAGTTCATCCCTACATATTTTTAACAAAAATAAAATGACTGCTTATTAAAATAAACAGAATAAACTTAAAACCCTTAACAAAACAACTAAAAGTTGGTTTGGGCCACAAACAATAATAATATTGCAATATATTTTCAGAACTAAAGCATTACTCCAGCTAATTGCACTGACTATAAATTTAAATCACGTCATGTTGAGTCTTTAAATGCAAGAAGTACTAAATTACAAGCATCCACATCAAACCTGACCATTGGATAACACTTTTCACTTCACTGTAAACTACAACATTATTAAGTATTATTTTGTTCCTTACTTTTAGCATTCATTAGAACACACACCAGATATTCAATGTACAAACAAAGAGAACAAACTTCTGCATTAATGAGCCCTTTACAGCTGAGGGAAAAGATTAAAATTTGCCATAAAGCCATAAAAGATTTGCACTAGCGACATGGACTTTTAGAGATTTTTAAAATAGCATCTATTGACTAGAAAAAGCACACTCATCTGTTTAAAACACAACAATCGGGTTCTCTTGTTGCAAGTGCCTTACATAATACAGCCTCTGATCTCTAAGCACTGGTAATGCCACATATTTATTTTACATAACAAATCAAAATATATTTAACTACTTACTTGACTGCACAGATCTCAAATCTAAGAAGAAACCAAGGAGAGGAAACAATAACCGACTGATCAAATTTTTGAATATTAAACAGACCGTACCAAAGAACACTTGATTCGACTTGGTCCAAAATGAACACTTTATAATATTTTGTCAAATCCCAGTTAAAATGACTAACAATAATTAGAAACTGAAAAAAAAGCTATATTACAAATGTCACAACAGAACAAATAACATTAGGCGATAAAAGCCCTTTTTAAAATCCAAGAACCTTTCTTATTTGACTGAAACGAAATTCTGTCAGCTTTGGAATAAAAAATGCAAAATACAATGAAGTGTTCCATTTCAAATACAGTCCAAATAAATGAGAGATGAATCAAAATATAAATGGACAGACATGTGTGACTGCTTCTTAATAAAAAATGGAAAAGAATCTAATAAATAAAACAAAATGTGTAAAATATAATTATTGACAGGTTTTCACAGAAAAATATAAAATTAATAGGCAAGGAAATACCTCTCACTGATTTTTTCTCTCAAATAAAATACTAGTAATTTAAGTCCTTTTCTGGACTAAGGCTTTGCTCCAATATGACAAATCAAACATTAACTACATTGGAGGGATATTTGACAACACTTTTTTCTTCAAATTACACAGAATTTATCTCCAGGAACAGGTGCATAATTAACATATCAAAATGAAAAGAAACTAAGAAAAACGTTTCTGGAAGATAAGCTTACATATAAACCTATCAGAGAGCAACATTCTCTTCTTTCACACAAAAAAAATATTTTCAAAGCAAACATAAAAAGAGAAAGAAAGAAAGAAAATCCAGATAGCAAGCTGCAGTACAATAAAGAAATTTCAAAAATCATCTTTTTGGATCTTAATCAAGCACTCAAAAAATTATAAACCTACTTGTTTGGAAACTTACTATATATGAGCAAGGACTAAAAAACAGGAAAGGTTTTAATTTTGAGTTGAGAAATCAATAGATATAATTGTCATTCTATTTATATGCAGCACTGTCTGTCTATAAAAGGGTTTGTCATATTCCTTTCTTAGTCTGCTTGGAAGAGCAAGATTTTCAGATCATTCAAGATCGTTAGGAAGGAAGATAACATAAAATCATACATTTAAGGATCCTTTTCAGTTTCACTACTTCAGACTTTGAGCTATGATATTAATTATAGTCACAATGGTGATTGTACTCACACTGTTGAGTAATAACCACATTTTCAATCTGATTGCATACATTAAACAAGAACTGTGGCCACCTCTATTTTATAACATTTACTCATCAGTTCACTGGTAAATTTGTAAACTAGTATTTTCAGTTTCAGAAGAAACTTATATGAAAATCATCTTATTTTTCACAGAATTGCAAGTATCAATATTGCACTGTACGTCCTTAAAACACTAGATAAGACACTCCTCTTCTCCATTAAGAAAACCATACCTTCTGGGTGTTTTCTGTATTATAGTTGCTTTCACAACTTATCACCTATAATTTAGCGAGCGTTATACAACGAAAACAAAAATTTGAGACAAGTTCTTTTAATTAGATATTATCATAGTAATATTTGTTTACTAATTAAGAACAATGAACTGAAAAATGGCAGCAATAAGCCACTGGCACTTTCTAAAAAACTATATTAACTTAATCATGAAATTTTTCAAAATCAGATGAATGGCTAAAATATTACTATACACAGACCAACAGGACATTGTATTAAAATACCTGGAAACACTTCTTCATGTATCTTCTCTTTTGCACTACTAGTACTTTTCCCTTTTCAAGATTTTAATAATATTGAAGCACTGTGGATATACAAGCTTTCAACACACCCATAGTCTTAAAGTGGAAACACATACCAGCATAATACATACAAAACACATATAATTACCTGAAAACACATACTCGGATCCACTAAAGCTGACAAAGACATAAAAGTAGCACACCAGTGATGATCAGCTAGGAGACTATCTATGTATTACACCTACATGATTGAATGCTAAGCAAGTGACTTCCGATAAAATTCTCTATTCTACTTACAAAATTATTAGTTCACCTGACTATCTTCAGCTGGTGAGTTTGTGTTTGTGACTAGCCTTGCTACCATGGAATTATCATGTCACAAGAGATCTTACTATTATTACAGGAAAAGGTTTACACAAGTTTTGAATGTCACCAAAATCTGCTCCATTTTTTCATGTCGTCACCTTTTTAATGATATCACTCTCAAGTAACAAAATAGACTTTTGTATGCTCACGAAGGGCATGATGGAAAATTAGACTTACTTTTATTATCTCAACCATAATACATCCATTCCAAGTTAATTTTTATCTATTTTGTCACAAGTTGAGAATGATGTCATAGCAACACTAACGTGTTGGGCAAAAGGTTTCCTGCTAATTCTTATTCTCAAGGTGTGTAACAAACCTTATTTAATTCAAACATTATAATAATAATAATAATAATAATTAATACATTATAATATTTTGATTTTGAACATCATTTGGAAAAAAAAAAAGTGACAAAATATTTTAGGGTAACATTTTATATTTTATAATTATACAACATGCCAGTTCCAAGAACAGATCTAGATAAACCTGATTCTTTTCCCAGTTTTACACTGTACAGTATTAGTGTCCCCAACTCCCGGCCCCAACTACAGTAACAATTTCATTGGAGACACTTTCCAGATCAAACTGGAACTTGGAATGTTGGTTTGTGAATGCAAACTGTCAATAGCAACCATTCTTAGAGTATGATGGTATTAGAAAAAGGTACATGTATAAGAAAACTCTGCCCACCACCTTAATTATTGCTTGCAATCAGCTACCGTTAATAGTACCTTTTCCTTGTGGTATCTGCGTAGCAAGAGGGTTACTTGGGTCATGATCTATCAGCAGCTTACAGCATGCAGAGTGGTAGCCCTGTTGCGCATACTGTAGAGGTAATGCTTCATGTTTGTCTTCAGTATTCTTATCACTTCCAAGTCTTAGCAAAAGTGCAACACAATGAGCATGTCCAGTTGCTGCTGACCAGTGTAGTGGAGTTCTATTGATAGTTAAAACCAAAAATATAGAATAAGCCAGAGGTTGGATTCATGAAACCAATGTCTTATGAAAGCAAGGGTGGCACAGTGGTGAGAGCATTCGCCTCCAGGGCTCATTTGGCAAGCAGCTCTCACATTATACTTACCTGAGGCTACTTCTTACTCACCTTTGTTAAATGATAAGTTAGAGGATGACTGGCCTGCTGGATCCCTTCCCCATCGGGCACCCTGTAAGCTTTAAATACTTTCCCAGTAGGAAAATCCACTAGGACTACCAAATGGGATTATTTTTTAGCCCTTCCCTCCTATCAAAAGTTTTCAGGGTTCAAAACCCAGTGTTGACACCATACATGTGTGTGGTTTGAGTTTGTAAGTTGGTTCTCTCCCCATGCTTCGAAAGGTTTTTTTTCTAGGTACTCTGGTTTTCCCATCTCCTCAAAAACAAACATGTCCAACTTCCAATTCAATGTGGAACACACAGACATGTTTAAATGAATTCTTAAGAACTCCTACGTCCTTCACAGGTAAACACTTATTTACAATGTATGCAATGAATTTTAAGTAATACCTGCCCTCATTGTCCAAAGGTTCAATGTTTGCATATGGCACTGCAGTGAGTCTGATAAGCACATGGTATTGCCCTGCAGCTGCTGCTAAATGAATCGGTGTTCTTCCAGAGAAATCTTTTCCATTCACTAGGTTATGGCAATCAGGAACCTCTAACATGGCTTCACAAGTTGAAACAAAGCCATTCTGTGCATTTAAAGCAACAAGGACATAAATATACAGTAGTTAGCCAGTTAGTCAAGAAGAAAAATTGGACTTGTTGATATTTAACATTATATAAAAGGCGCTTATGAAAATAGAATTATTATAAAATGTTATCTTAATGAATATAAATTAATAGATCTAGGTGTAACCATTTTTCTCTCAAAAATGCCTTAACCTAAAAATATCCAAAAAACATCTTTAAGTGATAATGAAAGATGTTATTAGTCTCTTGCTTGCCCAAGCAGCAAGATTCCTAATCTGCAATACGTTTTCGCATTTTTGTTCGTATTTTATACACAAATAGAGGTTCATTGTGCCAGGCGTTCCGAGCGGAGACCATGGAAACTTGGGCTATGAATCGTTGCATGATCAAAGTCACACATGTTTAGGAAAGATTAAATTAAGAGCTTTTCGGAAACGTGTCGGTCCACAAATTCTATCGCTTCAAAGCGTTGATTACTTTGGAACAAGTGAACACTACTGAGTAGATGGAAAAAAAAAGAATCTTAATCAGCAAAACTGCACTGGTCGGGTGTTGTAAACTTATATGGGTCTTGTGACGAGAATGAAGTTTATTTTCGGCAATGATTGAAATGACGTGCCATGTAAATCACTTTTTTGATCTCTGACAATGACGTAATTTCTCTGGAATCAAGGCCCTTAAACTTTTGTGTATTATTATCATGCATATAGCCTGCGACTGCAGACATATTTCCAGTTGTCGCTAACACCTGTACTAAATCAATTCAGAAACAAGTAAAAACTATCCACGTCAATAAAGTAGGAAGTAAAAAACCTATAGTGAGCAAATCCTGTTTTGTGTAGAATTAATCCCCTCCTCATTTCTCCATCTAATCTCCAAGCAAGTGGGACTGAATGCAGCTGTGAGCACGTTCTTGTTTATTGTGGTATGTGAATGATTGGACTGTTTATCCTTTCTCTCGTGGTAGTCATTACTGCACAATGTTTAAATATTATTGTATACTGCTGGTCCTTATTAGGCAAATGCAAGGGTGTTGATTTGTTGTGTGAGAATGCATCACAAACATCACTCATGGTCCATGGATTTTGATCATAAGCATTAACTTTATAAAGCTGCAGGGTGAAGATTAGAGAGACTCAGGGCAACAGAGGAAATTCCATGATGGCAATGATAGGCTCAAACACGTTGTACAGATCCTATTAAAGTTCAACATGTCAACCTCTCTAAGCCATCACACTTCCACAGCAATACAGTACATATAACAGTTGGTACAATATGGTAGTGGCATATTAAGGCAAGTAATTAATGACAAAAAAAGAGAGAGGGGGTGGAACAAACATGAGGTCACATGGAAGTGATGGTGATGGTAGAGTGTGGCAGTCACTTGGAAAAAGTCAACATTATGCATGTAGTCAGCTACAGTACTATAAGTTGACTCTTCAAGTCAGTGTCTGTAGACAGTAGCAAATGTTAAAGAAAAAAATATATCTGATGCTATTAAAAACACCTGTGCGGCCCAGTGAAGTGGTAGTTTTCCATCTGTGTCACGTGATATCAGATCAGCTTTCTTCTCCACTAGTTTCTTCACATGACCTGTTCGTCCATGGAAAGCTGCCCAGTGAAGAGCAGTCATACCCTAAGAGAGACGCAAGAAAAAAAGTTGCAAAAACTAGAAAGACCTGTACTTATACAGTGTGATACCCCATAAGAGCACATTCACATACTTCATTATCCCTGGCATCTATGTCTTGTAATGAAAGGTGCTGCAAAAGGACTTCAAGGGAGCTGCAGAAAGAAAATAAAAACATTCAAATACCGTAAACTGACACTTATAAGCCCTGGGTTTACATGTAGATATTTTCGTAGGGGGTTTAACTAAAAGGAGAGCTTTTACGTGCATATAGAGGGGCTTATATCCAAGAAGGGTTGAAACCTGAATATTCCTAGCAGAAACTGCAGTTGGTTAGAAAGTGCAGGCAAACATGTGGGTTTACCTTGAAAACGGTTTTCATAATTGCATATGTGAATCAGAGAAAGCCCTTCTAGTTCCAGTGTCAACAAAAGGGATCTTGGTGGATCATGAATGTGGAAACTGGATTGAATAACACAGTAAACAAGACTCATAATTATTTCATTTTAACGATTTTACTCGCAGTTGCTTAGATACTATTAGCCTGCAATGAGAGACGGCTGTATTCGCAGGCAAAGATACAATAAAACAGTAATGTGTTCAACACAAGTAATGCATTACTGCACCAAGTCTTATTATTAAATCGAATATTCAATCCATGTTCAATGACCAAAGGCTGTTGATATGCAATAGCAAAAAACCATAATGAGACAGCTTGGTTTACCACTGGAGTTTAAAGCTTATTGAAGGTTTTGGATGATAAGCAACGTAACATACTTGGAAAACGTATAAGAATTTATGAAAACCGTGCACTGTAGTAAAACCTGAATAAACTTAACTTCAATGGATACATTGTATTTTCTAGGCTTTGCTAACTCTCGTATCTTAGCGAAAACTTGTTCGGCACTAAGCTTAGATCAGGTCTACTTTCATTTTCCTGGGTAAATAGATTCCCAATCGGCAAGGCGAATCGAAGTCTCACATTTAGTACAGTACTTGACTACCTGAATTATGTGCGTTTGCGAATTGAATAATGACTGTTGTATCACTTGCAGGAGCATTCACATGATTACCGTGCAATTTACTGGTTTTTAATAAACCTTCAAAACGTCATAATAAATCAAAATCATTTTAATACATTTCAAGGGGGGCTTCTATCTTTGTGTGTGTGTGTGTGTTTGTGGGGGGGGGGGGGGGGGGAGCTTATAAGTGGCAGTTAAGAGTAATGTTATGCAGCTACAACTGTAAACAGAGATGACACACAGCCAAAGATTTAAATCTCTCAAGGTTGCTGCCTAGGAAAATTTATTGGGAGCCCTTTGGGCTCCTAAAATAAAATTTTAGGAGCCCAAGCCAGAAACAGAAAATACAAATGTAGTAGTGGGAGGTTTTTTTTACCTACAGCCAACTCCCTTTATAGCAGACACTAGCTGTAGGGACCCTCGATCCTCAAACCTCGATTCATACACTTGGAATCTCGATAATTCACTCAAGTTTCGAGATGAGTGAATCAACTTTTGAGTCATCACAAGTTGCGCATTTTGAGAAACCAGTATTCTTGAATATTCATCACTTGAAAGGATGTCGGGAAAACTATTTAATTCTCAAGAAAAATAACTTTCCGCTCTTACAGTGGTTCACACTGACTGACAATGTGTGGTTCCAGAAAATATCCATACCCCCCCCACGGAAGACCATTGGAAATTCCGAGGGGGAGGGGGGGTTCAAAGGCAGTAATTTCCGAGGGGTATGGGGGGTTCATGGGAAACTATTTTCCAAGGGGTGACAGACCATGTACAAAACATTGAAAGCAACGTACGATCGATCTCAAGCACAAAAACATACCTACGTACGTTGTTTTGAAAAAAAAGTCGGTACTCCTGGCCATTGACATGAGGTTAACATCATTAGCTTTAATGTTTCTGTTTTTCTTTGAGTTCGCTAGCGCTACAATCTCCAGAAGAACGATGTGTCTTTGGAACGAAGTCGAAAACGATTGAAAATGGCGGACATAACTGGAGTCTTCTCTTCGTCTCGTCTTCGTCCGACCGACATTAAAGTGCTTTCACTTCTGTTCACTGAGTATCCCTTTTCGCTTCCTTGACATGCATGACACACATTTTTGATAGGTTTCATGTTTTATCAGCGTTTACTGTGCGTGGAAACTCATGAAAAATGCGATGAGACGAGAATACTTTCGTTCCCATTTCTTGCTCGACCTTCACAAGGCCCGGCTACCTGGCTAGTAAATTCTGCAATCGTCACGACGTTCACGAAATCTAGCGCATTGGCATGTACGTGTTGGTGAAGTTTTCGGCCCTTAAATAATAGTCAACCTGAAGAAACTGACAAAATCTGTAGAAATAAAAACAGCCAGACAGGAACCTTGTAAGTTTCTGGGTTTTTCTTGCTACCGTTTGCAAAGTTGTTTAAGCGGGTGAAACTTACATTTTCTTCATAACGGTCGTGTCGCAGTAAACACAAAAACGTAGAACAATCGACGTTTAAACTTTGCAAACCAAATGTTTAAGCTTAATTTATAAGCTTACAAAAAAACAACACAGACATAATTTGCAAACGTGATGGCGAAAAAGCTAAAAGTTTGGCTGAATAATAAACTTAACAAACGTTTACGCTGCACTGTTGTAATAAAATTCTTCCGTATTTTCATAACTGAGTTAGTATTAACTTTCTTTGTTTTTAAGTGCCCAAACTACTTTGAATTTCTAAAGTGTGGTAAGCGAAGTCCCCATTTTAAAATTCTGGAAATTCCTGGGGGGAGGGGGGGTCATCAAAGACCCCCTGGAACGGAAAATCCTGGGGGGTGGGGGGGTGCAAATCAAAGTGTCTTCCGTGGTGGGGGTATGGATATTTTCTGGAACCACACAATACTTTCATGTACAATTTCAGCGAAGTTAAGTTGGGCCTAAAGACCAAACATTGAACTTTTCATGAGAGGAACCAAACTTAGGGAGTTAGGTTCATGAAAAGTTGAACGTCTGTCTCAGTCTGGCTCCTTATGTTTAAAATTTTAGTCATCTGTGAGCAACTTGTAGGCACCCATTAGGCAGCAGCCTTGCTATAAGACCAGCTTAGGCACACGTACAAAGAGGTTAACTTACTATTCATTACTAAAATATGTAGCAGCATGAAGTGGAAGCCTTCCACAGTTATCAGCAATCAAGCAGTTGGCACCCTTAGCCAGAAGATAATACAACCCATCATGCCAGCCCTGCAGATTAATAAAGTACAGTAAGCAAGTACTGTAAAGTATGTATAATTACTGTAATATAGTCAGTCAAACAAAGTGTTTGATATTATAAGATGATGTGCCTTTGCTCTCCTGTTAATTTCAAATAAATATGGCATAGTAATCCACAAAATCTTAAATAGAACTCCATCAAACATAAGGGTCTTTTGCTTTGGAAACATATGCAGACCTCAGAAATACACGTGTGTATGTATCTGGCATTGTTGAGATCAAAGATCTATATGTGCTTTGAGATGGGGGGGTGGGGGGGGAGAGAGAAATAGCATTAGCTTATATGCACTTTTTACATGATGTGACCTCAAAATGATACTTTTTTTGTGTCCAATGCAATCAACTCCAAACAGTCAAGTCAAGTCAAGTCAAGTTTACTGTGAAAATATGCTTAGCTATTTGTGAAAAATACACTAGCTACTTTGCAGGTATTTCCCATTTAACAATAAAATGAATATGTAATCATAACTGAAACTGTACATAAATTAGCTAATTAAAAAGTACATTTCAACATACACATAATTATGCAATGCACAGGGGGTTCATTAAGGTTTTGAACAGGAGGGCAACTGAGTTTGACACCCAGGCAAAGAATTGGCAACTTGCCCTCTAGGGGGGTCCGGGGGCATGCTCCCCCGGAAAATTTTGAAATTCTATAGTCGTAAGGATGTGTTTTCCTGCATTTTGAAGCTGCAGACAATGACTTTCAACAACCAAAAAAAGATAACTTTTCTAGACAATTTAATCATGATTTGATACCAATACCCACCACACAAATTGGACTTTTTGGTTCTCTTTTAATAGCTCTGCTCATAATAATCTTTACTCAAACTCACCGTCAGCAGCTGAGTCGTAATCAACTTATCTTTAAAATTTCAATGACTAGACGGGAGGAGCACTGCTTTAACGTGAACGCACCGAAAATTAATTCATTGGCGTAAACCATAAGACGAATAAAAATCACGCTTCGCTTCGTTGAACATGATGATTAAGCCATTCAATATATACAGGCAAGTAAAAGGTTAAATCACAAACAAGTCTACTCATCTCTTGGTCTTTTCTCTACTGGAGGCCCTTTGGTTAAAGTCGAAAAATAATATAATACGCTATCGAACGCGTTCTTTTCTGGGCCGCCATGCTCACGTGCTCGCAACACTGATACATTTCAGGTGGTCGTTTATGAAGCACAGTTCTTTTCGCAATGTGTTATGGGGCGATTCTTGTTTTTAACACACAAAGAACGAGGGGATTTCATGCCGCGTGTAATAAAGTGGAAATTGCACGGCAAAGTATGTTTTACACTCGATAAGACTCATCAAGAAATGGGCACGATTGTAACTTAAAACTGTTTTTGATCGTTCCTTGTATTAAAAAGAAGTTCTTTGAGATGTAAAGCAGCCGGGCAAAGTCGTGTTCACAGCCGGTCAATTTGCCCGGTGCCCGGCCCTTAATGAACCCCCTGAATGCACCTGCTTAAAACTGTCAGGTTGTTTTGTCCCAATAAAAATTTCATAGTGCTAAGTTATTTTTCTCTTGCATTACCTTTGTGATAGTCACTAACTTTTATGTGACCTGAGTGAAACACTACCATACATGTTTTCCTTGCTTCAAGGTGCAAAAATAATTACAAAACTATTGTAGTACAGCGAAACTAAAACCACCTCATTATTACAACCATACTGTTTTGACCCATACATAAAAAACACCGAGTCCTTTTATTATTAACTTTTGAAGACCCTGTTAAAATGACCACCATGCGTCACAACCAGGATTTTATGGTCCAGGGGTAGTTGCAATAACACCAGCCCAATGTACTCAAAATGACCTCCATATAGTCACCATTAGGCTAGTGGTTAACCTAATACCAGGTACATTGTACGTTACAGCTGTATGTTCACATAATGAGGTGATAACCAGTACATGTAACTAACAAATAATTGAATTACATACTACGCTAATCTTAAGGGCACAAAACAATGTTGGGCTATACCTGATAAGCTGCCAGTGCCACTGGAGTTCTTCCAACATCATCACGTGTATCAATATTTGCCCCTGATGTAACAAGGAACTGAACACACTCTAAGTTATTGCAACTGACAGACTGAAACAATGGGGTCATACCCTGACTGTTCCGGCCTTCTAAAAGATCTGCAATAAACATCATTAATCAAATAGTGATTCAGAACATGTTAATTGATGATTACATGCATTTTTCATCCAATTTCATATCCCCAGTACTGTACTTCTATTCTTTTTCATTGAATAAATAACCTGGCTGTCAATTATTCAACACTGTTTCAGGTGATTAAAGAACATGATTGTACATATGTCAGACATCTCAACAGCCAAAAAATGCCATGTTCAAACAAAATCAGAATACAGCGCACAATGAAAACTGTCTCTGTAAGAAAGCTTTATCAATTTAATGGCGGAGGTATGACATGAACTAGCCCTTACCTATATCTTTAGCTATCTCCTTCTTCAATTCTTGCAAATCGCCTTTCAGCACAAGTTGATGAATTAACATCACTCTCCCAGCAGTTGTTGTCTGCATGAGGGGTTCACAGACGGAACCTCCTGGTAGAAAAATAATTTGGAAGAAGGAGAATTCTTATTAATACATGTATCAGAAAGCTCAGAAAAAATTCTGAGCTCCAGGTGAGAATCAAACTCACGACCCTCCAAGTTCTAGTTTGGATGGTCAAACCACTGAGCTGCTGTGCATGTAGGCTCTATATATATGGCCAGCAGAGTCAGAATTTAATTATAACTACACCAGTCATAAAGGACTGCATTGAGAACTTGCTCGAAATTGGCTGAACAGCAGCATACAAGACCAAGACTGTACGCTATACCTTAATTTGGAAGATTAAGGAGAATTCTTACACCAGAAAACTCAGAAAAAATTCCAAGTTCCAGAAATGTTAATAGGGACCTTTAGCATCAGGTTTTTCATGGGAAACGGCAAACCGCAAACCACAAAATGTCACGTGACCACGGCCTTTTGGTCATGTTTGCAGTTTGCGGTTCATGTTTGAACTGCAAGAAGGGCTTCCAGCGGTAAGTAATTTACGGCAAGGTTTTTTCCCACCAAAAATTATACAGCCTCGCGTTTAAAGGTATGAATTAGCTTTTTATATCCATTTGCGATGTGTTTGTTGGATTTTTGATCTCGAATGAATGAATTATTGCTGATTTTTGGGCGATTAAAGTGATGCACTTCGACTTGATGAAAACAACATGGCGGCGCTAAACAATGAACGCGTAGTTCAAATCAACAGGGCTTCTGATATTTTGCGCGGTCGCGGACCCGCGAAATTCAGGTATTTCCGCGAAATCCCGCGAAATCCCCCAGAAATATTTCCAAATACATGTCGGCAAAACATATTTAATACTTATCTTGGCTTTTAGACCTGTTTTATTCACCCCAAACGTCCAAATTTATCTTGAAACTTCGTCACTGCAACGAGTAAACAACGTCCCAAAACTACCAGGCATTCTTAGACTAATGTTGCGAAAAACTGGGCACTAACCATAATGTTAATAGCTTCAGCATTCACTCATTTCTTGAGCGAACTATTGTTGAAAGAGCAAATGATTATCCCTGTTAAAAAAACGTTAAACAACGCTGGTCATATTGACGCAAAATAAATTGATCGATTTTAGCGAAATCAGCTGTTTTTTACTGATTGTTTCTTGGGGAAGTTTCCCCCCCCAATTTCCCGTGAAATCGGCCGATTTTTCTAAGAACTTGCCCCTGAAAATCCTTCAAAATTTGATTTTTTTCCGCTAAAACCCGCGAAATTGGCCGATTTTTTCTGCGAATTTTGACTATCTCCCGCAAAATCGGCCGATTTTTCCACGAAATTTGACTTTTTTCCCGCGAAATCGGCCAATTTTTTCCGCGAATTTGCCCCTGAAAATCCCGCGAAATTTTTCTTTTTTTCCGCGAAATATCAGAAGCCCTGAATCAATTTTATATTCCTTTCTCCTGTACTAAGGAAAGTATTCTGTTCCAATCTAGAGTTAATTGTTTTTTTTCTATCTTGTCACTGAATTCATAACTTAACTCAGTCTCTGTTTGGTTCCTATTTTTAAGGTATCACTCCGCGAAAATCATTTTATTTTGCTTATTTCTTTGAGACTGGGGAGCCCAGGCTTCATAAAGCCTTCTGGTTTCTTCTGGGCTCCCTCGCAACCTTACAATTCCTATTTGTATTCTTGTATTGTATTGTATTTTGGCTAAATAAAAATGAACTGAACTGAACACCTTGCTAAAGTTTGAAATCTCGGCAACGCGAAACTGCAAACGGGTAACTGCAGTTTGCGGTTTGCGGTTTACCTGATGCTAAAGGTCTCTAATAATGAAATTACTGTTTGAAGTACAGTGTAGTTTGCATCAAGTATACTTCAAGTATACTTTTTTTAAGTACACTTTAAGATACTTCCTGTAAAGTATACTTCAAGTATACTTTTTCAGTGCCCAACAATTTAGTACTTTAAGTATACTTTTGGTCAGTGTACTTTGAGTATATTTAAAGCACAAATGAATTATACTTTTAAATGTCTTCCAAAGTACACTTTATTAAATATTCTGAATTTCTGTAAGGGAGGTGAGAATCAAACTCATGACCCTCTGAGTCCTATTTAAGATGCTCTAACTACTAAGCTACTGGAGGCACTATGGCGACTGGGGTCAGAATTTACTATTATAACTACACCAGTTATAGATGATAACCACTCAAGTGTTTTCTTCACAACAGAAAAAAAATAAGGCAAGAAAAGCAAAGAAGAGGGAAGGAGAAGAAAGGAAAAGAAAAAGTCAAGACTACTGTGTTTAGCTTTAAACCCAAACACTATCTCGCCATTTTGCTTTCTGCACATGCCCAAACTTCAGAAGCTACTATTTTGCATCTGGATCAGAAAGCGCTAAACCTGTGCAACCTGTTGGCAGCTTTGTGGCAAGTTGTAAAAGTAGCTCTTTTAGCCAGACAGTGACCAGAAAATGGCTTGACTAGCTTTAAAACTTTTTTTTCACCAAAATTCACAGGAGCGAATGGATGAACTGAGTTGATAAAGTAAACTGGTCAGCATACTCTGATGTTTGGTAGGAACATGCAAAATGTGAATAAATAAATTGAATGAAAAGCATTTGTCGAGTTTTACCCGCTTAAGTAATAACCATGCCTCGTTCATGCAGGGCTTCTGATATTTCACGGAAAAAAAAAGCAAAATTTCACCGGATTTTCAGGGGCAAATTCGCGGCGATTCGGCCGATTTCGCGGGATTTTCGCGGGAGAAGAGTCAAAATTAGCAGAAAAATTGGCCGATTTCGAGGGATTTTAGCGGAAAACAGTCAAATTTCGAAGGATTTTCAGGGGCAAATTCTTAGAAAAATCGGCCGATTTCACGGGAAATTTCGGGGGAAAACTTGGCCAAGAAACAATCAGTAAAAAACAGCCAATTTCGCTGGATTTTTTTTGGCAAATTTTGCTAAAATCGATCAATTTTGCGTCGATATGACCAGCATTGTTTAACATTTTTTTAACAGGGATGATCATTTGCTCTTTCAACAACAGTTCGCTCGAGAGATGAGCGAATGCTAAAGCTATTAACATTATGGTTAGTGCCCAGTTTTTCGCAACGTTCATCTAAGAACGCCTGGTAGTTTTGAGACGTTGTTTACTCGTTGCAGTGACATGACAAAGTTTCAAGATAAATTTGGATGTTTGGGGTGAATAAAACAGGTCTAATAACCAAGATAAGTATTAAATATGTTTTGCCGACATGTATTTGGAAACATTTCTGGCGGATTTCGCGGTAATTTGCATTTTTGGGGAATTTCGCGGGATTTCACGGAAATACCTGAATTTCGCGGGTCTGCGACCGCGCAAAATATCAGAAGCCCTGTTCATGTTAAACAGTCCCTCTGTATAATGTATTTCTAACTAATTTATGCTAAAGGAGAGATCGATAAATACACGGTTGCCTACAGCACATCCTCCCCCTCCTCTATGGAAGGTCACCAAAGGAAAAGGGAAGGAAGGAAGCATTCTTAAACTTAACAGCCAAACTTTTTACTGTAAGATACGATGATACACAATGCAAACTGTAATCTACAGTGGTTGGTGGGAGATTATCCAAATCCCTTTCAACTGGTTGGGAGGTAATGTTAGTATTTGGGAGAAATAACAAGTGTTCTCTTAATCCATGCCAGTAAACTTGCTGTGAGATTGGTCATAAAATAACATTTGAAATACATGTTACATTCAATATTTTCCAAAGAACTGAAATATGAAATTAATGATCTGATCTGAAAATAATACCAAGGTGGTTTCATTCAAACAGTCACATCACAGGACTAAAAGTGAAATTTTCACAGGATTTTGTCTACAATGGTAAAGGTTTAAATGAAGATACGATCGTTGCAGTGGTAACTGCGATTTAAGCAATGGCAAATTAACTTGAAAAAAATTTCAGGACTTTAATAGGATTCAAACTCATGGCCTCTGCAATTGCTTACATTGTAAATTGCAATTGTTGCAATTTACAATGTAAGCAATTACAAATTGACCCAAAAAATAGTACTAATGCAGAGGCCACGGGTTCAATCCTGTTGAAGTCCTGAAAGTTTGAGGGGGGGGGGTTAATTTGCAATAGCTTAAATTGCAATTACCACTGTGAAAATCTTCTCTTCACTTAAATTTGTATTTCCGGAGTTCACATTATCTTTATTCAATTTTAAAAGCGAAAGCTTCATTGCATGACTCCATAAGAACAATTTTGTCTCTGGGAGTGGCACAGCTGTTGAAATGTAGGCCATAAACATGTAACTTGTCCCCTTTATTAAGCAGAACATAATGTATATTAAATTTGAAGGAGTTTGAAAGATTATATTGCTTTCGTGGGAAAATCAAAGAAGCTTAGCAGGTGCTAAGCTCTAGTTAAGATGATACCCTTAGGGCTACATCTTCCCTAAGTTTAGCTTCTGCAGTTCGGACTTTCATTTTGCAGTGGGGAGAGTGAACCTTAAAAATTCTCACACTTAGGATTACAATAACATACATGTAATCTTTGGAGTTGGTATGAATTTTGAATCTGTTAATCTACTGTACTTTGATATCATGTAACCTGGCTAATATCATACATGTAATGGACTGTATTAGCAAAGGAAGTTAGAACTTTTTCGTAATACAATTCATAATAGTACGTATTCTATTTTAAAATTGACAAAATTTGCATATCACTAGTATATCTAATAAAACTAAATACTGTAAAATTCTGAAAATAAGCCGCTCCGTGTGTAAGCCCCTCCAAATATAAGCCCCCCAAACCAGTAATGCAAGAAACCCTCCATTAAATCGCCGCTCCAAATATAAGCCCCCCAGGGTCTATGCACTTGGAAAATTGCCCTCAAATACAAAGTAAAGCAAAGCAAAAACGGTAATTTACTTCCAAATATAAGGCTAGGCCAATCGATTTTGAAATGCAAATTTCCCTCCGTAGATGAGCCCCTCCGAGTAGAAGGCCCTAAAAAAGGGTCTTTGAAAAATATAAGCCCCAGGGCTTATTTTTGGAATTATTTTACAGTATCTTTCTCATCATTATTATCATTGGTCTCACTGTCATCACTTACTCGCACGTTTCTAGCAATATTTTCTGATTCTAATGTAGCATTGTTTTACCCTTGAAGCTACATTGTACTAAAAGCCAAGGTTTTGACAGATGATCGACCCACTGAAACAATATTGTGAGCCTGGTCATTCTCTGTCACATAGATACTATTAATGAACAATATCTGTTGCAAAGCAATTTTGAATTCCTCTTCCTGTGCCAGGGCTTGAAGAACACCACCGTCCAAATCACTATAGAACTTCAATGAGGTGTTTTTTTTTTTGGTAAAGGTGACTTTTGAATGTGAATTTAATGGGCCATAAAACTATACTATACAAACTATTAATACATACTACATGTTCTACAGCTATATATCAATTTTGATTTCATTAGTTCATTAAACATCGGTGTGAGGTCATTTTAATTTTTTGTTATTTTACACACCACAAATGTGCTATAAAAGATCAGTTCTACAGTGTAGAAATTGCTAAGCAGTTGTCAATTTGGTTTTTAAGCGGTTCTTACTTTGCAAAACCTGCATGCATGTTCACAGTTCTGCTCTGAAAAAAGGTAAAAAAAGAGACCATCTACAGTTCTTATGTTTGCGTTTAATTTACTCAAATCTGTTATCCAGAGTTATAATGATTTTGTTGCTATGGGCCGAATTCCCTTCAATGTTATTTGGTTTATAAATGAAGTGAAAACAATAGGGCACTGTGTGAGCTTGCGCTTGCAGAGTTACTAATTAATGTATACAGTACTTATAAACCTTAACAAGTCATGCCTTTAGTTTAGTGCATTTAGCCCGATAGCATCATAGCATGCACCCATCTACAGTATTCACAAAATGTGGTCACTTGCAAAGACATACAACAATATGAACTGGGTCAAAAACGATTCAATAGAGCGCAGCTTTGACAAATTTTAATTTAAGCTTTTAATCATAATATCAGAGGAGATTTGCCTGAGGAAATCCTCCGGCAAATCGAATTTCCAAAACAAAACGTTGAAACGATCACATTTGAAAATTCTTGTTAACAGATAAGACAAAAGAAATGTTAGCGATTTTGCTTGTACATATCGTGATAACCGAAAATCTTTCACGGAGTAATTTTATCGAAACCGTATTATCTGCGTCGGATTAAGCCTATATTGTTCATTTTACTCCAAATGATTACATCGCTTGTCGTTTTGCTCACAGCGGCGAATTTTCAACGCGCGCGCCACTCCGAATAACATTACCCCTCGTATGAGTTGAAATGCAAAGTAAATATGTCCAGCTATACAAAAATTACTACGTCAAACTATATAAACTTAAATTGCCAAGCCAGCGCTAAACATCCGCTATTGAGTTAGCAAGACAAAGAGAGCTCTGATATTCAAAGAGACAATTCGCAATAACTTACTTGGACGATCTCTTGGGCCTCCAAACGACGGATTGGACATTATTACTGGAAGTCGATTGTTTTAAGGTCGTCTTTGACGTGCAGCCAACATGATTGAGCAGCGTCGAACTTCGACAGAATACCAGAATCGCCAACGGATACGGAAAGCCATGCATATGAAAGTTAAAACCGCGCGAAGTTTGCCTTCAGAGTAACGAGGCGAGCATAGCTCGAAAATGAGTCGTAACCTTCCAAGAAACGTCCACGAAGTGAGATCAGGAGAGACAATGCAAAATGAAGCTTAACGAGTGAAGATTACACAAAGCTCATCACATTTATCTCACTCGTAATTGGAAGGAGATGCAAAATGAAGCGAGAGTCGCACTCCACCGCGCGTAACACAGCTGTCTGGCTTCTGATTGGTCCGAAAACAATTCCCATTGTAAGTGAGTCGAACACCTGCCCCAGCCCGTTTTTTCCCTGTGTAGTTCTGTGAGGATAAAATGATGGACTTGGAGTTCAAAGGTACACATGGATTTGGGATTTTGGCGATAGATTAGCAGTTGAACGAGAGAATCGATACACTGGACGTAAATTTCATGTTCGTCCTTCTATATTCATTGCTATGATTGACTGCGGCTCAAACTAAGAGCGGCGCCTTGACTAGGAAGAGGCAACACGAGGCACTTGACCCCTACGTTTGGATGGGAAATATAATTCTTACCTTGAACAGAATTTATTATTTCTGAGAAAATACCTCATGCAAAACGCTGAAAATCGACTGGGGGCATCATCATCATCTGTATTCACCCCGCAAACATCAGATATTTTCAATATAAATTAATATTAATATTTGTGTAATAAAAAAATAGCCGACCAGTGGGGTCAATTTGGTAAAACTATTACAAGTGTAGCTTACAACGGTAGCTATAATAATTGCTTTAAGATACGTGATATTTCGCTGTATTAATTTGGAGACGGTGTCATTTTGCGTCTCGGATTGAAAGCGCTGTTAAAAGTTTATGAAAATTTTACTTTATTCCGATCATTCTCAATAGCGGTAAATCAATACATCACAGATATGGGCTGACCTAGTTTATTACTTTGTAAACTCAGTTTGGAGAGCCCAAGGAAACAAGCCAAACATGTTCAAATGAAAATAGGCCTCCACTACGCTGGCCGAGTGATACCACGAACAAAAAAGGGAATGTTACATTAGCTTTTTTGTTTTGGTATCACTCGGCCAGTGCAGAATGAGAGCTTACCAAAAACCACGTCAACCCAACGTGCTCTGGAGTAGAGAAGTTCTGGATACGTAACATTTCTTCACCATGCAGCTGGCCAACTTTTATATGAAAGTTACACTGAACTTCATTGTGAAACCGCCAATAAAAGATGTTGGAAGAACCTTTCCACAGATAGCTATTGAAAATTGTTTCTCTGGCCTTTTTGGTATTCAGCCCTTAGAATACCGTATAATTTTCCGATCATTAGTCTTGTTATTTAGGTCAATAAAAAATCGTTCCCCCAGAAAGCTTTTTTCTACAATAGGGAAGTGCCACAAGTGTGATTTGCTACGGGGTTTGCCTTCAAGGTGCAACCACAAAACATCCAGTCAACATCATGGCTGCAGCATGCATTCTTTCAGTCATGCAAGCATAGTCGCAGTGCATCTGGAACAATTTTCCACCTGAAAAGTCTGAGGATCGAGGCGAGCGATATATGCGAGTTCAATAGTTGTTTTATTACTCAGCCGGTATACTTGCTTTGTTTTGTGATCACTAGAGTAAAGCCGCCATTGTAAACCAAGACAGAGGCCAAACGGCGCAGGAGCGAAGGATTATCTATCGTTTGTCTCACGGTACAATACTTTAAAAAGGTAAAAGGGGTAGGACTTTACAGTCTCTGGTGACTCAAAAACCCAGAATACCTAATCTGGTAAGAAACGCCTCTTGTGGAGGGAGAAAAATCGGAGTACCCACAGCCTACAAGTAAGTTTCTTTCACCTTACGCATGAAAACTGAACAGACTGAAATAAACTCCCATTGTTCTCATGAACAACCTTTTCAGGTAAGTGATCTATGACTGGGTCTTTATGAAATTAAGTTAAGAGTACTTTACGAGTTCCCAACGCATGAAGATCCCAGAGGGTTTGGAGAAAGAGCATTGCACAAGAAGAAAATTTCTTTATTGGCAGTTTAAATTCTATCCAGAACTAAACAACTACATTCTAATGTTGGTCCCTTGACAGTAATGTCTCCTTTAGTTGCCGTAGCATGCTGGACTCGTTTTCCTTCCATCGTGTTTCTGTTAACTTCTTACCAAAGAAATTCAGCCTATAGGGGAAGAACAATACATTCCCGAATGTAAAACCAAATCGTTAATGTTCATACTACAACAATAACAATAACAACTTTTATTTAAACACGGTGACCGTCAAAGCTAAAAGGTTGTGGAGGCCGTCTATACCACAAATGAAATCTAAAATGGTAAAATGATAGTCTAAATATTATCTGTGTCCGTGTAATGAGTCACTGTGGGTACCTTCCTTGCCAAATTCAATCGCTTAAGAGCTTTTGGTCCCAAGTCAACCGAGTGAAAGCTCTGGTGTTAGTGCAGTATTCTATAGTGAACAACACCTGATAAATAAAAGGGAAACCAATTGCGTCATCCGCTGGATAAGCGCTATCCACCTTTTGAACAACTGGAGCCTGTTGTACTTATACCGTTAGTTAGATTCTAAAATTTGTTATTCCACCTACTGGACAATTGTTTACCCGGCGCGACCGGCGCATGACGTTAAGCTACTCAAACTCAGTGTAGGATATTGAACTGTTCAGAACCTTTTGTTCACCGTTTATTAATATAGTCTGGCTTTTATGGCTCGTGATTTGCCCTTGCACTCTGTTCAAAGCTACCAGTACTAAATGTATTTTGGGCTAGCTTTTTAACTACTATTTGAGGGACTTTATAGCCGAGTGCTATGAGTAAGAAAATTTTGTTATCTATGCCCCCAAGAAATGATCGTCCGTACGTACGTCCACCCTTTCATGTTAGCGGATGTGAAATGGCACACTTTAATACTGGCTAGGAGTCCAAGGCGTACTATATGTGTGTGTTTAACTTGGTATTGGACATCCATGTTATGGTCAATTGCCAGCTGTCAAAAACGGGTATCCGCTCACCAGTGTCGCATGACTGTATCGCGGGCTTAGGTCTACAACTCATGGAGGTGGTATATTTTTAAAGATTTCGGCTGACCTGTTTTTGGTTTTCAATTGATTGCGGGCTTAGGTCGATTTTTCAAAGGTGGAATTCAGTTTACTTTCTGCTTACGGCAAAAGCTGAATTACTTGAGACAGACATTTCTTAAAACATCCCTCGAGAGATTCGGTTTTGGCCTTGGCTAAATCTATACAGCTATTTCGAAAAAAGGTTGTCGGAAAAAGTGCACGCGACAATCCCGAAAGGTATTGTGGGTGGTTTTGAGTTCACGAGAGGCCTTGGAAGTATGTTTGTGAGTGCTAAAGGAAAGCAACAAAAGTAGGTTCAACAGCTCAGTAGGTCAGGAACAGTGTATTGACCATATCCCATATTACCTTTCGTGATTGTCGCGTGCACATTTTTTGCGACAACCTTTCTCGAAATAGCTTTACATTATAATAACTGTTCGAAACATCTACTAATCGCTAAACCCTTTAGTACCAATAAACTGGCATTGATTTTAGGAGTGATTGACTACTATTGGCTTCTTTTTTAAAAGCTGATGAGACTGAAATCGTGGCCGAATAACAAACAAATGACTTACTGCAGAAGCCGCAGGTGTACTTGCAGACCTCTTTAACGTAATCAAGGTAGTTGGGGTCTGTGCACATGCCACTTTTTTTGTAACCGGGGCAGTACTGAGGGTATACATCTAAACAGTTTCCTCCTCCTAACCAAAAGACCAGAAGTAAATAAAATAAATGCTGTTTACAATCTGCTATGTCGCTTATCTATTTGAATTAGAAATGGGGACAAGGAAATGTTCAAGAGCTGAGCAGCGTCACGCGCCGCATTTTTTCTTTGATTCGTTATAATATACACGGTCCAGACAAAGGAACTCGACCTCTCAAAGAAGGACTATGGGTATATACCAAAAGCTCGACTTAAAATGGCCCTTTCAAGATTTGCGTCGTCGTTTTATTTACCCCCAAGAAGATAAAACTTGCAAAGAACAAACAAACAATGAATCATGCTGGTAGACTGCGAGCAGTCCCTTGGGATGGTCACGCGAGCGAGGAAAGCGCGAGCGAGGAAATCGAGCGAGGCGAGCGAAAGCCGAGGGGACTGTACACTGAAATACTAACCACCGCAATATCCGCAAGTCTTAAAACAGACTTCTTTCATGTAATCTTGATAATTAGCATCATGACACCAGCCGTTGTTCCTATATTCAGGGCAATACTTAGGATACACATCTTTACAATCTCCAGTTGGCTGAGTGGTAGGTTGTGGCGGCTGAGTTGGAGGACGAGGAGTAGGTGCCTCTGTGCTACCAGGAACGGGTGGCTTAGTTGCTCCACCTTGAAAATAGTCAAAAATACCGACAAAAGTTTAACTACAGCTTTGAATTATGAAGCTAGACCCGGGTGCTGTTGAGGAAATCGGACTATGAAGAAATTCGACCAGATTTTAAATTGCGGCGCTAAAACATTTAAGTTTCGGGGAGCTGCAAACAGGTCGTTAGAAACAAGTTGGTGGTTTAGCTGACCTACAAGAAAATCCAATCTCAAATTCAGGGCGTTGCCTCTTCCTATCCGTGTAGAGACTGGGAACCAGGCCAAGAAAGAAGACTTTCATGCAATGGGGAAAATCCGTCACGTGCATACAGACAAACTCACTAAGTATTGTATAATTATCTCATTAATACTAATACTATAAAAGAAAAAAAATAATACTGTTTGCTGCTGGCTTATGCAAAAATTTGATTACTTTAATCTAAAACTGCTAACCTGTGCACTGTTTGCATGTTTTCTCGCAATTGGTGTTCATCCAGCCTGGGTTCTTGTCACACTCACCGGACTGGCCCCATGTTTCACATGCTACGGGGTATAAATCTTTGCAGTCTACCAAAGGAAAAATAGGTGCAACACACACTCCGTAAGATAGTAATAGTTCTGTAATGTCAACTACTTCATTGCTTGGTAACCACCTTTGTTTAGCTTATGTTTCCTCGAGTCCTTTTTTTGGCCAAACCTGGTTCTGCAGAACGCTGCACTACTTATTCTTAAAACAACCTTGACTGCGGCAATACAGAAGTTATTTTAACTGTTACTAGCCTGCGAACCGCAGACGTATTTCCGGTCGTCGCTTCTCTTCCTCCGGGTGAAACTAGTACCTGGAGCCGAAAAAACGGATTTTCTCGCAGGCTATACTGTTACATAGAGAAATAAAAAAAACACTCACCTGACGGGGGCTCTGCAAGAAAACAAAGCAAGCATCTAAGTAGATGGTGAAGCAGAAATCAAAATCACAGTGCGTATAAAAATATTATGTAAAGAAGAAAAAAATGGACTCAGTTTGAAACGCTCAAGTTTTTTCCTTAACAAAAATTATCATTCAGTCATAAAACAATTGAACAAATAAAAGAAGGCCTACAGATCAAGCTCCAAAAGTTCGGGGACTTAGGAGAAACGAATCCATGCATATTCGTAAAATATGCATTGTATTCCGTTCAAATACTTTTTTACTCTCTAGCCCGTAGTCTCTTGTTCTATAAAGAGTAACAGAGGCCACAAGCTTTACCAATGCCTCTTGTTTCAACAAAATATTTGATGTAACTTAAACGAGCATTTATGAAGAATCATGAGATAATCATTTTACCACCACAAGTCCTGCAGCTCTTTGCACAGTTAACAGACATCCATTCAAGATTGAGACCACATTCACCAGAGCTGGCCCAGTTCGGGCAACTAGCGTGGTTATCTTGACAAACAGGTTCTGTAGTAGGTCCTGTATACGGTGGTGGTGTCGATTGGCCTTGAAGATGATAAAAAGATGGCTGTTAGGTCTGAGTTCGTGTGATTTAGAATCCCAGTAGACGTGCTTGCTCAATTTATTATATCATAAGCATACAGTATGTCAATCGCCACTCACAGGAATAGAGAAAAAGAATAATTATAGATCATGACAAAGAACTTAATGTAAGATGCACCTTGTACTTCAGGTCAATGCTATTCAAATTGCTTGCTCTGCTTAGCTTCAATGTTACTTTTGATATTATTTGTAAGAATAACTATTTTGGACGACTTTTGTCTCAGTAAAATAACGATCATTTTGTCCTGTGCGATAGATTTGACCTCCCAAGGGAAACGGGATATCCCTAGAAAACTACCAACAGCCCCCTTATCATCTTTGTAAACTTAAAAAGTCTGAAAAGTTCTAAATTTAATGGCAGATTAGGTTAATATCCCTGGAGAATGACAAAAAAGAGGATGATGTATCATAAATAATGAAATAGGTTACTGCTGTTTACCTGGGCATTGGTAGCATGTCCTTTTGCAATGTTCTTTCATCCACAGAGGGTTCTTTTGACACTCTCCACCTTGGCCCCAGCTCTCACACGCCACAGGATATAAATCTGCACAGTCTAACTCCAGCAAATGAAAAAACATATCACCTCTAAGCACCTTGGCATTTTCGTGTAGCCTTCTGGTGGAGAAACTTTTCCTGGTACATTATAAAGTTCTACAGGTTTTTTGTTAAGATTTTGACGCCAAACTCGGGTCTTTGAATAAAGACTGGGCAATCCTCAATTAAAATATTAGTACACGGGAAAATTTTGCTTAAAATTTAGTTTTATCATGGTTTAAAGTTAACTGTCTATCTAGGCTCAGACTTTAGTGCATGACATGTGCATGGCACAGTTACTTGAGATAAGCTAATAAGGGGCAACAGTTATTTCGTCATAAAAACACTGAACTCACCCACCTGAAGGTGGCTCTGCAAGGCAATAGAAAGAAAATGGTGTCAATCAAAATAAATCAAAGGACTAAGTGGGACTGGAGGTTCACGCACTTTGGTAATTTATTAAGTTCGTGTGAGGTACAACGTCTGAATCAATTCAAATTCGGCTAATTGGATTTGGATCACCTCGGCCGTTATTCACACCTGGCCCAGCCAGGAATAACGGCTGTGGAGGCGTAGATTTAGACGCCGAACTTCCCATGAGCTAAACCAAACCGGCCTAAATTAATTTGAGTCAGCTCTGAAATTGGAATTCGACTCAGCTCAGGTGTACAGTACGGCGTCTGAACCTGGCCTAAATCAATATTAATTGGAAGACATATGTCTGATAGCAGCCAGAGTTGATTGGTTGAACGGATTGATTCAACGGCTCGTTGGAAAGCAGTTTAAGATGAACTCTTTTCCTCTTTAATGGACGATATGAATGTGAATTTCATTTTAATCTGTTGTGTCAAGGTTCCTTACAACCAGAAAAACCTCTCATCTCGATGTACATTTTGATAAAATAAGTAATGTAAAGTGATATTCTAGAAAATAAATTGGAGAATAGGCTTGATCTTCCGTTTTTACATACAGTTATCAAAGGCCAGTTAAATATAATAATGGCATACCACCACACGTTCTACAACTCTTGGGGCAGTTGGTAGACATCCAGTTGAGGTTTAAGCCACATTCGCCTGAGTTGGCCCAACTCTGGCAGTCATTGTATTTATCCTCGCATTTGCATTCTGTAGTAACGGGAAAAAATGAGAAGATTGTTATAGTGGAAGGTCATTACATATACTATGCTCCTGAGGTTATTTTTGATTGATTCAGTTTTCCAGCAGAAAAAAAGCTTTCGAAGGGAAAGGAGTAGTCGCACTCGATATGACATTCGACAGAGGAAAAATAATGATAACAATAACGCCGAATGTCGTCACTCAGAATGAACTAGTTATAGTTATAGCTTGCTTTTTCCTCACCGTCACCGTGAGTATATTTGCACCAAGATAAAACTTAGGAGAAATTTGATTGCATGAGAGATACAAACTTACGAGATGGATCGGGATTTCCGCTGCCAGGTAAGACTAAAAGAATGGATAAAATAGAATACATTTAGACAGTTAAAATATACGAAAACAACCAACAATAAAATGTTGTAAAAGACTTAAAGTCGGAAAGTAACCAGTTACCAAGCTAAGTATCAGGTTCGTATACTGAGATACTAAACAATGAACATTATACTGTAAACGTTGTTGCAAGTCAAAAGATCTTAGCTTACCCGTTGGAGGTAGCTGGGTAGTCTGACAGTTATAAAGCTTATTGATTTTCTGAATGTCTTGAGGGCTGAATTTCCGCAAATAAACGGGTGTCACCTCATAAGAATAGTCATTCTTCACTAACATGGTCGGGCGACAATAGCCATTGGTGAAGGCTGAGTTCTCGTAGTGCATAATAGAGGTCAAGTCATACTTAAAGCCCTGGACATCAGCTTCATCCCAAGTGTATTTGTAAAAAGCGTCCTTAAAACCTATTATCAATGAAAAGACAAAAGTTCCGTCAATTGAGCTAACAGTCAGTACCATTACTAGGGGTTGCTCTAAATATTTGAAAGTGGAACATTTCAACTTCCTTCGAACTAAACCTTTGGCTTACAAAAAAAAAAAGGATTATATACATAAAGCCAAAGAAATGGCCGGGTTGAATATCGCTGAGCCTCCGAGAACCGAGATTCGAATGAGCATTCCAAAATTTCTTACAGTCATACCAGTTCTGAAAATTTATGATATGATGGGAAATATGCACTGCAAAACTTAAGTGACGATGACTGCGATGAGAAAGAAAAATTTGAATTACCAAAAACTACCAAATTACCTTCATTTCAGTACTGAATATCAGAAAAGGTCTGAGGTCAGCTTAAAAAATGTTCGCAGATTTCGACTATATAAGAACACTTGTCTTGTCTTTTGCAAAAACGTCGTTCACCTTTCTGTGTTTTTGGTAGCGAAATATATAAGGCTGACTTGCAACCTAAGACTTTATTCCAACCACGGATGCCGAGATAAAGTAAAATAACAAGTTGATTTATTTCCTAGCTCACCGTACACGATGTTGTCCCACATGATTTCTACTGTATCGTCACGGTCTGGTCTGTTGTGTTCGTGATAGTAGCCGATCGCATGTCCAAATTCATGAAGAACAAGACCCACGTACTGACATCCATCGCCCATGTTCAGAATTTGCTCTCCACCAACAGCACCCACCATTGAGTTACACCTGAAAATTACAATACAAATAATGTGTCGTGTTTATGTAGGTCAGGAAACCTAATGGTAAAAATTAGGAGTTGAAACTTCACTACTTAATTCACCTAAATCTTAGTTCCATGAGTAGCAAAAGTATAGCCTTACTAGCCTGTTCCAGGCTCCAAGATAGTTAGGGAGTCATACAGTAAAAAGTGATGCGACAAACACGCAGCCCTTGTCTTTATCATGCGCGTCTTATTTTCGCTTGGCTTATTTCGCGACGTCCCCACTATCTGAGAGCCTGGCACAGGCTATAGCCATCACTGGCTAGAACCTTGGGGTCTAAATTTCCTATAAAAAGTCCTTCATCGCAGGGTTTAAGTTCTTTTGCACTGCAGCATTCTTTTGAGATACTGGGTAATATTAGGTATTCTTACTGCACTCACCCTGACGCTGGCTTCATTACTCTGATGTAATCTTTTTCAGTTGTCCTCTTTACAAACCGCAGGCACGTGTACTTGTGATACTCCTTGATTCCTTCAGCGATCTGGGATGCCAAATGATCATCTGCACCCCAAAATCAGTATAATTATTGCATGGAGTACGATTGAGAGTCAAATGCCGGCCTTGCATTACGAGCACTTCACATTCTACTGATATGACAAATAGAGCATTCTTCAGCCATCTTTTTCAGATAAAAACTCCATCACGTGATCAAAAAATGAGCGCCTGTCTATATACTTTGCCCGATTTTCTGACTGTAAAGTTGAAATAACCACAAAAATCCCAGTTCTAATTTGTAATAATTTTGTTATTTGCTATTGAGTAACCGTAATGAAGAAAAGCTACCTATTAACCTCCACCCCCGGAAAATTAATCTACTCTTTCACGCTTTTGCAGTGATCTTTTCATTCAATTAAGTCGCATAATTTGTAACATTTGGCACCGTAACAGGAATTTTACATTCAAATGTATTTAAGTTAACGGGCGTGCGAGACGTAGTTTTTTTGACGAGGGACCTTTCCGTTAGACTGCAAGTTAACCGCAAGTAGTCTCTTATTTCGCCTCAGTCTCCCTGACATTTTCCTCTCTCGCATGTTCAAGTTTCCTTCGACGGCCTCGACGGACTGACTTCTATAAGTCTCTGAGTTTATATTCTTTGCGTAGTCGACAGCTTTGATTTTGATTGTGAAAGCAAAGATGATTCGAGAAATTAGAAAGTGAGAAAACGGGGTAGACATAAGGCTGAACTGAACAAAGTGGGAAGTGAACTAAGGGCGGGGACTGTTAAACAAGTTTTTCAGTCCCCTACTGTATTTTTCAAACCATTTTTAAAATTTTTTTCTAGTGTTCTTGCTTCCTATCAAACGCCCCAATTTGCGAAGCCTTATCTTAATAGTGTTAGTACTCACCAACACTTGAATCCAGAATGTAAGGTACTACCCCCCTTAGGCCATAGGTTAACATTCTTCATGGCGTTTCTTTCTCCTCTGTAAAGAGCTGCGTTCCTGTTGTCCAGCATAATATCACCTTCAACTACGTCTAAAAGCAAAAAAATCGTATATATTCATCCTTTTTTGCTTCATTATTCGGTAATTTCTGATTTCTAGATGATTATTAAAATTAAAACAATAATTAAGTAGTAACATATAATAGAAGTGGCTGTTTTGGATATTACGATGGGAGTTTTTGGACCAGCAAGCAACTGCGAAACCATATATGGCGTCGTGCGGCGTCGTCCTGCTGTGAGGTACGAAAAGAGACGTTTGGAGGCGAGTGCTTTTCCCTTGCTTTTCCAGTAACACGTGGGCAAAGTTACCGATCCCGAGTCCTCCTTTTTTCCCTGCAGCTACTACAATCCCGCACAGTCTGGCTAGAAACAACTACTTTCTTCTCATATCACTATTGGTTAATTAACAATATTATTCCTCGAGCCCGAATGGGCTGTGAGTCAATAGCCTATGAGGCCGAAGGCCGAATCGTACTATTGGTCTATTATCAATGCTGCGTTCTGATTGGTTGAGCTACTACTAGCCTATATGTCATAGCCCACTAGTAGCGAAAAGCGCCGGCTTCTTGGCGGGCAAAAAAGGATTAAAGTCTAGCTTTAACTAACTGAAGTTGTGTTGTCTAGATATTTTTGACCAACTAGTTGGATTTTAATATACTAATATATAGTAGCCCTCAGGAAATAGCAGTTCAAGCGTCAAGTTCTCCAATCGAATACGACTCAAAGCACGATACCCATGCATCAAGTAACTACTTTAATGTCCAAACAAACATTTTTTCATTTATATCAAAGAAACTTTTAAACCTTGAAGTTGATTGTTACTGTACCTCCAGCCTGCAAAGATGAACGTGATTTGAAATTCTCTGTGAAAGGTGTAGTGAAGCCTGGTGGACGAGGAGACTTCAAGTTACCTAAAGGTTGAATAAAAAAAGTATTAGGTAGAAATAGTCAGTTAGCTATGGAGAAGGTTTTTGATGATACATTTTATTTTCCGTTGAAATGTTTCAGAACTAGATCAAGGTTCGGGAAAAATCACCTCTCATTTAACAATACCTTACTTTTAATCGGTTTCTATTGATTCATCAATAATTTTAAAGCCCTATTCTGTTTTTCTTTCACTTCTTGTCATCGTTGGACAGTAAAAATGAAAATAATTAGATTTGATAGAGTCAGGAGCCTATTGCTTGATGGCGTCTAGCTGAAGAGCTGGGTGACTTAGAAGTCACGATCAAGATGTTGCATTCTTCAAAGAGCTATTTGACATAGTGTAGCATTGCTTCGTACGTCGAGTAGTTGCATTTATACTTACCATAGGCAGAACAAATCACTGCAAAAAAGATGAGCCCGGTCTTCATCATGACCTAGTTGAACCGACAAGGAAGGAACTTGTGGAGTAACTGTTGAGCCGGGCGGTTTCCTTTATGACGGACTTTCAGAATTGTGCTCGACAGTATGTTAACACATCTGCACGAATGTTATAATGGAAATATAATGCTCTCGCTACTTTTCAAAAATATTCCGTAAACATTGATGAATTTTATTTTCCTTTTTTCCCTCAAGGATACACTTTGAAGCAGCTGTTCAAATGCTTGTCAATCGGATTGTATGTTCTTGTCTTGGTAGTAACTTTGACAAATCATAAAGACTGTGGATTGTTCCTTTTGTGAAGTAACTCTTAAAATAAGCTCACTAAAAGAGGAATTGATTCTGACATAATCCCTAAAGATAGCCTGTTCCAGGAGTATAAGTAATGAGGACAGCGCAAAGAAAAGTGGGCAGGAAATTATCGGAGAAGGGGTGGGGTAGGGTGTGAGAGCGAAGGAAAGTTCCCTCCTCTCTCCCTCTTTCTACTTTATCTTTTCCCGCTCTCTCTGACTTCGCGCCGCACTCCACTATCTGAAAGCCTGGAGCAATCTACCTCTAGGGAATGCCAGCCTGATACTGACTCAGGATGGTACGAAAACAATGCTCGCGGCGCAGGCTAAGTACAAGGTTCTTTCTACCATTTGCTATGAAGTAAAATATTTCTCTGCACTTGTTTCATTCTGAATGCTTTATCACAGAAAACAAACTCTTTTTACAATAGAGAGATTACGATTCACGCTTACGCCAAACGGCAAAGGTGAATTTGTACCACGTGACCAAGTTTTTCTCTCTATTGTCGTTAACTTTTTATTACTTCAACTAAAAAATAAGTAGTTTCACGCCAGTTTTATACATAAGAATTGTTCTGGACTGTTTTTATCTGCTTATTTTCTATTCTGAGAAATTCTCAACTTGAATGTGACGTTTGCCGTTTGGCGTGAACGTGAATCTTAATCTCTCTAATGACATGAGGTGACTACACAAAATGCAATGTCAGATTTGGGCCGCAGGAACCTTAATAATGTTGGGTTCTGTTGAGATCTTCGAAATCACCATAAAATTTGATGAACAGGAACATTGACAGTGGAAAACAAATGAAACTCCAAAATCCTTACACCCTGGTTTTCTTTGTATCTGATTTTAAAACTTGGCAGAAATTGAACTCTTCACCTGAGGATCCATGCGGGAAAAAGAGAAACTATGAGGCGTATCTGACTTGAAACAATCTAAAAGCGCTAGACCGTAAAAACAAGCCAAGAGTATCGGCTATAGTTACCTTCGCTGTAAGATCAGCTGTTCTGAGATCAGCTGAAAGATTGTGCTCATATTACTTCTTATGTGTGTTCAGTGATCACTGCTTAAATACCTATTTGTTTCGCAAAGGTTAGGTCCATCGAATTTCTTGCAAGGTTTATCTCTGTTATCTTAGCTGTGTTAGCCAATAGCAGCGTGTTTACATCCATCACACCATTGAACGCTGAAAAGACCTCACTGGTTACCAAGTTTCGATATCGTGTTTATTTTAGTTAAATTGTTCATAATTTAAATTATATATTTTTGTATAGCTGAACCGCGAGGGCGCAAGTTGAAGAGAATCCTGTGCTCTGACTGATTGAATGAATACCCTAGCAGTAGCTGAGCGGGCAAGATGTGCCCAATCTTTCCCGCTCGGGATAATCCGGTTTATATGTCAGTTTGGTCCCTCAAGGAAAAAGCCTCCTCTTCTCTTCATGTATAGCTCTCAAGGAAAAAGCCTCCTCTTCTCTTCATGTATAGCTTGACAACTAAATATTTAATGGACTTACAGGTTAAATCTCTGTTCAAGAACTTAAGTTACTAACTAAAAGCATTCACAAAACTAGTTGTTGCCTACCCTAGGAGGTACAAACCTACTCTGCACACAACAGTGGCGATATTATATTAAACGTTTGGTCATCTTTGAAAACACATTTCCACGATACATTAGGCTACTTAAATTAGTCACTAGAACAGTTTCGAGTTAACCTAGACGGCTGGAAAACTGACTTTATGATAGGTTTTCGTACTCAGCGGTTCTTAAACTTGAAAGAGGATCCTCTTGTGTATACAGGCGCATGAAGTGTCACCCCTTTTCGGGGACCATGACAACTGACCAGAAAAAATTACCAAGTTAGATCGTTAGCTTAAGATCACTTGAGATCGTTACTTAAAACAATCGTTATATTTTGAGCTAAGGAATGGTAGGCAAACATTGTTAAGGCAGGAAGAGATTTTGTCTCCTCTGATAGGCTCATTTGCATTATAAACTTTAACAAATGAAAACGCTTAGGTCCATGCAAAGTAAGTTTGTAATAATCAACACAATATGTCCACCAAACGCAAAGATTATAAACAATCGACAGAGCTAATTATCATTAAATTTGGTTTATAATAGACAGATTCAGAATCATATTTCCATAAAACTTGTCCAGTGTCACATGGCCAAGGTTTCTCTTTACTTTTCGTTTACTTTTCATTCGGTCAACACAAAATTATAAATATACAGTAAATCTTTGATAGTTGTATGTCAGTTTTATCCGATAGAATTAAGATTTTGAACATTTTTTAATGTGCTAATTTCCTAATTTGAAAAGACTGTTAATCTGAAATTGACGCTTGCCGTTTTCTTTAAACACCAATCTTATCTCTCTATTGGTGGAATTGATCTCAATTTTATTTCTTAAATAAATTTCTGGGAAGGACAGTGTAAAGAAATCCTACAGCTGAAAACACACTGTTTCTAATAACTCTGCCATAGCATCGGCTTTATTCACAGGGACTCCGTCACAAAAGAGCTCGCTTGGAAAAGGACTTTTCCACTGTTTTTTCCTAGACAGGTATGGAAGCTTTAAATTCTGTAATAAACGCATTGCTTTACAGTATTCTCATTGTAGCAGCCTTCTTGGGAAACTTCCTTGTGCTATTGGTAGTAGTAAGGAATCGGTTTATGCACACCACTACAAATTTTCTACTGGCTAACCTCGCCGTTGCTGGTCTGTGGACTGCAACATGGAGCATTCCTTTCGTTGTGGCTACTTTACTCCCCCATCATCTGGGAAAGGTAGCAGATTTCATGTGCAAATTTATCTCCATGAACAACCTAAGCGGGGTATCCATTCTTGTTTCAGCGTCTACGATGGCAATTCTAGCTCTGGAAAGATACTTTGCTTTACTCAAACCAATGGATACACAGATGAGATTAACGAAAGGCGATGTAAAAAGAGTTGTCGCTGGTTTGTGGTTGTTTAGTATACTGTTAAATACGCCGACGATAATTTACGCGGAATATGACGGACAACAGTGCGTATACGTTTTGGATAAAAAAGCATATGGTCTGCTTGTAATTCTCTTCACTACGCTGGCTACTTGTATTATCACATTCTGTTATTTTAGAATCATCAAAGAGCTGTATTTCAGTAAAACCGTTTGTAGAGAAGACGTAGATCCGTTGAATGACCTTAAATCCAAACGCAGGATTGTCAAACTTCTTCTAATCCAAGTTACTGGTTTCTTTGTGTGTTACATACCATTTGTAATCGTTGAATTTGTCATTCCTCGTAAAATGCCCAAACTACTTTATATTTGTACTTATTTGTTGTACTGCAGTGCAGCGGTCAATCCGATTATCTATGCATTCCGAAGCTCCAATTATCGCAAAGCTTACAGGGAAATTGTATTGCACTTGAAGGAATGGATATGTGTTTGCTGTTTTAAAAAGGAGGAACTTCCAGATCATCTATCTTCAACTGATAAATGTAAAGTGGGACGTTTTGAAATTACCTACTGCTAAACTCTGCATGCCGTGAACATGTAGAACGCTAATTCAAAACTGAATCTGACCCGATTTTTAAGATTTTTTTCCGTTTGTGCAGAGAGAAAAAATATTTCAAGAAAAGCCATGAATCACTTCTGCAATCGCCGGTTGAGCTGTTTTGTGTTGCTCGAAGTTGGCCATGTTAGTATCTCAGTAATTTTATCAACAAAATTCTCTCATTTAACAGCGGACACTTACGTGGTAGTGGAAAACAAGCAAATGGAAATCTTTTACTTCCACTTAATGATTATTTGGAACATGCATTATAAACGACTATAAAATTATTTATCCAAAAATTTAGCACATTTAATTAGATGAGGATATTAAGTGAACAACGTCCAGCCTTCCAATAGAAAGTATTAATGCATTTTGTACAAAAAAATACTCGATGGGCGTAAAAATTGAATTTCAAACAAACTTAACTGTAATAATTGTTATGGCAAGATTGTTCTTGTTCTATGTAATCAGCAACTGTATCAAGTGGCAAATAAAATAACCTCAAATTAAATCATCCTTGTGTTACCATCGAAATCAATAGTGTTAACTTAAATAAGAAATAGAGCGACATTATAGGGCCTTAAAAAGACTACTTTTTAAAGCCTGATTACTCAAGAAAAACATATTGGAGATGTTACAGTAGTGCAGTGCCTTTAGTTATATCGTAAGGCATGCTTACGCTCGAAACGTGAGCTCGAAAATCCCCTCTTGTAATATAGCAGTCAATCCACCCGCCGCAAATTAACTCTGATTTGCTGCTGAAATAAAAAATGGCTTTTGCTGAAAAAGCAAACAAACAGGAACAAGAACAACTAGATTGAGAAGCATTTTCCGTTGTCCCCGGAAATGTTGAACATTATACTTTGGCACTGTTCATTAGGCAAGCCTGTTTGATCTCACTGTGTATGAGTGGAAAGATCAGTGTCAGCCAGAGAAGGAATCCATGTGGCCCCATGTTTTCCCAATACTGATCGATACTGGCAGTGGTACCTACGGGGATAATCAACCAACCAACAAGTAGTTTTAATAGATGTTGGCCATGCAAAATGATGATATTACATTATTATGAATTATTTTAGTAATACATTCGGTAAGATAAACTACGACGTGTTACCTTTAGCTTGACTTTTCCACCACATAATTTCTCAGTGGACTCCATGATTGATTTCACGCTTGCTAAAATCACAGAAACGAATGTCAAGTTTTAAAAAAGATCTAACCATCAGTTCACATGAGTAATTTGGTGAACGTTCGTTTCTAAATGCAAAGTCATTTGTACAGCCGATCTCAGCCAGGACGAAAAAAGTCATCGGAATTAATACAACTACGAAGAAAGTAAACTCCCGGAAAAAATTTATGTGTTTTTGGATAATCATTTGAACTTTGGCCGAATTCATTTTAGAAGACGGGAAACTCGTCACAGACGGAATTCCGAAGGAGAAAATACCGACTGATATGAACCTACTTTTGCAAGGCATGGTTTTACAGCTGATACAGCCGAAAGCGATCTAGACTGTCAGTATTACAAAGAACATCAGGGTAAATTAATTACAAAGGGCGGATCCAGAAAATTGAGAAAGGGCGGCGGGGACACTTGCCAGCTATGTAAATACTATTTATTTTATTATAATTCTTTAAAAATAATACAAATTTTTACAGAAAAAGAAGTGGCCGCGGTCTACCTGGCCGCCCCCTAAATCCGCCCATGAGCGCATGTGTTCGTTCCTCTTTTCATCCAGACTTTGATGTTTCTCTCGTCTGCTTCTTGTGACCTTCTCCTTGGGCGCCATTTTTTACCCAGAAACAGTTGCTGACTTCATTCCATGCTGATGAGCGCCAATAAGGACGAAACAGCTGTCCATGGCTGCCAGTGCCCGGGTGACATGGCTGTGCGCATGCGTGAGGTACTGGCCAGGCCATGGGTTGGTGTATTTGTGCCCCTTGCTTTAAGTTTGTGTTTCTAGTTCCAGTCTTTTCCTTGGGTGCAAGTGCAAAACCGTCGTCTTGACTTTCACGTCTAATTTGAATTTAAGACGATCTTCCGTCAAAGACGAATTTCCCCTCTTATGGTCCCGTCGGTTTAGAGGGAAATATAGACGGATAAATTTGAGACCGGAGGCTCGACTCGTCTTTAACCGGATTTTTTCGTCTATAGACGAATTTCCCGTCCAAGACGGTTTTCTGTCTTTAATATGAATTCGACCAATGAAATTAACACTATGTACAATCCTAGATCTCTTCGAGTTCTAAAAGCACCATTCACTGTACCTGTCACTGTGTTGATTTCATCTTCAGGAACCTCTAATAAGAGTTCATCGTGTATCTGTAGAAGCAGCCTGTCAGGAAATAAGAATATCGCTTACATTGTCACCTTGTCAAATCTGCTGCGCAATCAAAAATTTACTTGAAATGCAGCATAACTGGCCGTGTCACTCTCGATGTCACAAATTATTGAGACTTTACCTGGCGTGAACAGAGGCATCCGCGCTTATAGAGGATATGACCTGGATCATGGCTGCTTTACATATGTCTGCTGCCGACCCTTGGAATTTAAGGTTGATATTTTAGTGATATTTTAGGAAGGAAAGAAAAAAGGAAGGAATGAAGCAAAGAGGGAAGGAGGGAAGGAAGGAAGTGAAGGTACAATATTAGTTCTCTTGTTTATTCGTTCTGAATGAAACCGTTTTAAAATGAAAGGGTCTGGTAAACACCTTTTCTGCATATTGAATTTTTTCACCAGTATCTTCCGTAGAGTCACTTGAAAAATATTTTCGCTGGGAATAACTTTTAACAAGCTCCATCAATACTCGAGGTTTGACGAAACAAAAATTTGTTTCTGAAGTATTTTACCAACCCTGAACAATGAAGTTGACAGCCTGTCGTTCAGCCTGTGATCGCTGGGCAAAATCAACAGAGTTAATATGTGGCAGCCATCTTCTTCTGTTAAAAATAGTTGTGACGTATCCTGTAAAAAGAACACTTAAAGTTGATAAGCGTTCGGGAAAAGTATCATATCTCTCTCACGTACAAATGAAGAATGTGTGCACACATACTGGGCTTTCATTCGAGCACCAATAGATATAATTAGCGCGCTAGAAGTGAATTCCGTTTGCCACTATGGGGGTCACTAAGGCGGCTATTGACAGTTTCAGTGCTTTCAGTATTAAGATTCTATAATCAGGGGCTTTACACTCACCGTTCTTCCGGCAACCATCAATACTGCGACGTGTAAATTCTTTTATTCGGGGAAATCGCCCTGAAATGGATTGACGCATAATAATAGGTGATTGACGCATAATAATAAAAGGTACGAGTGAAGTACCCAGGGGCGGATCCAGTAAATTCAGAAGGGAATGGCAGGGACAATTGCCAGCTATGTAGATGTTATTTATTTTTAATGCAAATTCTTTGAAAATAATAGTAAATACAAAATTTCACTAAAAAGAGGGGTGGCCGCAGTCCACACTGCCAATTCCTTTATCTGCCCAGGGTACCTTATTAAGAATCTAACGAACTGAAGACTGTCATTCATTTATTTCGATTGTTGGTATACCTAAAAAACTGTCCATGAATCCCTTTGCTTCATCTGAAGTCACTTTAAGAGTTTGACCAAGTTTTTCACTTCCTGTTAATCAGACGAACATGCAAATGCTATTATGACGCACTTTGTTTTACTGATAATAAGATGTACTTTCCAACTAAAATCAAACAGCATATATAAAAGAAAAAACTCCAGCAGAAGCTAGCGGAAGTGCACGGAAAGCGCAGCTTCAGTAAACTATATAGATCTCAGTTGAAAACTGAATTATCTTCCTTACCGACACCGTAGATTACAGAATAAACAATTCGTTTGGTTCTTTCTCTTTCTTGAAACTGGACATCATCACAACTTTTTCCCAACCTAAAATGCACGAAAAAACTGCCAGATACATCTTAAAAGAGGACGATAATGTATTATGCTTGTAGACTCCGTGAAATAAATCGAGTGGAATAAATCTTATAAATGACCAAACTCTCGGAATGCCCTTTATGGAGTGCACGTAACCACTACTAGTGAAATCTCCTTCTAAGAGCTTTAGTCAAATGCTGCAATATATTTTGAAAGCGACTAACAGTAAATATAGCTTTCAAGAAGCTTTAAGAGAAACATTCCACATCTAATTAAAAGGTTAGGGGCTGAGCAGCTGAAAAAATCAGGGCTTCAACGGGATTCGAACCCGTTGAAAGCTCAGTTGGTAGAGCAACGCACCGGTAACGCGGAGGTCACGGGTTCGAATCCCGTTGAAGCCCTGATTTTTTCAGGCTTCTTCTTTCCAATTACTTAAATTGGAAAATTTACTGCGATGATCATTCTTCACTTTCACAATTACCATTGTGAAGTAAGGGTTGTAAATACATCTGCATTGTCCTTGTCGTTGAATATATGTAAAAGAGATGGATCTTCGGACACATGAGACAGCAAACGAAGCTCGATGGACTGAAAATCTATGGAGAGCAAAAAGAGTTAGAGCCGTATTTAAACGCATGCAAAGGCTTCCAATAAGTGTAGAGTAGTAAAGGAAAATCGATACTGCATTTGTTTTATGGGCCCGATTTCTGGCTAGGTGCTTCTCATTACGTCAGGCAAAGAAAACGAATCATATGTTCAGATGAACGGTTTTCATTGTTTCAGAGCTAGTTCTAGTTATGTAACTACAAGAAGCATAACCAGACAACTAAGATACATTCATAGGAAATACCTGCCGCAAGTAAAAACCAACCCAGACGACTCCTGTAAGCTGCTCGAGGATTAATGGTTATCACTTCTTCTGGTTTTCCTTGAATATAAAAACAATTTGGCATTGTGAACTCCTTTTCCGGCTCTTAGGCAGTACATACCGATTGCTAAACTTTAACCATTTCGATTCGTGGACGTAACATTAACCTGTACCCAAAAATCATATGGATGCTTATTGCAATATTATTTTTATAGTACATTTATATAATGGTCCCTTACGGCATGTCGTCGTTTGCCACCAAACGTTCACTTATGCTTATAACACTATTAATATTAACATTAACAAAAGTACGAGATTGCCAAATCAAAGCCTCAGTAAAGTAGTAAAAAAGATAGCATTTTCCTCGTTGTTAAGTTGTTCGATTAACACTTTTTACTTGTACTTCATACCTATTTATGGCGCCTTGTTTTTGTTATTGACCCGAAGTTTACTAGTTTATGTAACTTTTTCGCCCTACTCTTCTTAAATTAAGTGTATTTTTATTAAAATTTGTAACTTGCCTACAATGAGTTGTTTCTTTATTCCAGTAACTTCGATCACTTGTTTTGGTATAGCCTGGAGATTCTGTTTTTTATTTTCCGAAAAGAGAAAAAAATGATCACATCAAAATCCTCTTTATAGTATTGTAATCGAGAGTATTGTAATCGAAAGTGAATGGGTACGGTAAAAACTGTATTTGCGTCTGGAGAACTTTCAGTTCCTTCCGGCCTTTAATGGGGGCGGATTATATTCCTGCTAAATCAATGGCGAGTGAATATAATGGGATGGGAGGGGCTTATTTCAAGTCACTATGATTCAAAGACAGACACCGGGCTTTAATACACCTCTAAGCACTTGGACGAGATTTTCATTTTATATAGGGAGGTGAGGAGGGTCAAACTGGTCCAGGGCATAAAGCCCTAGGGACCGGGTTAAAGGGATAGCAATGAAGCACCACGTACCGGATTAGCTGAGGTAAGTCGTCCTGTGGCAGCAGCTGTTTGGTCCCTGCAATTAAAATTGTGTCATTTCAGAACAGACTTTGTTGCATTGTTTTGTTTGTTGCATGCCTGGAACCTTTTTTAAAAGCTGTACACTAGGTGGCAAGCAATAAATTGAAATTCACAAACGGCCTCACTTACCAGCTAGTAAAGAGAACGCTCTGAGATAAAAACAAACAATGATAAACATTTAGGAAACGATCACGAAAAAACAATGCAGTACCGGGGCACAGGTTCAGGTATTAAACTGATGTTAGCTAGTGAAGGTAGTTATATAGTTACCTTACTGACATGAGAAAGAATTCCGTCGAAATATGTTGACTTTAATTTCACCAACTGTTGATAAAACACAAAAATGCAAACAAAAAAAAAACATATAAATGACGATAAATGGTTAACAGTGCTTTGCCAAACACGTTCGAATGAACTGTAAAGTTTTCTTAAAAAAAGGCCAATTTGAGATCTTACACTGAGCGTTGTCGTAAGCTCGAGTATGAGACTCGTTAGTTGCCAGCATCATGCAAGATAGCCTGATCACAGACAAGCTTGGTGCAGATTTTTTTTTCGAATGGTCAATGATCGCTGACATATTCTCATAGGACTGGGAGTTTTTGAAATATATTTACGTATTGGTTAATTTAGTAAGGTCTAGTAAGAAGAACTCATACACACATGTCTGTATTGTAGGACAAGTCTTGGCAAAGGGTGAAGATCTTGTAAGTGAAGCAACTGTTAAGATTAGAAAAGAAATAGATAAAATGCTTAACGACTAAAAATGAGTTGGAAGGCGGTTTTACTTGCAAGATAAGATAAATTTAAGCAGCCTATAAAACTTGTGAATTCTTGGTACCGTAAAAATTCCCTTTTGATTAACCCGGATAAAATATATTTTGTAACGTTTTGTTAGTTTCACAAGAGTATGTATATTAGGTTGCATAATACTACTGAAGTATTTAAGGAGTGCTTGTATGGTGTCTCAAGGGGCTAGTACAATATTTAAGGTTTGTTAAGCTATGCAAGAGCCATTCGAGGCATCTCTTTCAACCCTAGTTTTTTTATTTTATTTACTGTTGTAATTTTCTCTGAGTTTGTAAAACTGTAATGCTGTTTTTTGTAACGCTTTACGCTCGCTTCATCAATAAACGAGATGCCCGCTCCTATTCTGTGTTTTACGACTATTTAGATTAGCTACAAAATATTTTATAATCGTTTCAGTGTGATTAGAATATAAACCAAAGTTCTGGCAGTTGAAGTGTCACAAGTCCCGCAGAGACTGCCATCATTCAGAACAACATTCCTTGACAAAGAAATATCAGTCGTGCCAGTTGTTAAAGACTTAGGCATTCAGCTCAATGGAAGCCTCTATCACAATGAGCATATCACGAAGACTGTTTCTGTCTATTTAAACCCAAACAAAAGAATCTTTCGGACAGGAAAATGCTCTTGTTACTAAAAGTATGTATGTGTGTGATGTTTGTATGTTATAGGTATGATTGATAGAGCGGCCAAACTTTATGTTTCCTTTATTTTTCTGTTCGACCAGGTGAGCTGAGTTGTATAGATCGACGTAGCGAAAGGTTGAAAGCAGAGTTAAACTGGTTGGTGTATTTAAGCTAAGAAGAACACATAGGAATTTTAGTGGAGTTTACTCAGTGTAATTTACATACTACAGCTTCTGAGGTAGACTTCTGATTCTTAATTGATGTCCTTGCCAACTTTTTCTTGCACTGTTGGTCAAGTTTCAACTCTTCAAACAGCACCTGAGTAACAACAAGAGAAAAATGCAAAGATTTAGTACATATTCTTTATAACTGACTGAAAATTAGATGAAGTTAAATAGGCGTTAAGTATATATAAATATACGAAATTCGTAATAATAATAAGAACGAATTCAGATTTGATTTACCTCTCTTAATTGCTGTGGACTGTTAATGAGAAAAGGATGTCCTGCAGCCTGCCAATAGAACATTTGAATTCATTTTCACTGACATCACATTCCCATTCTGAAACTATGATAGTTAAATTTATAAAAAAGATGACAGTAGTTTAGTTGAGATAATTTGTTGGCAGGCAGAAGCTCTTTCGACCTTCAACTTATTCTCTTTCATTCTATCCCGCTTTTTTACTCTCTCGGTTTAAAGAGATTTTCTTAGTGTAGAGGGAGTACCTATTTACAGCGTGGAGCACGCCATTTTACGATACGTTAGAAAATAAAACTTTGTTAGTTTAATTTACCACACTTTTACCTTACCTTATGGGCCTCTCCTTCGACCTTTTGTATTTTTATCTGAAAAAAAAAAGGAAAAAAAAAAAACTTTCGCGCGATCAACTTCAAAAGTTCTTAAAATAATTGAGATTCATAATAACGAATTGTTCTATTAAAGGTGGAAAAAAAGTCATTTACCTTAAGGGTGTTGCTCGCATCAATTAAGACTTGCGAATCGACGCTAATTCCTTGAATCTCCATAACTTGAATCATAGAGGAGTAAAATTCAGTTGAACGCATAAATACTAGTTGAGAAACCCTCTTGAGTAAGAGAGCTCTTGTTCAAGGAAAAAAACCCTCAGCCGTTGCAAGTATTATAAAGGAAATTAACTCGATTGACATTTCAAACGATCTCCAGTTAGACTGTTCCAGGCGTTAGTAGGCACGGCGCTTTTTTTCCTCCGCTCTCCATTTCATGCAACTCTCCGCTATCTTAAACAGGCTAATCTCCTCGAAGCCCCCAATGTCACTCTGATTGGCACAACAGAAGGCTGTACATGAACTGATAATTAACCAACCATTACGTACCTGCTAGCATCGAGCAAAGCGGACTCTCGACATTGATAAACAAGTCCCAAAGCGACAGCATCTACAAGAACAAATAAGTCGTGCTTAAAAAATTTCCGCTTGTTTGTATAATTTGCGCACGTAGTTTATTCCCTAATTTTTACCTTAAGCTTGTTAAATTGTTTCAACATAAGAGGACCAAGCATTGCAATGTCCTCGCAAATCATATTATCCTCATGTGCACCCTGTGAAAGAAAAAACGTATGAATGTTTATCGTCGCTTTTCATTAAACCTGTAACGTAGCTTTAGAAAATATGTATGGGTGTAATACAAGTAATTAGACCTGAAAAGAGGGAAAAATAGTGAAACCTGCACACTGATTTGGGTGGGAGAAAAACTTTATGAGAGTTCTAAATGATTACCATCCATGGAATGTTATAAGTGATTTTTCATATCCAGAGTTATGTTTTTCTAAAAGCTTTGCACCTTATCACAAGGTTTATTCAATGTTTTTATTAGCTTCTTGAATTGTGGCTTACATGAGCATGTACCTCTGGAGAATGGAGTTGAACAAATGTGAGTGCTTCAGCAAAGGACTGAGGAGGATGATCCGGATTGAGTAACCAAGCAGCCAGTTTTGTATCAAGAAGTCGCCAATGAAGACAAACTTAAAACAATGGGATTAAAGTTATCATTATATTGTTGACAGAAAAAAAGCTAATGTAGAAATGCAAGTTACATAGACAGCTATATATATGAACTGGCAGTAGCATTCGGTCCCCGAGCGATCTCGCCATAGTTTGAAGAGTTGATTTTAGCTTTTCTTCCTTTGGCTATGATAGTATGAGAAGTAAATGACTTAAGTAATCGTCAACTTCTTAGTTTGTCAAATCACCTTTTCTGACATCGTAATCTTGCGTCTCTATTAAATGTCGAGCTATCTTTTGCGCATCGTAGCAGATTTTTCGTGTTGTTGAAGATGCCATTAGATCATCCACTAGTTTCCTAAAATTGACAAGATCGAAAAAAGGGTTGCCTTAAATATGTGACCAAAGTGCAAGAAAAAGCTAACAATAAACTTACGATATTTATCACGACTGCCGATACACTGTATTTGGGAGAGAGACTAGTTACGAGTAAATACTGACTAAACATGGACAGCCCTGAGTAGTAGAGAACGATGTTATAAACTGCTCTGTAAATTGTGTCGGTAAGCAGAATATTAAAGCCCCGACATGCAAAGCCTATACAAACGTAACAATATCTTCGTATGGTTTAAATGGTAGCCTATATGTGGATATTAAACCTGTCATCATTCTGTTTCAAACTATCTACCTGCACCACTTTGCTAACGCTTCCTCATTTGAATCTAGTGGTATCTCCACGACCGTTAGACGACTTTTGCGGTGTTGCGCAGAATCAGTAGTTGTTGTGGCTGCTTTTAAAGACCATGGTAGTGCAATAACCAGCCCAGTAATCTGAGAAAAGAAACATGATCTATATCACTCATAATTACGTTTCTAAATCAGGTACGCAAACTTTACCACCACCCCATGGGATGCTTATTTAATTGTTTGTAAAAACTCCGAATGCTTTTATGTTATGTGCCACCTAATTTAAATGATTATCTCTGAAATTTTACCTTTTCCTGTGCAACAGCTCCTGATTGTTTCTTTGTTTTCTACAAGAGTTGATTAACATGAATTTTAGCAACGGGAGATGCTGAAGAGCCAGCTGAACAGCGTAAGGCGGAGAGGGGCTTACACAAACCAAGTGACTGTCCGAGGAAATGTATGGATATATTGAAGGGGTTTATATTATCATAATATAATGAGATGAATATTTACCCATCCCTGCATAAGATCAAAAGAAACCATTTTTTTGCCTGAAATGTCGTCAAGAGCCATAATGGCTCTTGATGTCGTGTATTATCATTCTTGTCACTGCGAACGGCGAATTTTGAGGGATATTGCCGGTTACGAAGGTTTCTAAACAGTCACGTCCAGCTCAAAACAAACACAAAATTGATCTGGCCTTCATTTTGGATCGCCCCATCTTTAGAGACCTTTACCCACCCATTGCCTCTGTCACACATCATCTTAACTTGGCTTTCGATCATTAATGACTGTAAGTGATCGCTGAATGGAATATGGCCTTAGCAGCAACACTGTTTGTTCTTGTCATCTTGATTACTCCAATTCATGATTGTTGAATTTATTTTACATCTAGACTATGTAGAATCTGCCGGTACTGGATAACCCTTAAGAGAAGGGAAAGTGTAATTACTCATGGTTTGTAAGACACCCGTGAGTAAGCACAGAGTTATTAGTATACCTGAGGTTTAGGTCTCAGCAGTGACCATCCACCCTCATAAACAAGGGTGCAAGCGATCTCATGAGCAGACTGTAGGTTGTGTTGAAATTCCTCTCTTTCACTTTGGTTCATGGTATAGAGTTTCATTGGGCAGGTTTCAACAGAGGACGATTTTTTCTGATGCTCTGTCTCAGTGTCACGATTTCCTTTTTCTAGTGCTAAGGAGACGATACCCGAAAACAGAACAATCTGTTACCACAAAGAATATTAGAGATACTGTCCATGTTTTCATTTTGGCTCCCCTTTCCCCGTGTACCTGCCTATTTTAAGTAAAACATTTGAAGACTGATACATAAAAGAATCAGTGAGTAGAAGAATCATGAATTGAATTACAAAAAAGAAACACACACATGCATACATGTTCAGGACGTTTACGTGGATCAAAGCGAATTATGTCTTTTTACCCCTAGTACAAACTAAGGCCCGGTTCAGCTTTGAAAAAAAAAACAAAAAAACAAAAAAAAACAAAAAACAGTAGTTTCACTAGCAACCTTTGTGGCATTACAGGTGTGGTATGGAATCCCTAATGAAAGGGTTCCCAAGTCTCCACTAAATAGTGGGTAAGGTGGGGAGGGAGGGTGTGTGTAAATGAGAGTGTTGTAGGCATAAAAACAAATAAAATTGGTTAATAGTTAAATAGTTAGAAAAAGCACCAATACTGAGCGACCAACAACTGCAATGCAGCCACGTCCAACACAAATATACAGTGCAAAGTAAAATGTTAAAAGTTAAAAACACCGATATTGAGCGACCAACAAACTGCAATGCAGCCACGTCCAACACAATACACAGTGCAAAATAAGACAAAAGGAACTGAAGGGTTAATATATAATATAATATAAAGTTAAGCACCTTGAAACGAGGGAAACAGGTTTCTAGGGCAAATAGATCCATTAGCTATAACCGTACCAAGATGCCTGCAGCATTGACACATGAAAGTACTGAAAGGTCTTGGAAAAAAAAAGAAGTAAATGATTACTTACTCTAAAATACTTCAGATAGCCACTGCAGTAGACCAATTAGCGAGCAAAAAAAAACTTGGAAACTCCTCAGCTAGTAGACAAAAATTCCTCTTCTCATGGATGTGGCCCACAATAAGTAGCAAAAACAATTTTTTTGCTGCTCGCGCCATAGTTAATCGTCAGCATGATGACGTACAAAATGAGAGGAGTCTGGGGACGAACTTATCCCAGCTGAATGAAAACGAAAATGGATGGAAAAAGGGGGTTACCCTACTTAAAAATGACTTTATAAATAGATAAATAAACAAAAAAACTGCCATCCAGAAAATATAATTATCTATAATGTTATTTCGTTCTTAAAACTTTGAAAATAGTTAAAAAGCCAGTTGCTGTTCTAGTGGAAAATGGGAGGAGCATGGGGATGAATTTATCCCAGCTAAATGAAAAAGGAAATGGGCGGAAAAAAAAAAAAAAAACAAAAACAAAAGAAAAGGGGGGGGGAGGAGTTAAACCCTCTTTATAAATTGTTATTAAAGAAGATAAATTGCTAACCACAAAATATGATGATCTATAATATTATTTCGTTCTTTAGAATATTGAAAATAAGGAAAAAAATTTTTTTAGCTGTTCTAATTAAAGGAGGGTGTTAAAAAAGAACAGGGGACTCAAGTAAAATAAAATAAAAAAACAATCAAACAAAAAAACAAAAACAAAAAAAACATCTACCATAAAAAGAGGAAGTGAGAAAAGAAATAAAACATCAACAGCAACAACAACAAGAATACCCATCCTGAATTACTTCGTTCTTGAAACTTTTTAGTGTAAAATTCCAGGAAGTAGAAAAAGGTAATTAGCAGATAAAGGAAACATGGAAGAGTAGGAAAGAGAAGGCTAAGAGACCCGGGTATATTGGGACAATGGATGCATCGACACCAAGGCTCTAAAAAGTTGTGAATCATCAGGGGCATAGCACAACTGAGCAGGAATGTTTCTAACCCGGTACCAGGTCATATGCCCGACATTCCCGTGTCGAGTCCAGGAAAGAAGGAAATTGAAGAAATAGAAAAAGACTGAGAGAAGATGCAAAAGAAAAGTTGTACTTGATAGACTCCACATTTTATTGCTCAAAATAATCTATCTCGATCTCCTGTATAGGTCAAATAAAATTAATCTAAACAAAGTAGAGTAAATAAATTAGGGAACAAAATACATATATATTGAAAAATAAATAAAAGGCAATTAAAAAATAATTATAATAATAAAGAGCTAGTGAAAACTATATGAAGTGCCAGTGTGGGAGGAGATAGTAAAAATATGTAAGTGGTGTGAGTTGTGGGAGATAATGATTAAACTATGTCTGAGTTAATATGTAGTTTGTGCTGAAAAAATTAATACTAGGAAGCTAGATTAGTTGAAAATAAAATATAAAGTGGAGTGAATGGAAGTATGTGAACACCATCAACCATTCAAAGAGTTGACTAGTACCCAAAATGGTACCTCTACTGTTAGGTACCCACCATAGCTTTGAAAAAAAAACAAAAAAACAAAAAAAAACAAAAAACAGTAGTTTCACTAGCAACCTTTGTGGCATTACAGGTGTGGTATGGAATCCCTAATGAAAGGGTTCCCAAGTCTCCACTAAATAGTGGGTAAGGTGGGGAGGGAGGGTGTGTGTAAATGAGAGTGTTGTAGGCATAAAAACAAATAAAATTGGTTAATAGTTAAATAGTTAGAAAAAGCACCAATACTGAGCGACCAACAACTGCAATGCAGCCACGTCCAACACAAATATACAGTGCAAAGTAAAATGTTAAAAGTTAAAAACACCGATATTGAGCGACCAACAAACTGCAATGCAGCCACGTCCAACACAATACACAGTGCAAAATAAGACAAAAGGAACTGAAGGGTTAATATATAATATAATATAAAGTTAAGCACCTTGAAACGAGGGAAACAGGTTTCTAGGGCAAATAGATCCATTAGCTATAACCGTACCAAGATGCCTGCAGCATTGACACATGAAAGTACTGAAAGGTCTTGGAAAAAAAAAGAAGTAAATGATTACTTACTCTAAAATACTTCAGATAGCCACTGCAGTAGACCAATTAGCGAGCAAAAAAAAACTTGGAAACTCCTCAGCTAGTAGACAAAAATTCTTCTTCTCATGGATGTGGCCCACAATAAGTAGCAAAAACAATTTTTTTGCTGCTCGCGCCATAGTTAATCGTCAGCATGATGACGTACAAAATGAGAGGAGTCTGGGGACGAACTTATCCCAGCTGAATGAAAACGAAAATGGATGGAAAAAGGGGGTTACCCTACTTAAAAATGACTTTATAAATAGATAAATAAACAAAAAAACTGCCATCCAGAAAATATAATTATCTATAATGTTATTTCGTTCTTAAAACTTTGAAAATAGTTAAAAAGCCAGTTGCTGTTCTAGTGGAAAATGGGAGGAGCATGGGGATGAATTTATCCCAGCTAAATGAAAAAGGAAATGGGCGGAAAAAAAAAAAAAAAACAAAAACAAAAGAAAAGGGGGGGGGAGGAGTTAAACCCTCTTTATAAATTGTTATTAAAGAAGATAAATTGCTAACCACAAAATATGATGATCTATAATATTATTTCGTTCTTTAGAATATTGAAAATAAGGAAAAAAATTTTTTTAGCTGTTCTAATTAAAGGAGGGTGTTAAAAAAGAACAGGGGACTCAAGTAAAATAAAATAAAAAAACAATCAAACAAAAAAACAAAAACAAAAAAAACATCTACCATAAAAAGAGGAAGTGAGAAAAGAAATAAAACATCAACAGCAACAACAACAAGAATACCCATCCTGAATTACTTCGTTCTTGAAACTTTTTAGTGTAAAATTCCAGGAAGTAGAAAAAGGTAATTAGCAGATAAAGGAAACATGGAAGAGTAGGAAAGAGAAGGCTAAGAGACCCGGGTATATTGGGACAATGGATGCATCGACACCAAGGCTCTAAAAAGTTGTGAATCATCAGGGGCATAGCACAACTGAGCAGGAATGTTTCTAACCCGGTACCAGGTCATATGCCCGACATTCCCGTGTCGAGTCCAGGAAAGAAGGAAATTGAAGAAATAGAAAAAGACTGAGAGAAGATGCAAAAGAAAAGTTGTACTTGATAGACTCCACATTTTATTGCTCAAAATAATCTATCTCGATCTCCTGTATAGGTCAAATAAAATTAATCTAAACAAAGTAGAGTAAATAAATTAGGGAACAAAATACATATATATTGAAAAATAAATAAAAGGCAATTAAAAAATAATTATAATAATAAAGAGCTAGTGAAAACTATATGAAGTGCCAGTGTGGGAGGAGATAGTAAAAATATGTAAGTGGTGTGAGTTGTGGGAGATAATGATTAAACTATGTCTGAGTTAATATGTAGTTTGTGCTGAAAAAATTAATACTAGGAAGCTAGATTAGTTGAAAATAAAATATAAAGTGGAGTGAATGGAAGTATGTGAACACCATCAACCATTCAAAGAGTTGACTAGTACCCAAAATGGTACCTCTACTGTTAGGTACCCACCATAGCTTTGAAAAAAAAACAAAAAAACAAAAAAAAACAAAAAACAGTACTTTCACTAGCAACCTTTGTGGCATTACAGGTGTGGTATGGAATCCCTAATGAAAGGGTTCCCAAGTCTCCACTAAATAGTGGGTAAGGTGGGGAGGGAGGGTGTGTGTAAATGAGAGTGTTGTAGGCATAAAAACAAATAAAATTGGTTAATAGTTAAATAGTTAGAAAAAGCACCAATACTGAGCGACCAACAACTGCAATGCAGCCACGTCCAACACAAATATACAGTGCAAAGTAAAATGTTAAAAGTTAAAAACACCGATATTGAGCGACCAACAAACTGCAATGCAGCCACGTCCAACACAATACACAGTGCAAAATAAGACAAAAGGAACTGAAGGGTTAATATATAATATAATATAAAGTTAAGCACCTTGAAACGAGGGAAACAGGTTTCTAGGGCAAATAGATCCATTAGCTATAACCGTACCAAGATGCCTGCAGCATTGACACATGAAAGTACTGAAAGGTCTTGGAAAAAAAAAGAAGTAAATGATTACTTACTCTAAAATACTTCAGATAGCCACTGCAGTAGACCAATTAGCGAGCAAAAAAAAACTTGGAAACTCCTCAGCTAGTAGACAAAAATTCCTCTTCTCATGGATGTGGCCCACAATAAGTAGCAAAAACAATTTTTTTGCTGCTCGCGCCATAGTTAATCGTCAGCATGATGACGTACAAAATGAGAGGAGTCTGGGGACGAACTTATCCCAGCTGAATGAAAACGAAAATGGATGGAAAAAGGGGGTTACCCTACTTAAAAATGACTTTATAAATAGATAAATAAACAAAAAAACTGCCATCCAGAAAATATAATTATCTATAATGTTATTTCGTTCTTAAAACTTTGAAAATAGTTAAAAAGCCAGTTGCTGTTCTAGTGGAAAATGGGAGGAGCATGGGGATGAATTTATCCCAGCTAAATGAAAAAGGAAATGGGCGGAAAAAAAAAAAAAAAACAAAAACAAAAGAAAAGGGGGGGGGAGGAGTTAAACCCTCTTTATAAATTGTTATTAAAGAAGATAAATTGCTAACCACAAAATATGATGATCTATAATATTATTTCGTTCTTTAGAATATTGAAAATAAGGAAAAAAATTTTTTTAGCTGTTCTAATTAAAGGAGGGTGTTAAAAAAGAACAGGGGACTCAAGTAAAATAAAATAAAAAAACAATCAAACAAAAAAACAAAAACAAAAAAAACATCTACCATAAAAAGAGGAAGTGAGAAAAGAAATAAAACATCAACAGCAACAACAACAAGAATACCCATCCTGAATTACTTCGTTCTTGAAACTTTTTAGTGTAAAATTCCAGGAAGTAGAAAAAGGTAATTAGCAGATAAAGGAAACATGGAAGAGTAGGAAAGAGAAGGCTAAGAGACCCGGGTATATTGGGACAATGGATGCATCGACACCAAGGCTCTAAAAAGTTGTGAATCATCAGGGGCATAGCACAACTGAGCAGGAATGTTTCTAACCCGGTACCAGGTCATATGCCCGACATTCCCGTGTCGAGTCCAGGAAAGAAGGAAATTGAAGAAATAGAAAAAGACTGAGAGAAGATGCAAAAGAAAAGTTGTACTTGATAGACTCCACATTTTATTGCTCAAAATAATCTATCTCGATCTCCTGTATAGGTCAAATAAAATTAATCTAAACAAAGTAGAGTAAATAAATTAGGGAACAAAATACATATATATTGAAAAATAAATAAAAGGCAATTAAAAAATAATTATAATAATAAAGAGCTAGTGAAAACTATATGAAGTGCCAGTGTGGGAGGAGATAGTAAAAATATGTAAGTGGTGTGAGTTGTGGGAGATAATGATTAAACTATGTCTGAGTTAATATGTAGTTTGTGCTGAAAAAATTAATACTAGGAAGCTAGATTAGTTGAAAATAAAATATAAAGTGGAGTGAATGGAAGTATGTGAACACCATCAACCATTCAAAGAGTTGACTAGTACCCAAAATGGTACCTCTACTGTTAGGTACCCACCATAGCTTTGAAAAAAAAACAAAAAAACAAAAAAAAACAAAAAACAGTAGTTTCACTAGCAACCTTTGTGGCATTACAGGTGTGGTATGGAATCCCTAATGAAAGGGTTCCCAAGTCTCCACTAAATAGTGGGTAAGGTGGGGAGGGAGGGTGTGTGTAAATGAGAGTGTTGTAGGCATAAAAACAAATAAAATTGGTTAATAGTTAAATAGTTAGAAAAAGCACCAATACTGAGCGACCAACAACTGCAATGCAGCCACGTCCAACACAAATATACAGTGCAAAGTAAAATGTTAAAAGTTAAAAACACCGATATTGAGCGACCAACAAACTGCAATGCAGCCACGTCCAACACAATACACAGTGCAAAATAAGACAAAAGGAACTGAAGGGTTAATATATAATATAATATAAAGTTAAGCACCTTGAAACGAGGGAAACAGGTTTCTAGGGCAAATAGATCCATTAGCTATAACCGTACCAAGATGCCTGCAGCATTGACACATGAAAGTACTGAAAGGTCTTGGAAAAAAAAAGAAGTAAATGATTACTTACTCTAAAATACTTCAGATAGCCACTGCAGTAGACCAATTAGCGAGCAAAAAAAAACTTGGAAACTCCTCAGCTAGTAGACAAAAATTCCTCTTCTCATGGATGTGGCCCACAATAAGTAGCAAAAACAATTTTTTTGCTGCTCGCGCCATAGTTAATCGTCAGCATGATGACGTACAAAATGAGAGGAGTCTGGGGACGAACTTATCCCAGCTGAATGAAAACGAAAATGGATGGAAAAAGGGGGTTACCCTACTTAAAAATGACTTTATAAATAGATAAATAAACAAAAAAACTGCCATCCAGAAAATATAATTATCTATAATGTTATTTCGTTCTTAAAACTTTGAAAATAGTTAAAAAGCCAGTTGCTGTTCTAGTGGAAAATGGGAGGAGCATGGGGATGAATTTATCCCAGCTAAATGAAAAAGGAAATGGGCGGAAAAAAAAAAAAAAAACAAAAACAAAAGAAAAGGGGGGGGGAGGAGTTAAACCCTCTTTATAAATTGTTATTAAAGAAGATAAATTGCTAACCACAAAATATGATGATCTATAATATTATTTCGTTCTTTAGAATATTGAAAATAAGGAAAAAAATTTTTTTAGCTGTTCTAATTAAAGGAGGGTGTTAAAAAAGAACAGGGGACTCAAGTAAAATAAAATAAAAAAACAATCAAACAAAAAAACAAAAACAAAAAAAACATCTACCATAAAAAGAGGAAGTGAGAAAAGAAATAAAACATCAACAGCAACAACAACAAGAATACCCATCCTGAATTACTTCGTTCTTGAAACTTTTTAGTGTAAAATTCCAGGAAGTAGAAAAAGGTAATTAGCAGATAAAGGAAACATGGAAGAGTAGGAAAGAGAAGGCTAAGAGACCCGGGTATATTGGGACAATGGATGCATCGACACCAAGGCTCTAAAAAGTTGTGAATCATCAGGGGCATAGCACAACTGAGCAGGAATGTTTCTAACCCGGTACCAGGTCATATGCCCGACATTCCCGTGTCGAGTCCAGGAAAGAAGGAAATTGAAGAAATAGAAAAAGACTGAGAGAAGATGCAAAAGAAAAGTTGTACTTGATAGACTCCACATTTTATTGCTCAAAATAATCTATCTCGATCTCCTGTATAGGTCAAATAAAATTAATCTAAACAAAGTAGAGTAAATAAATTAGGGAACAAAATACATATATATTGAAAAATAAATAAAAGGCAATTAAAAAATAATTATAATAATAAAGAGCTAGTGAAAACTATATGAAGTGCCAGTGTGGGAGGAGATAGTAAAAATATGTAAGTGGTGTGAGTTGTGGGAGATAATGATTAAACTATGTCTGAGTTAATATGTAGTTTGTGCTGAAAAAATTAATACTAGGAAGCTAGATTAGTTGAAAATAAAATATAAAGTGGAGTGAATGGAAGTATGTGAACACCATCAACCATTCAAAGAGTTGACTAGTACCCAAAATGGTACCTCTACTGTTAGGTACCCACCATAGCTTTGAAAAAAAAACAAAAAAACAAAAAAAAACAAAAAACAGTAGTTTCACTAGCAACCTTTGTGGCATTACAGGTGTGGTATGGAATCCCTAATGAAAGGGTTCCCAAGTCTCCACTAAATAGTGGGTAAGGTGGGGAGGGAGGGTGTGTGTAAATGAGAGTGTTGTAGGCAAAAAACAAATAAAATTGGTTAATAGTTAAATAGTTAGAAAAAGCACCAATACTGAGCGACCAACAACTGCAATGCAGCCACGTCCAACACAAATATACAGTGCAAAGTAAAATGTTAAAAGTTAAAAACACCGATATTGAGCGACCAACAAACTGCAATGCAGCCACGTCCAACACAATACACAGTGCAAAATAAGACAAAAGGAACTGAAGGGTTAATATATAATATAATATAAAGTTAAGCACCTTGAAACGAGGGAAACAGGTTTCTAGGGCAAATAGATCCATTAGCTATAACCGTACCAAGATGCCTGCAGCATTGACACATGAAAGTACTGAAAGGTCTTGGAAAAAAAAAGAAGTAAATGATTACTTACTCTAAAATACTTCAGATAGCCACTGCAGTAGACCAATTAGCGAGCAAAAAAAAACTTGGAAACTCCTCAGCTAGTAGACAAAAATTCCTCTTCTCATGGATGTGGCCCACAATAAGTAGCAAAAACAATTTTTTTGCTGCTCGCGCCATAGTTAATCGTCAGCATGATGACGTACAAAATGAGAGGAGTCTGGGGACGAACTTATCCCAGCTGAATGAAAACGAAAATGGATGGAAAAAGGGGGTTACCCTACTTAAAAATGACTTTATAAATAGATAAATAAACAAAAAAACTGCCATCCAGAAAATATAATTATCTATAATGTTATTTCGTTCTTAAAACTTTGAAAATAGTTAAAAAGCCAGTTGCTGTTCTAGTGGAAAATGGGAGGAGCATGGGGATGAATTTATCCCAGCTAAATGAAAAAGGAAATGGGCGGAAAAAAAAAAAAAAAAACAAAAACAAAAGAAAAGGGGGGGGGAGGAGTTAAACCCTCTTTATAAATTGTTATTAAAGAAGATAAATTGCTAACCACAAAATATGATGATCTATAATATTATTTCGTTCTTTAGAATATTGAAAATAAGGAAAAAAATTTTTTTAGCTGTTCTAATTAAAGGAGGGTGTTAAAAAAGAACAGGGGACTCAAGTAAAATAAAATAAAAAAACAATCAAACAAAAAAACAAAAACAAAAAAAACATCTACCATAAAAAGAGGAAGTGAGAAAAGAAATAAAACATCAACAGCAACAACAACAAGAATACCCATCCTGAATTACTTCGTTCTTGAAACTTTTTAGTGTAAAATTCCAGGAAGTAGAAAAAGGTAATTAGCAGATAAAGGAAACATGGAAGAGTAGGAAAGAGAAGGCTAAGAGACCCGGGTATATTGGGACAATGGATGCATCGACACCAAGGCTCTAAAAAGTTGTGAATCATCAGGGGCATAGCACAACTGAGCAGGAATGTTTCTAACCCGGTACCAGGTCATATGCCCGACATTCCCGTGTCGAGTCCAGGAAAGAAGGAAATTGAAGAAATAGAAAAAGACTGAGAGAAGATGCAAAAGAAAAGTTGTACTTGATAGACTCCACATTTTATTGCTCAAAATAATCTATCTCGATCTCCTGTATAGGTCAAATAAAATTAATCTAAACAAAGTAGAGTAAATAAATTAGGGAACAAAATACATATATATTGAAAAATAAATAAAAGGCAATTAAAAAATAATTATAATAATAAAGAGCTAGTGAAAACTATATGAAGTGCCAGTGTGGGAGGAGATAGTAAAAATATGTAAGTGGTGTGAGTTGTGGGAGATAATGATTAAACTATGTCTGAGTTAATATGTAGTTTGTGCTGAAAAAATTAATACTAGGAAGCTAGATTAGTTGAAAATAAAATATAAAGTGGAGTGAATGGAAGTATGTGAACACCATCAACCATTCAAAGAGTTGACTAGTACCCAAAATGGTACCTCTACTGTTAGGTACCCACCATAGCTTTGAAAAAAAAACAAAAAAACAAAAAAAAACAAAAAACAGTACTTTCACTAGCAACCTTTGTGGCATTACAGGTGTGGTATGGAATCCCTAATGAAAGGGTTCCCAAGTCTCCACTAAATAGTGGGTAAGGTGGGGAGGGAGGGTGTGTGTAAATGAGAGTGTTGTAGGCATAAAAACAAATAAAATTGGTTAATAGTTAAATAGTTAGAAAAAGCACCAATACTGAGCGACCAACAACTGCAATGCAGCCACGTCCAACACAAATATACAGTGCAAAGTAAAATGTTAAAAGTTAAAAACACCGATATTGAGCGACCAACAAACTGCAATGCAGCCACGTCCAACACAATACACAGTGCAAAATAAGACAAAAGGAACTGAAGGGTTAATATATAATATAATATAAAGTTAAGCACCTTGAAACGAGGGAAACAGGTTTCTAGGGCAAATAGATCCATTAGCTATAACCGTACCAAGATGCCTGCAGCATTGACACATGAAAGTACTGAAAGGTCTTGGAAAAAAAAAGAAGTAAATGATTACTTACTCTAAAATACTTCAGATAGCCACTGCAGTAGACCAATTAGCGAGCAAAAAAAAACTTGGAAACTCCTCAGCTAGTAGACAAAAATTCCTCTTCTCATGGATGTGGCCCACAATAAGTAGCAAAAACAATTTTTTTGCTGCTCGCGCCATAGTTAATCGTCAGCATGATGACGTACAAAATGAGAGGAGTCTGGGGACGAACTTATCCCAGCTGAATGAAAACGAAAATGGATGGAAAAAGGGGGTTACCCTACTTAAAAATGACTTTATAAATAGATAAATAAACAAAAAAACTGCCATCCAGAAAATATAATTATCTATAATGTTATTTCGTTCTTAAAACTTTGAAAATAGTTAAAAAGCCAGTTGCTGTTCTAGTGGAAAATGGGAGGAGCATGGGGATGAATTTATCCCAGCTAAATGAAAAAGGAAATGGGCGGAAAAAAAAAAAAAAAACAAAAACAAAAGAAAAGGGGGGGGGAGGAGTTAAACCCTCTTTATAAATTGTTATTAAAGAAGATAAATTGCTAACCACAAAATATGATGATCTATAATATTATTTCGTTCTTTAGAATATTGAAAATAAGGAAAAAAATTTTTTTAGCTGTTCTAATTAAAGGAGGGTGTTAAAAAAGAACAGGGGACTCAAGTAAAATAAAATAAAAAAACAATCAAACAAAAAAACAAAAACAAAAAAAACATCTACCATAAAAAGAGGAAGTGAGAAAAGAAATAAAACATCAACAGCAACAACAACAAGAATACCCATCCTGAATTACTTCGTTCTTGAAACTTTTTAGTGTAAAATTCCAGGAAGTAGAAAAAGGTAATTAGCAGATAAAGGAAACATGGAAGAGTAGGAAAGAGAAGGCTAAGAGACCCGGGTATATTGGGACAATGGATGCATCGACACCAAGGCTCTAAAAAGTTGTGAATCATCAGGGGCATAGCACAACTGAGCAGGAATGTTTCTAACCCGGTACCAGGTCATATGCCCGACATTCCCGTGTCGAGTCCAGGAAAGAAGGAAATTGAAGAAATAGAAAAAGACTGAGAGAAGATGCAAAAGAAAAGTTGTACTTGATAGACTCCACATTTTATTGCTCAAAATAATCTATCTCGATCTCCTGTATAGGTCAAATAAAATTAATCTAAACAAAGTAGAGTAAATAAATTAGGGAACAAAATACATATATATTGAAAAATAAATAAAAGGCAATTAAAAAATAATTATAATAATAAAGAGCTAGTGAAAACTATATGAAGTGCCAGTGTGGGAGGAGATAGTAAAAATATGTAAGTGGTGTGAGTTGTGGGAGATAATGATTAAACTATGTCTGAGTTAATATGTAGTTTGTGCTGAAAAAATTAATACTAGGAAGCTAGATTAGTTGAAAATAAAATATAAAGTGGAGTGAATGGAAGTATGTGAACACCATCAACCATTCAAAGAGTTGACTAGTACCCAAAATGGTACCTCTACTGTTAGGTACCCACCATAGCTTTGAAAAAAAAACAAAAAAACAAAAAAAAACAAAAAACAGTAGTTTCACTAGCAACCTTTGTGGCATTACAGGTGTGGTATGGAATCCCTAATGAAAGGGTTCCCAAGTCTCCACTAAATAGTGGGTAAGGTGGGGAGGGAGGGTGTGTGTAAATGAGAGTGTTGTAGGCATAAAAACAAATAAAATTGGTTAATAGTTAAATAGTTAGAAAAAGCACCAATACTGAGCGACCAACAACTGCAATGCAGCCACGTCCAACACAAATATACAGTGCAAAGTAAAATGTTAAAAGTTAAAAACACCGATATTGAGCGACCAACAAACTGCAATGCAGCCACGTCCAACACAATACACAGTGCAAAATAAGACAAAAGGAACTGAAGGGTTAATATATAATATAATATAAAGTTAAGCACCTTGAAACGAGGGAAACAGGTTTCTAGGGCAAATAGATCCATTAGCTATAACCGTACCAAGATGCCTGCAGCATTGACACATGAAAGTACTGAAAGGTCTTGGAAAAAAAAAGAAGTAAATGATTACTTACTCTAAAATACTTCAGATAGCCACTGCAGTAGACCAATTAGCGAGCAAAAAAAAACTTGGAAACTCCTCAGCTAGTAGACAAAAATTCCTCTTCTCATGGATGTGGCCCACAATAAGTAGCAAAAACAATTTTTTTGCTGCTCGCGCCATAGTTAATCGTCAGCATGATGACGTACAAAATGAGAGGAGTCTGGGGACGAACTTATCCCAGCTGAATGAAAACGAAAATGGATGGAAAAAGGGGGTTACCCTACTTAAAAATGACTTTATAAATAGATAAATAAACAAAAAAACTGCCATCCAGAAAATATAATTATCTATAATGTTATTTCGTTCTTAAAACTTTGAAAATAGTTAAAAAGCCAGTTGCTGTTCTAGTGGAAAATGGGAGGAGCATGGGGATGAATTTATCCCAGCTAAATGAAAAAGGAAATGGGCGGAAAAAAAAAAAAAAAAACAAAAACAAAAGAAAAGGGGGGGGGAGGAGTTAAACCCTCTTTATAAATTGTTATTAAAGAAGATAAATTGCTAACCACAAAATATGATGATCTATAATATTATTTCGTTCTTTAGAATATTGAAAATAAGGAAAAAAATTTTTTTAGCTGTTCTAATTAAAGGAGGGTGTTAAAAAAGAACAGGGGACTCAAGTAAAATAAAATAAAAAAACAATCAAACAAAAAAACAAAAACAAAAAAAACATCTACCATAAAAAGAGGAAGTGAGAAAAGAAATAAAACATCAACAGCAACAACAACAAGAATACCCATCCTGAATTACTTCGTTCTTGAAACTTTTTAGTGTAAAATTCCAGGAAGTAGAAAAAGGTAATTAGCAGATAAAGGAAACATGGAAGAGTAGGAAAGAGAAGGCTAAGAGACCCGGGTATATTGGGACAATGGATGCATCGACACCAAGGCTCTAAAAAGTTGTGAATCATCAGGGGCATAGCACAACTGAGCAGGAATGTTTCTAACCCGGTACCAGGTCATATGCCCGACATTCCCGTGTCGAGTCCAGGAAAGAAGGAAATTGAAGAAATAGAAAAAGACTGAGAGAAGATGCAAAAGAAAAGTTGTACTTGATAGACTCCACATTTTATTGCTCAAAATAATCTATCTCGATCTCCTGTATAGGTCAAATAAAATTAATCTAAACAAAGTAGAGTAAATAAATTAGGGAACAAAATACATATATATTGAAAAATAAATAAAAGGCAATTAAAAAATAATTATAATAATAAAGAGCTAGTGAAAACTATATGAAGTGCCAGTGTGGGAGGAGATAGTAAAAATATGTAAGTGGTGTGAGTTGTGGGAGATAATGATTAAACTATGTCTGAGTTAATATGTAGTTTGTGCTGAAAAAATTAATACTAGGAAGCTAGATTAGTTGAAAATAAAATATAAAGTGGAGTGAATGGAAGTATGTGAACACCATCAACCATTCAAAGAGTTGACTAGTACCCAAAATGGTACCTCTACTGTTAGGTACCCACCATAGCTTTGAAAAAAAAACAAAAAAACAAAAAAAAACAAAAAACAGTAGTTTCACTAGCAACCTTTGTGGCATTACAGGTGTGGTATGGAATCCCTAATGAAAGGGTTCCCAAGTCTCCACTAAATAGTGGGTAAGGTGGGGAGGGAGGGTGTGTGTAAATGAGAGTGTTGTAGGCATAAAAACAAATAAAATTGGTTAATAGTTAAATAGTTAGAAAAAGCACCAATACTGAGCGACCAACAACTGCAATGCAGCCACGTCCAACACAAATATACAGTGCAAAGTAAAATGTTAAAAGTTAAAAACACCGATATTGAGCGACCAACAAACTGCAATGCAGCCACGTCCAACACAATACACAGTGCAAAATAAGACAAAAGGAACTGAAGGGTTAATATATAATATAATATAAAGTTAAGCACCTTGAAACGAGGGAAACAGGTTTCTAGGGCAAATAGATCCATTAGCTATAACCGTACCAAGATGCCTGCAGCATTGACACATGAAAGTACTGAAAGGTCTTGGAAAAAAAAAGAAGTAAATGATTACTTACTCTAAAATACTTCAGATAGCCACTGCAGTAGACCAATTAGCGAGCAAAAAAAAACTTGGAAACTCCTCAGCTAGTAGACAAAAATTCTTCTTCTCATGGATGTGGCCCACAATAAGTAGCAAAAACAATTTTTTTGCTGCTCGCGCCATAGTTAATCGTCAGCATGATGACGTACAAAATGAGAGGAGTCTGGGGACGAACTTATCCCAGCTGAATGAAAACGAAAATGGATGGAAAAAGGGGGTTACCCTACTTAAAAATGACTTTATAAATAGATAAATAAACAAAAAAACTGCCATCCAGAAAATATAATTATCTATAATGTTATTTCGTTCTTAAAACTTTGAAAATAGTTAAAAAGCCAGTTGCTGTTCTAGTGGAAAATGGGAGGAGCATGGGGATGAATTTATCCCAGCTAAATGAAAAAGGAAATGGGCGGAAAAAAAAAAAAAAAACAAAAACAAAAGAAAAGGGGGGGGGAGGAGTTAAACCCTCTTTATAAATTGTTATTAAAGAAGATAAATTGCTAACCACAAAATATGATGATCTATAATATTATTTCGTTCTTTAGAATATTGAAAATAAGGAAAAAAATTTTTTTAGCTGTTCTAATTAAAGGAGGGTGTTAAAAAAGAACAGGGGACTCAAGTAAAATAAAATAAAAAAACAATCAAACAAAAAAACAAAAACAAAAAAAACATCTACCATAAAAAGAGGAAGTGAGAAAAGAAATAAAACATCAACAGCAACAACAACAAGAATACCCATCCTGAATTACTTCGTTCTTGAAACTTTTTAGTGTAAAATTCCAGGAAGTAGAAAAAGGTAATTAGCAGATAAAGGAAACATGGAAGAGTAGGAAAGAGAAGGCTAAGAGACCCGGGTATATTGGGACAATGGATGCATCGACACCAAGGCTCTAAAAAGTTGTGAATCATCAGGGGCATAGCACAACTGAGCAGGAATGTTTCTAACCCGGTACCAGGTCATATGCCCGACATTCCCGTGTCGAGTCCAGGAAAGAAGGAAATTGAAGAAATAGAAAAAGACTGAGAGAAGATGCAAAAGAAAAGTTGTACTTGATAGACTCCACATTTTATTGCTCAAAATAATCTATCTCGATCTCCTGTATAGGTCAAATAAAATTAATCTAAACAAAGTAGAGTAAATAAATTAGGGAACAAAATACATATATATTGAAAAATAAATAAAAGGCAATTAAAAAATAATTATAATAATAAAGAGCTAGTGAAAACTATATGAAGTGCCAGTGTGGGAGGAGATAGTAAAAATATGTAAGTGGTGTGAGTTGTGGGAGATAATGATTAAACTATGTCTGAGTTAATATGTAGTTTGTGCTGAAAAAATTAATACTAGGAAGCTAGATTAGTTGAAAATAAAATATAAAGTGGAGTGAATGGAAGTATGTGAACACCATCAACCATTCAAAGAGTTGACTAGTACCCAAAATGGTACCTCTACTGTTAGGTACCCACCATAGCTTTGAAAAAAAAACAAAAAAACAAAAAAAAACAAAAAACAGTACTTTCACTAGCAACCTTTGTGGCATTACAGGTGTGGTATGGAATCCCTAATGAAAGGGTTCCCAAGTCTCCACTAAATAGTGGGTAAGGTGGGGAGGGAGGGTGTGTGTAAATGAGAGTGTTGTAGGCATAAAAACAAATAAAATTGGTTAATAGTTAAATAGTTAGAAAAAGCACCAATACTGAGCGACCAACAACTGCAATGCAGCCACGTCCAACACAAATATACAGTGCAAAGTAAAATGTTAAAAGTTAAAAACACCGATATTGAGCGACCAACAAACTGCAATGCAGCCACGTCCAACACAATACACAGTGCAAAATAAGACAAAAGGAACTGAAGGGTTAATATATAATATAATATAAAGTTAAGCACCTTGAAACGAGGGAAACAGGTTTCTAGGGCAAATAGATCCATTAGCTATAACCGTACCAAGATGCCTGCAGCATTGACACATGAAAGTACTGAAAGGTCTTGGAAAAAAAAAGAAGTAAATGATTACTTACTCTAAAATACTTCAGATAGCCACTGCAGTAGACCAATTAGCGAGCAAAAAAAAACTTGGAAACTCCTCAGCTAGTAGACAAAAATTCCTCTTCTCATGGATGTGGCCCACAATAAGTAGCAAAAACAATTTTTTTGCTGCTCGCGCCATAGTTAATCGTCAGCATGATGACGTACAAAATGAGAGGAGTCTGGGGACGAACTTATCCCAGCTGAATGAAAACGAAAATGGATGGAAAAAGGGGGTTACCCTACTTAAAAATGACTTTATAAATAGATAAATAAACAAAAAAACTGCCATCCAGAAAATATAATTATCTATAATGTTATTTCGTTCTTAAAACTTTGAAAATAGTTAAAAAGCCAGTTGCTGTTCTAGTGGAAAATGGGAGGAGCATGGGGATGAATTTATCCCAGCTAAATGAAAAAGGAAATGGGCGGAAAAAAAAAAAAAAAACAAAAACAAAAGAAAAGGGGGGGGGAGGAGTTAAACCCTCTTTATAAATTGTTATTAAAGAAGATAAATTGCTAACCACAAAATATGATGATCTATAATATTATTTCGTTCTTTAGAATATTGAAAATAAGGAAAAAAATTTTTTTAGCTGTTCTAATTAAAGGAGGGTGTTAAAAAAGAACAGGGGACTCAAGTAAAATAAAATAAAAAAACAATCAAACAAAAAAACAAAAACAAAAAAAACATCTACCATAAAAAGAGGAAGTGAGAAAAGAAATAAAACATCAACAGCAACAACAACAAGAATACCCATCCTGAATTACTTCGTTCTTGAAACTTTTTAGTGTAAAATTCCAGGAAGTAGAAAAAGGTAATTAGCAGATAAAGGAAACATGGAAGAGTAGGAAAGAGAAGGCTAAGAGACCCGGGTATATTGGGACAATGGATGCATCGACACCAAGGCTCTAAAAAGTTGTGAATCATCAGGGGCATAGCACAACTGAGCAGGAATGTTTCTAACCCGGTACCAGGTCATATGCCCGACATTCCCGTGTCGAGTCCAGGAAAGAAGGAAATTGAAGAAATAGAAAAAGACTGAGAGAAGATGCAAAAGAAAAGTTGTACTTGATAGACTCCACATTTTATTGCTCAAAATAATCTATCTCGATCTCCTGTATAGGTCAAATAAAATTAATCTAAACAAAGTAGAGTAAATAAATTAGGGAACAAAATACATATATATTGAAAAATAAATAAAAGGCAATTAAAAAATAATTATAATAATAAAGAGCTAGTGAAAACTATATGAAGTGCCAGTGTGGGAGGAGATAGTAAAAATATGTAAGTGGTGTGAGTTGTGGGAGATAATGATTAAACTATGTCTGAGTTAATATGTAGTTTGTGCTGAAAAAATTAATACTAGGAAGCTAGATTAGTTGAAAATAAAATATAAAGTGGAGTGAATGGAAGTATGTGAACACCATCAACCATTCAAAGAGTTGACTAGTACCCAAAATGGTACCTCTACTGTTAGGTACCCACCATAGCTTTGAAAAAAAAACAAAAAAACAAAAAAAAACAAAAAACAGTAGTTTCACTAGCAACCTTTGTGGCATTACAGGTGTGGTATGGAATCCCTAATGAAAGGGTTCCCAAGTCTCCACTAAATAGTGGGTAAGGTGGGGAGGGAGGGTGTGTGTAAATGAGAGTGTTGTAGGCATAAAAACAAATAAAATTGGTTAATAGTTAAATAGTTAGAAAAAGCACCAATACTGAGCGACCAACAACTGCAATGCAGCCACGTCCAACACAAATATACAGTGCAAAGTAAAATGTTAAAAGTTAAAAACACCGATATTGAGCGACCAACAAACTGCAATGCAGCCACGTCCAACACAATACACAGTGCAAAATAAGACAAAAGGAACTGAAGGGTTAATATATAATATAATATAAAGTTAAGCACCTTGAAACGAGGGAAACAGGTTTCTAGGGCAAATAGATCCATTAGCTATAACCGTACCAAGATGCCTGCAGCATTGACACATGAAAGTACTGAAAGGTCTTGGAAAAAAAAAGAAGTAAATGATTACTTACTCTAAAATACTTCAGATAGCCACTGCAGTAGACCAATTAGCGAGCAAAAAAAAACTTGGAAACTCCTCAGCTAGTAGACAAAAATTCCTCTTCTCATGGATGTGGCCCACAATAAGTAGCAAAAACAATTTTTTTGCTGCTCGCGCCATAGTTAATCGTCAGCATGATGACGTACAAAATGAGAGGAGTCTGGGGACGAACTTATCCCAGCTGAATGAAAACGAAAATGGATGGAAAAAGGGGGTTACCCTACTTAAAAATGACTTTATAAATAGATAAATAAACAAAAAAACTGCCATCCAGAAAATATAATTATCTATAATGTTATTTCGTTCTTAAAACTTTGAAAATAGTTAAAAAGCCAGTTGCTGTTCTAGTGGAAAATGGGAGGAGCATGGGGATGAATTTATCCCAGCTAAATGAAAAAGGAAATGGGCGGAAAAAAAAAAAAAAAAACAAAAACAAAACAAAAGGGGGGGGGAGGAGTTAAACCCTCTTTATAAATTGTTATTAAAGAAGATAAATTGCTAACCACAAAATATGATGATCTATAATATTATTTCGTTCTTTAGAATATTGAAAATAAGGAAAAAAATTTTTTTAGCTGTTCTAATTAAAGGAGGGTGTTAAAAAAGAACAGGGGACTCAAGTAAAATAAAATAAAAAAACAATCAAACAAAAAAACAAAAACAAAAAAAACATCTACCATAAAAAGAGGAAGTGAGAAAAGAAATAAAACATCAACAGCAACAACAACAAGAATACCCATCCTGAATTACTTCGTTCTTGAAACTTTTTAGTGTAAAATTCCAGGAAGTAGAAAAAGGTAATTAGCAGATAAAGGAAACATGGAAGAGTAGGAAAGAGAAGGCTAAGAGACCCGGGTATATTGGGACAATGGATGCATCGACACCAAGGCTCTAAAAAGTTGTGAATCATCAGGGGCATAGCACAACTGAGCAGGAATGTTTCTAACCCGGTACCAGGTCATATGCCCGACATTCCCGTGTCGAGTCCAGGAAAGAAGGAAATTGAAGAAATAGAAAAAGACTGAGAGAAGATGCAAAAGAAAAGTTGTACTTGATAGACTCCACATTTTATTGCTCAAAATAATCTATCTCGATCTCCTGTATAGGTCAAATAAAATTAATCTAAACAAAGTAGAGTAAATAAATTAGGGAACAAAATACATATATATTGAAAAATAAATAAAAGGCAATTAAAAAATAATTATAATAATAAAGAGCTAGTGAAAACTATATGAAGTGCCAGTGTGGGAGGAGATAGTAAAAATATGTAAGTGGTGTGAGTTGTGGGAGATAATGATTAAACTATGTCTGAGTTAATATGTAGTTTGTGCTGAAAAAATTAATACTAGGAAGCTAGATTAGTTGAAAATAAAATATAAAGTGGAGTGAATGGAAGTATGTGAACACCATCAACCATTCAAAGAGTTGACTAGTACCCAAAATGGTACCTCTACTGTTAGGTACCCACCATAGCTTTGAAAAAAAAACAAAAAAACAAAAAAAAACAAAAAACAGTAGTTTCACTAGCAACCTTTGTGGCATTACAGGTGTGGTATGGAATCCCTAATGAAAGGGTTCCCAAGTCTCCACTAAATAGTGGGTAAGGTGGGGAGGGAGGGTGTGTGTAAATGAGAGTGTTGTAGGCATAAAAACAAATAAAATTGGTTAATAGTTAAATAGTTAGAAAAAGCACCAATACTGAGCGACCAACAACTGCAATGCAGCCACGTCCAACACAAATATACAGTGCAAAGTAAAATGTTAAAAGTTAAAAACACCGATATTGAGCGACCAACAAACTGCAATGCAGCCACGTCCAACACAATACACAGTGCAAAATAAGACAAAAGGAACTGAAGGGTTAATATATAATATAATATAAAGTTAAGCACCTTGAAACGAGGGAAACAGGTTTCTAGGGCAAATAGATCCATTAGCTATAACCGTACCAAGATGCCTGCAGCATTGACACATGAAAGTACTGAAAGGTCTTGGAAAAAAAAAGAAGTAAATGATTACTTACTCTAAAATACTTCAGATAGCCACTGCAGTAGACCAATTAGCGAGCAAAAAAAAACTTGGAAACTCCTCAGCTAGTAGACAAAAATTCTTCTTCTCATGGATGTGGCCCACAATAAGTAGCAAAAACAATTTTTTTGCTGCTCGCGCCATAGTTAATCGTCAGCATGATGACGTACAAAATGAGAGGAGTCTGGGGACGAACTTATCCCAGCTGAATGAAAACGAAAATGGATGGAAAAAGGGGGTTACCCTACTTAAAAATGACTTTATAAATAGATAAATAAACAAAAAAACTGCCATCCAGAAAATATAATTATCTATAATGTTATTTCGTTCTTAAAACTTTGAAAATAGTTAAAAAGCCAGTTGCTGTTCTAGTGGAAAATGGGAGGAGCATGGGGATGAATTTATCCCAGCTAAATGAAAAAGGAAATGGGCGGAAAAAAAAAAAAAAAACAAAAACAAAAGAAAAGGGGGGGGGAGGAGTTAAACCCTCTTTATAAATTGTTATTAAAGAAGATAAATTGCTAACCACAAAATATGATGATCTATAATATTATTTCGTTCTTTAGAATATTGAAAATAAGGAAAAAAATTTTTTTAGCTGTTCTAATTAAAGGAGGGTGTTAAAAAAGAACAGGGGACTCAAGTAAAATAAAATAAAAAAACAATCAAACAAAAAAACAAAAACAAAAAAAACATCTACCATAAAAAGAGGAAGTGAGAAAAGAAATAAAACATCAACAGCAACAACAACAAGAATACCCATCCTGAATTACTTCGTTCTTGAAACTTTTTAGTGTAAAATTCCAGGAAGTAGAAAAAGGTAATTAGCAGATAAAGGAAACATGGAAGAGTAGGAAAGAGAAGGCTAAGAGACCCGGGTATATTGGGACAATGGATGCATCGACACCAAGGCTCTAAAAAGTTGTGAATCATCAGGGGCATAGCACAACTGAGCAGGAATGTTTCTAACCCGGTACCAGGTCATATGCCCGACATTCCCGTGTCGAGTCCAGGAAAGAAGGAAATTGAAGAAATAGAAAAAGACTGAGAGAAGATGCAAAAGAAAAGTTGTACTTGATAGACTCCACATTTTATTGCTCAAAATAATCTATCTCGATCTCCTGTATAGGTCAAATAAAATTAATCTAAACAAAGTAGAGTAAATAAATTAGGGAACAAAATACATATATATTGAAAAATAAATAAAAGGCAATTAAAAAATAATTATAATAATAAAGAGCTAGTGAAAACTATATGAAGTGCCAGTGTGGGAGGAGATAGTAAAAATATGTAAGTGGTGTGAGTTGTGGGAGATAATGATTAAACTATGTCTGAGTTAATATGTAGTTTGTGCTGAAAAAATTAATACTAGGAAGCTAGATTAGTTGAAAATAAAATATAAAGTGGAGTGAATGGAAGTATGTGAACACCATCAACCATTCAAAGAGTTGACTAGTACCCAAAATGGTACCTCTACTGTTAGGTACCCACCATAGCCTGGGTTCTTGTCACACTCACCGGACTGGCCCCATGTTTCACATGCTACGGGGTATAAATCTTTGCAGTCTACCAAAGGAAAAATAGGTGCAACACACACTCCGTAAGATAGTAATAGTTCTGTAATGTCAACTACTTCATTGCTTGGTAACCACCTTTGTTTAGCTTATGTTTCCTCGAGTCCTTTTTTTGGCCAAACCTGGTTCTGCAGAACGCTGCACTACTTATTCTTAAAACAACCTTGACTGCGGCAATACAGAAGTTATTTTAACTGTTACTAGCCTGCGAACCGCAGACGTATTTCCGGTCGTCGCTTCTCTTCCTCCGGGTGAAACTAGTACCTGGAGCCGAAAAAACGGACTTTCTCGCAGGCTATACTGTTACATAGAGAAATAAAAAAAACACTCACCTGACGGGGGCTCTGCAAGAAAACAAAGCAAGCATCTAAGTAGATGGTGAAGCAGAAATCAAAATCACAGTGCGTATAAAAATATTATGTAAAGAAGAAAAAAATGGACTCAGTTTGAAACGCTCAAGTTTTTTCCTTAACAAAAATTATCATTCAGTCATAAAACAATTGAACAAATAAAAGAAGGCCTACAGATCAAGCTCCAAAAGTTCGGGGACTTAGGAGAAACGAATCCATGCATATTCGTAAAATATGCATTGTATTCCGTTCAAATACTTTTTTACTCTCTAGCCCGTAGTCTCTTGTTCTATAAAGAGTAACAGAGGCCACAAGCTTTACCAATGCCTCTTGTTTCAACAAAATATTTGATGTAACTTAAACGAGCATTTATGAAGAATCATGAGATAATCATTTTACCACCACAAGTCCTGCAGCTCTTTGCACAGTTAACAGACATCCATTCAAGATTGAGACCACATTCACCAGAGCTGGCCCAGTTCGGGCAACTAGCGTGGTTATCTTGACAAACAGGTTCTGTAGTAGGTCCTGTATATGGTGGTGGTGTCGATTGGCCTTGAAGATGATAAAAAGATGGCTGTTAGGTCTGAGTTCGTGTGATTTAGAATCCCAGTAGACGTGCTTGCTCAATTTATTATATCATAAGCATACAGTATGTCAATCGCCACTCACAGGAATAGAGAAAAAGAATAATTATAGATCATGACAAAGAACTTAATGTAAGATGCACCTTGTACTTCAGGTCAATGCTATTCAAATTGCTTGCTCTGCTTAGCTTCAATGTTACTTTTGATATTATTTGTAAGAATAACTATTTTGGACGACTTTTGTCTCAGTAAAATAACGATCATTTTGTCCTGTGCGATAGATTTGACCTCCCAAGGGAAACGGGATATCCCTAGAAAACTACCAACAGCCCCCTTATCATCTTTGTAAACTTAAAAAGTCTGAAAAGTTCTAAATTTAATGGCAGATTAGGTTAATATCCCTGGAGAATGACAAAAAAGAGGATGATGTATCATAAATAATAAAATAGGTTACTGCTGTTTACCTGGGCATTGGTAGCATGTCCTTTTGCAATGTTCTTTCATCCACAGAGGGTTCTTTTGACACTCTCCACCTTGGCCCCAGCTCTCACACGCCACAGGATATAAATCTGCACAGTCTAACTCCAGCAAATGAAAAAACATATCACCTCTAAGCACCTTGGCATTTTCGTGTAGCCTTCTGGTGGAGAAACTTTTCCTGGTACATTATAAAGTTCTACAGGTTTTTTGTTAAGATTTTGACGCCAAACTCGGGTCTTTGAATAAAGACTGGGCAATCCTCAATTAAAATATTAGTACACGGGAAAATTTTGCTTAAAATTTAGTTTTATCATGGTTTAAAGTTAACTGTCTATCTAGGCTCAGACTTTAGTGCATGACATGTGCATGGCACAGTTACTTGAGATAAGCTAATAAGGGGCAACAGTTATTTCGTCATAAAAACACTGAACTCACCCACCTGAAGGTGGCTCTGCAAGGCAATAGAAAGAAAATGGTGTCAATCAAAATAAATCAAAGGACTAAGTGGGACTGGAGGTTCACGCACTTTGGTAATTTATTAAGTTCGTGTGAGGTACAACGTCTGAATCAATTCAAATTCGGCTAATTGGATTTGGATCACCTCGGCCGTTATTCACACCTGGCCCAGCCAGGAATAACGGCTGTGGAGGCGTAGATTTAGACGCCGAACTTCCCATGAGCTAAACCAAACCGGCCTAAATTAATTTGAGTCAGCTCTGAAATTGGAATTCGACTCAGCTCAGGTGTACAGTACGGCGTCTGAACCTGGCCTAAATCAATATTAATTGGAAGACATATGTCTGATAGCAGCCAGAGTTGATTGGTTGAACGGATTGATTCAACGGCTCGTTGGAAAGCAGTTTAAGATGAACTCTTTTCCTCTTTAATGGACGATATGAATGTGAATTTCATTTTAATCTGTTGTGTCAAGGTTCCTTACAACCAGAAAAACCTCTCATCTCGATGTACATTTTGATAAAATAAGTAATGTAAAGTGATATTCTAGAAAATAAATTGGAGAATAGGCTTGATCTTCCGTTTTTACATACAGTTATCAAAGGCCAGTTAAATATAATAATGGCATACCACCACACGTTCTACAACTCTTGGGGCAGTTGGTAGACATCCAGTTGAGGTTTAAGCCACATTCGCCTGAGTTGGCCCAACTCTGGCAGTCATTGTATTTATCCTCGCATTTGCATTCTGTAGTAACGGGAAAAAATGAGAAGATTGTTATAGTGGAAGGTCATTACATATACTATGCTCCTGAGGTTATTTTTGATTGATTCAGTTTTCCAGCAGAAAAAAAGCTTTCGAAGGGAAAGGAGTAGTCGCACTCGATATGACATTCGACAGAGGAAAAATAATGATAACAATAACGCCGAATGTCGTCACTCAGAATGAACTAGTTATAGTTATAGCTTGCTTTTTCCTCACCGTCACCGTGAGTATATTTGCACCAAGATAAAACTTAGGAGAAATTTGATTGCATGAGAGATACAAACTTACGAGATGGATCGGGATTTCCGCTGCCAGGTAAGACTAAAAGAATGGATAAAATAGAATACATTTAGACAGTTAAAATATACGAAAACAACCAACAATAAAATGTTGTAAAAGACTTAAAGTCGGAAAGTAACCAGTTACCAAGCTAAGTATCAGGTTCGTATACTGAGATACTAAACAATGAACATTATACTGTAAACGTTGTTGCAAGTCAAAAGATCTTAGCTTACCCGTTGGAGGTAGCTGGGTAGTCTGACAGTTATAAAGCTTATTGATTTTCTGAATGTCTTGAGGGCTGAATTTCCGCAAATAAACGGGTGTCACCTCATAAGAATAGTCATTCTTCACTAACATGGTCGGGCGACAATAGCCATTGGTGAAGGCTGAGTTCTCGTAGTGCATAATAGAGGTCAAGTCATACTTAAAGCCCTGGACATCAGCTTCATCCCAAGTGTATTTGTAAAAAGCGTCCTTAAAACCTATTATCAATGAAAAGACAAAAGTTCCGTCAATTGAGCTAACAGTCAGTACCATTACTAGGGGTTGCTCTAAATATTTGAAAGTGGAACATTTCAACTTCCTTCGAACTAAACCTTTGGCTTACAAAAAAAAAAAGGATTATATACATAAAGCCAAAGAAATGGCCGGGTTGAATATCGCTGAGCCTCCGAGAACCGAGATTCGAATGAGCATTCCAAAATTTCTTACAGTCATACCAGTTCTGAAAATTTATGATATGATGGGAAATATGCACTGCAAAACTTAAGTGACGATGACTGCGATGAGAAAGAAAAATTTGAATTACCAAAAACTACCAAATTACCTTCATTTCAGTACTGAATATCAGAAAAGGTCTGAGGTCAGCTTAAAAAATGTTCGCAGATTTCGACTATATAAGAACACTTGTCTTGTCTTTTGCAAAAACGTCGTTCACCTTTCTGTGTTTTTGGTAGCGAAATATATAAGGCTGACTTGCAACCTAAGACTTTATTCCAACCACGGATGCCGAGATAAAGTAAAATAACAAGTTGATTTATTTCCTAGCTCACCGTACACGATGTTGTCCCACATGATTTCTACTGTATCGTCACGGTCTGGTCTGTTGTGTTCGTGATAGTAGCCGATCGCATGTCCAAATTCATGAAGAACAAGACCCACGTACTGACATCCATCGCCCATGTTCAGAATTTGCTCTCCACCAACAGCACCCACCATTGAGTTACACCTGAAAATTACAATACAAATAATGTGTCGTGTTTATGTAGGTCAGGAAACCTAATGGTAAAAATTAGGAGTTGAAACTTCACTACTTAATTCACCTAAATCTTAGTTCCATGAGTAGCAAAAGTATAGCCTTACTAGCCTGTTCCAGGCTCCAAGATAGTTAGGGAGTCATACAGTAAAAAGTGATGCGACAAACACGCAGCCCTTGTCTTTATCATGCGCGTCTTATTTTCGCTTGGCTTATTTCGCGACGTCCCCACTATCTGAGAGCCTGGCACAGGCTATAGCCATCACTGGCTAGAACCTTGGGGTCTAAATTTCCTATAAAAAGTCCTTCATCGCAGGGTTTAAGTTCTTTTGCACTGCAGCATTCTTTTGAGATACTGGGTACTATTAGGTATTCTTACTGCACTCACCCTGACGCTGGCTTCATTACTCTGATGTAATCTTTTTCAGTTGTCCTCTTTACAAACCGCAGGCACGTGTACTTGTGATACTCCTTGATTCCTTCAGCGATCTGGGATGCCAAATGATCATCTGCACCCCAAAATCAGTATAATTATTGCATGGAGTACGATTGAGAGTCAAATGCCGGCCTTGCATTACGAGCACTTCACATTCTACTGATATGACAAATAGAGCATTCTTCAGCCATCTTTTTCAGATAAAAACTCCATCACGTGATCAAAAAATGAGCGCCTGTCTATATACTTTGCCCGATTTTCTGACTGTAAAGTTGAAATAACCACAAAAATCCCAGTTCTAATTTGTAATAATTTTGTTATTTGCTATTGAGTAACCGTAATGAAGAAAAGCTACCTATTAACCTCCACCCCCGGAAAATTAATCTACTCTTTCACGCTTTTGCAGTGATCTTTTCATTCAATTAAGTCGCATAATTTGTAACATTTGGCACCGTAACAGGAATTTTACATTCAAATGTATTTAAGTTAACGGGCGTGCGAGACGTAGTTTTTTTGACGAGGGACCTTTCCGTTAGACTGCAAGTTAACCGCAAGTAGTCTCTTATTTCGCCTCAGTCTCCCTGACATTTTCCTCTCTCGCATGTTCAAGTTTCCTTCGACGGCCTCGACGGACTGACTTCTATAAGTCTCTGAGTTTATATTCTTTGCGTAGTCGACAGCTTTGATTTTGATTGTGAAAGCAAAGATGATTCGAGAAATTAGAAAGTGAGAAAACGGGGTAGACATAAGGCTGAACTGAACAAAGTGGGAAGTGAACTAAGGGCGGGGACTGTTAAACAAGTTTTTCAGTCCCCTACTGTATTTTTCAAACCATTTTTAAAATTTTTTTCTAGTGTTCTTGCTTCCTATCAAACGCCCCAATTTGCGAAGCCTTATCTTAATAGTGTTAGTACTCACCAACACTTGAATCCAGAATGTAAGGTACTACCCCCCTTAGGCCATAGGTTAACATTCTTCATGGCGTTTCTTTCTCCTCTGTAAAGAGCTGCGTTCCTGTTGTCCAGCATAATATCACCTTCAACTACGTCTAAAAGCAAAAAAATCGTATATATTCATCCTTTTTTGCTTCATTATTCGGTAATTTCTGATTTCTAGATGATTATTAAAATTAAAACAATAATTAAGTAGTAACATATAATAGAAGTGGCTGTTTTGGATATTACGATGGGAGTTTTTGGACCAGCAAGCAACTGCGAAACCATATATGGCGTCGTGCGGCGTCGTCCTGCTGTGAGGTACGAAAAGAGACGTTTGGAGGCGAGTGCTTTTCCCTTGCTTTTCCAGTAACACGTGGGCAAAGTTACCGATCCCGAGTCCTCCTTTTTTCCCTGCAGCTACTACAATCCCGCACAGTCTGGCTAGAAACAACTACTTTCTTCTCATATCACTATTGGTTAATTAACAATATTATTCCTCGAGCCCGAATGGGCTGTGAGTCAATAGCCTATGAGGCCGAAGGCCGAATCGTACTATTGGTCTATTATCAATGCTGCGTTCTGATTGGTTGAGCTACTACTAGCCTATATGTCATAGCCCACTAGTAGCGAAAAGCGCCGGCTTCTTGGCGGGCAAAAAAGGATTAAAGTCTAGCTTTAACTAACTGAAGTTGTGTTGTCTAGATATTTTTGACCAACTAGTTGGATTTTAATATACTAATATATAGTAGCCCTCAGGAAATAGCAGTTCAAGCGTCAAGTTCTCCAATCGAATACGACTCAAAGCACGATACCCATGCATCAAGTAACTACTTTAATGTCCAAACAAACATTTTTTCATTTATATCAAAGAAACTTTTAAACCTTGAAGTTGATTGTTACTGTACCTCCAGCCTGCAAAGATGAACGTGATTTGAAATTCTCTGTGAAAGGTGTAGTGAAGCCTGGTGGACGAGGAGACTTCAAGTTACCTAAAGGTTGAATAAAAAAAGTATTAGGTAGAAATAGTCAGTTAGCTATGGAGAAGGTTTTTGATGATACATTTTATTTTCCGTTGAAATGTTTCAGAACTAGATCAAGGTTCGGGAAAAATCACCTCTCATTTAACAATACCTTACTTTTAATCGGTTTCTATTGATTCATCAATAATTTTAAAGCCCTATTCTGTTTTTCTTTCACTTCTTGTCATCGTTGGACAGTAAAAATGAAAATAATTAGATTTGATAGAGTCAGGAGCCTATTGCTTGATGGCGTCTAGCTGAAGAGCTGGGTGACTTAGAAGTCACGATCAAGATGTTGCATTCTTCAAAGAGCTATTTGACATAGTGTAGCATTGCTTCGTACGTCGAGTAGTTGCATTTATACTTACCATAGGCAGAACAAATCACTGCAAAAAAGATGAGCCCGGTCTTCATCATGACCTAGTTGAACCGACAAGGAAGGAACTTGTGGAGTAACTGTTGAGCCGGGCGGTTTCCTTTATGACGGACTTTCAGAATTGTGCTCGACAGTATGTTAACACATCTGCACGAATGTTATAATGGAAATATAATGCTCTCGCTACTTTTCAAAAATATTCCGTAAACATTGATGAATTTTATTTTCCTTTTTTCCCTCAAGGATACACTTTGAAGCAGCTGTTCAAATGCTTGTCAATCGGATTGTATGTTCTTGTCTTGGTAGTAACTTTGACAAATCATAAAGACTGTGGATTGTTCCTTTTGTGAAGTAACTCTTAAAATAAGCTCACTAAAAGAGGAATTGATTCTGACATAATCCCTAAAGATAGCCTGTTCCAGGAGTATAAGTAATGAGGACAGCGCAAAGAAAAGTGGGCAGGAAATTATCGGAGAAGGGGTGGGGTAGGGTGTGAGAGCGAAGGAAAGTTCCCTCCTCTCTCCCTCTTTCTACTTTATCTTTTCCCGCTCTCTCTGACTTCGCGCCGCACTCCACTATCTGAAAGCCTGGAGCAATCTACCTCTAGGGAATGCCAGCCTGATACTGACTCAGGATGGTACGAAAACAATGCTCGCGGCGCAGGCTAAGTACAAGGTTCTTTCTACCATTTGCTATGAAGTAAAATATTTCTCTGCACTTGTTTCATTCTGAATGCTTTATCACAGAAAACAAACTCTTTTTACAATAGAGAGATTACGATTCACGCTTACGCCAAACGGCAAAGGTGAATTTGTACCACGTGACCAAGTTTTTCTCTCTATTGTCGTTAACTTTTTATTACTTCAACTAAAAAATAAGTAGTTTCACGCCAGTTTTATACATAAGAATTGTTCTGGACTGTTTTTATCTGCTTATTTTCTATTCTGAGAAATTCTCAACTTGAATGTGACGTTTGCCGTTTGGCGTGAACGTGAATCTTAATCTCTCTAATGACATGAGGTGACTACACAAAATGCAATGTCAGATTTGGGCCGCAGGAACCTTAATAATGTTGGGTTCTGTTGAGATCTTCGAAATCACCATAAAATTTGATGAACAGGAACATTGACAGTGGAAAACAAATGAAACTCCAAAATCCTTACACCCTGGTTTTCTTTGTATCTGATTTTAAAACTTGGCAGAAATTGAACTCTTCACCTGAGGATCCATGCGGGAAAAAGAGAAACTATGAGGCGTATCTGACTTGAAACAATCTAAAAGCGCTAGACCGTAAAAACAAGCCAAGAGTATCGGCTATAGTTACCTTCGCTGTAAGATCAGCTGTTCTGAGATCAGCTGAAAGATTGTGCTCATATTACTTCTTATGTGTGTTCAGTGATCACTGCTTAAATACCTATTTGTTTCGCAAAGGTTAGGTCCATCGAATTTCTTGCAAGGTTTATCTCTGTTATCTTAGCTGTGTTAGCCAATAGCAGCGTGTTTACATCCATCACACCATTGAACGCTGAAAAGACCTCACTGGTTACCAAGTTTCGATATCGTGTTTATTTTAGTTAAATTGTTCATAATTTAAATTATATATTTTTGTATAGCTGAACCGCGAGGGCGCAAGTTGAAGAGAATCCTGTGCTCTGACTGATTGAATGAATACCCTAGCAGTAGCTGAGCGGGCAAGATGTGCCCAATCTTTCCCGCTCGGGATAATCCGGTTTATATGTCAGTTTGGTCCCTCAAGGAAAAAGCCTCCTCTTCTCTTCATGTATAGCTCTCAAGGAAAAAGCCTCCTCTTCTCTTCATGTATAGCTTGACAACTAAATATTTAATGGACTTACAGGTTAAATCTCTGTTCAAGAACTTAAGTTACTAACTAAAAGCATTCACAAAACTAGTTGTTGCCTACCCTAGGAGGTACAAACCTACTCTGCACACAACAGTGGCGATATTATATTAAACGTTTGGTCATCTTTGAAAACACATTTCCACGATACATTAGGCTACTTAAATTAGTCACTAGAACAGTTTCGAGTTAACCTAGACGGCTGGAAAACTGACTTTATGATAGGTTTTCGTACTCAGCGGTTCTTAAACTTGAAAGAGGATCCTCTTGTGTATACAGGCGCATGAAGTGTCACCCCTTTTCGGGGACCATGACAACTGACCAGAAAAAATTACCAAGTTAGATCGTTAGCTTAAGATCACTTGAGATCGTTACTTAAAACAATCGTTATATTTTGAGCTAAGGAATGGTAGGCAAACATTGTTAAGGCAGGAAGAGATTTTGTCTCCTCTGATAGGCTCATTTGCATTATAAACTTTAACAAATGAAAACGCTTAGGTCCATGCAAAGTAAGTTTGTAATAATCAACACAATATGTCCACCAAACGCAAAGATTATAAACAATCGACAGAGCTAATTATCATTAAATTTGGTTTATAATAGACAGATTCAGAATCATATTTCCATAAAACTTGTCCAGTGTCACATGGCCAAGGTTTCTCTTTACTTTTCGTTTACTTTTCATTCGGTCAACACAAAATTATAAATATACAGTAAATCTTTGATAGTTGTATGTCAGTTTTATCCGATAGAATTAAGATTTTGAACATTTTTTAATGTGCTAATTTCCTAATTTGAAAAGACTGTTAATCTGAAATTGACGCTTGCCGTTTTCTTTAAACACCAATCTTATCTCTCTATTGGTGGAATTGATCTCAATTTTATTTCTTAAATAAATTTCTGGGAAGGACAGTGTAAAGAAATCCTACAGCTGAAAACACACTGTTTCTAATAACTCTGCCATAGCATCGGCTTTATTCACAGGGACTCCGTCACAAAAGAGCTCGCTTGGAAAAGGACTTTTCCACTGTTTTTTCCTAGACAGGTATGGAAGCTTTAAATTCTGTAATAAACGCATTGCTTTACAGTATTCTCATTGTAGCAGCCTTCTTGGGAAACTTCCTTGTGCTATTGGTAGTAGTAAGGAATCGGTTTATGCACACCACTACAAATTTTCTACTGGCTAACCTCGCCGTTGCTGGTCTGTGGACTGCAACATGGAGCATTCCTTTCGTTGTGGCTACTTTACTCCCCCATCATCTGGGAAAGGTAGCAGATTTCATGTGCAAATTTATCTCCATGAACAACCTAAGCGGGGTATCCATTCTTGTTTCAGCGTCTACGATGGCAATTCTAGCTCTGGAAAGATACTTTGCTTTACTCAAACCAATGGATACACAGATGAGATTAACGAAAGGCGATGTAAAAAGAGTTGTCGCTGGTTTGTGGTTGTTTAGTATACTGTTAAATACGCCGACGATAATTTACGCGGAATATGACGGACAACAGTGCGTATACGTTTTGGATAAAAAAGCATATGGTCTGCTTGTAATTCTCTTCACTACGCTGGCTACTTGTATTATCACATTCTGTTATTTTAGAATCATCAAAGAGCTGTATTTCAGTAAAACCGTTTGTAGAGAAGACGTAGATCCGTTGAATGACCTTAAATCCAAACGCAGGATTGTCAAACTTCTTCTAATCCAAGTTACTGGTTTCTTTGTGTGTTACATACCATTTGTAATCGTTGAATTTGTCATTCCTCGTAAAATGCCCAAACTACTTTATATTTGTACTTATTTGTTGTACTGCAGTGCAGCGGTCAATCCGATTATCTATGCATTCCGAAGCTCCAATTATCGCAAAGCTTACAGGGAAATTGTATTGCACTTGAAGGAATGGATATGTGTTTGCTGTTTTAAAAAGGAGGAACTTCCAGATCATCTATCTTCAACTGATAAATGTAAAGTGGGACGTTTTGAAATTACCTACTGCTAAACTCTGCATGCCGTGAACATGTAGAACGCTAATTCAAAACTGAATCTGACCCGATTTTTAAGATTTTTTTCCGTTTGTGCAGAGAGAAAAAATATTTCAAGAAAAGCCATGAATCACTTCTGCAATCGCCGGTTGAGCTGTTTTGTGTTGCTCGAAGTTGGCCATGTTAGTATCTCAGTAATTTTATCAACAAAATTCTCTCATTTAACAGCGGACACTTACGTGGTAGTGGAAAACAAGCAAATGGAAATCTTTTACTTCCACTTAATGATTATTTGGAACATGCATTATAAACGACTATAAAATTATTTATCCAAAAATTTAGCACATTTAATTAGATGAGGATATTAAGTGAACAACGTCCAGCCTTCCAATAGAAAGTATTAATGCATTTTGTACAAAAAAATACTCGATGGGCGTAAAAATTGAATTTCAAACAAACTTAACTGTAATAATTGTTATGGCAAGATTGTTCTTGTTCTATGTAATCAGCAACTGTATCAAGTGGCAAATAAAATAACCTCAAATTAAATCATCCTTGTGTTACCATCGAAATCAATAGTGTTAACTTAAATAAGAAATAGAGCGACATTATAGGGCCTTAAAAAGACTACTTTTTAAAGCCTGATTACTCAAGAAAAACATATTGGAGATGTTACAGTAGTGCAGTGCCTTTAGTTATATCGTAAGGCATGCTTACGCTCGAAACGTGAGCTCGAAAATCCCCTCTTGTAATATAGCAGTCAATCCACCCGCCGCAAATTAACTCTGATTTGCTGCTGAAATAAAAAATGGCTTTTGCTGAAAAAGCAAACAAACAGGAACAAGAACAACTAGATTGAGAAGCATTTTCCGTTGTCCCCGGAAATGTTGAACATTATACTTTGGCACTGTTCATTAGGCAAGCCTGTTTGATCTCACTGTGTATGAGTGGAAAGATCAGTGTCAGCCAGAGAAGGAATCCATGTGGCCCCATGTTTTCCCAATACTGATCGATACTGGCAGTGGTACCTACGGGGATAATCAACCAACCAACAAGTAGTTTTAATAGATGTTGGCCATGCAAAATGATGATATTACATTATTATGAATTATTTTAGTAATACATTCGGTAAGATAAACTACGACGTGTTACCTTTAGCTTGACTTTTCCACCACATAATTTCTCAGTGGACTCCATGATTGATTTCACGCTTGCTAAAATCACAGAAACGAATGTCAAGTTTTAAAAAAGATCTAACCATCAGTTCACATGAGTAATTTGGTGAACGTTCGTTTCTAAATGCAAAGTCATTTGTACAGCCGATCTCAGCCAGGACGAAAAAAGTCATCGGAATTAATACAACTACGAAGAAAGTAAACTCCCGGAAAAAATTTATGTGTTTTTGGATAATCATTTGAACTTTGGCCGAATTCATTTTAGAAGACGGGAAACTCGTCACAGACGGAATTCCGAAGGAGAAAATACCGACTGATATGAACCTACTTTTGCAAGGCATGGTTTTACAGCTGATACAGCCGAAAGCGATCTAGACTGTCAGTATTACAAAGAACATCAGGGTAAATTAATTACAAAGGGCGGATCCAGAAAATTGAGAAAGGGCGGCGGGGACACTTGCCAGCTATGTAAATACTATTTATTTTATTATAATTCTTTAAAAATAATACAAATTTTTACAGAAAAAGAAGTGGCCGCGGTCTACCTGGCCGCCCCCTAAATCCGCCCATGAGCGCATGTGTTCGTTCCTCTTTTCATCCAGACTTTGATGTTTCTCTCGTCTGCTTCTTGTGACCTTCTCCTTGGGCGCCATTTTTTACCCAGAAACAGTTGCTGACTTCATTCCATGCTGATGAGCGCCAATAAGGACGAAACAGCTGTCCATGGCTGCCAGTGCCCGGGTGACATGGCTGTGCGCATGCGTGAGGTACTGGCCAGGCCATGGGTTGGTGTATTTGTGCCCCTTGCTTTAAGTTTGTGTTTCTAGTTCCAGTCTTTTCCTTGGGTGCAAGTGCAAAACCGTCGTCTTGACTTTCACGTCTAATTTGAATTTAAGACGATCTTCCGTCAAAGACGAATTTCCCCTCTTATGGTCCCGTCGGTTTAGAGGGAAATATAGACGGATAAATTTGAGACCGGAGGCTCGACTCGTCTTTAACCGGATTTTTTCGTCTATAGACGAATTTCCCGTCCAAGACGGTTTTCTGTCTTTAATATGAATTCGACCAATGAAATTAACACTATGTACAATCCTAGATCTCTTCGAGTTCTAAAAGCACCATTCACTGTACCTGTCACTGTGTTGATTTCATCTTCAGGAACCTCTAATAAGAGTTCATCGTGTATCTGTAGAAGCAGCCTGTCAGGAAATAAGAATATCGCTTACATTGTCACCTTGTCAAATCTGCTGCGCAATCAAAAATTTACTTGAAATGCAGCATAACTGGCCGTGTCACTCTCGATGTCACAAATTATTGAGACTTTACCTGGCGTGAACAGAGGCATCCGCGCTTATAGAGGATATGACCTGGATCATGGCTGCTTTACATATGTCTGCTGCCGACCCTTGGAATTTAAGGTTGATATTTTAGTGATATTTTAGGAAGGAAAGAAAAAAGGAAGGAATGAAGCAAAGAGGGAAGGAGGGAAGGAAGGAAGTGAAGGTACAATATTAGTTCTCTTGTTTATTCGTTCTGAATGAAACCGTTTTAAAATGAAAGGGTCTGGTAAACACCTTTTCTGCATATTGAATTTTTTCACCAGTATCTTCCGTAGAGTCACTTGAAAAATATTTTCGCTGGGAATAACTTTTAACAAGCTCCATCAATACTCGAGGTTTGACGAAACAAAAATTTGTTTCTGAAGTATTTTACCAACCCTGAACAATGAAGTTGACAGCCTGTCGTTCAGCCTGTGATCGCTGGGCAAAATCAACAGAGTTAATATGTGGCAGCCATCTTCTTCTGTTAAAAATAGTTGTGACGTATCCTGTAAAAAGAACACTTAAAGTTGATAAGCGTTCGGGAAAAGTATCATATCTCTCTCACGTACAAATGAAGAATGTGTGCACACATACTGGGCTTTCATTCGAGCACCAATAGATATAATTAGCGCGCTAGAAGTGAATTCCGTTTGCCACTATGGGGGTCACTAAGGCGGCTATTGACAGTTTCAGTGCTTTCAGTATTAAGATTCTATAATCAGGGGCTTTACACTCACCGTTCTTCCGGCAACCATCAATACTGCGACGTGTAAATTCTTTTATTCGGGGAAATCGCCCTGAAATGGATTGACGCATAATAATAGGTGATTGACGCATAATAATAAAAGGTACGAGTGAAGTACCCAGGGGCGGATCCAGTAAATTCAGAAGGGAATGGCAGGGACAATTGCCAGCTATGTAGATGTTATTTATTTTTAATGCAAATTCTTTGAAAATAATAGTAAATACAAAATTTCACTAAAAAGAGGGGTGGCCGCAGTCCACACTGCCAATTCCTTTATCTGCCCAGGGTACCTTATTAAGAATCTAACGAACTGAAGACTGTCATTCATTTATTTCGATTGTTGGTATACCTAAAAAACTGTCCATGAATCCCTTTGCTTCATCTGAAGTCACTTTAAGAGTTTGACCAAGTTTTTCACTTCCTGTTAATCAGACGAACATGCAAATGCTATTATGACGCACTTTGTTTTACTGATAATAAGATGTACTTTCCAACTAAAATCAAACAGCATATATAAAAGAAAAAACTCCAGCAGAAGCTAGCGGAAGTGCACGGAAAGCGCAGCTTCAGTAAACTATATAGATCTCAGTTGAAAACTGAATTATCTTCCTTACCGACACCGTAGATTACAGAATAAACAATTCGTTTGGTTCTTTCTCTTTCTTGAAACTGGACATCATCACAACTTTTTCCCAACCTAAAATGCACGAAAAAACTGCCAGATACATCTTAAAAGAGGACGATAATGTATTATGCTTGTAGACTCCGTGAAATAAATCGAGTGGAATAAATCTTATAAATGACCAAACTCTCGGAATGCCCTTTATGGAGTGCACGTAACCACTACTAGTGAAATCTCCTTCTAAGAGCTTTAGTCAAATGCTGCAATATATTTTGAAAGCGACTAACAGTAAATATAGCTTTCAAGAAGCTTTAAGAGAAACATTCCACATCTAATTAAAAGGTTAGGGGCTGAGCAGCTGAAAAAATCAGGGCTTCAACGGGATTCGAACCCGTTGAAAGCTCAGTTGGTAGAGCAACGCACCGGTAACGCGGAGGTCACGGGTTCGAATCCCGTTGAAGCCCTGATTTTTTCAGGCTTCTTCTTTCCAATTACTTAAATTGGAAAATTTACTGCGATGATCATTCTTCACTTTCACAATTACCATTGTGAAGTAAGGGTTGTAAATACATCTGCATTGTCCTTGTCGTTGAATATATGTAAAAGAGATGGATCTTCGGACACATGAGACAGCAAACGAAGCTCGATGGACTGAAAATCTATGGAGAGCAAAAAGAGTTAGAGCCGTATTTAAACGCATGCAAAGGCTTCCAATAAGTGTAGAGTAGTAAAGGAAAATCGATACTGCATTTGTTTTATGGGCCCGATTTCTGGCTAGGTGCTTCTCATTACGTCAGGCAAAGAAAACGAATCATATGTTCAGATGAACGGTTTTCATTGTTTCAGAGCTAGTTCTAGTTATGTAACTACAAGAAGCATAACCAGACAACTAAGATACATTCATAGGAAATACCTGCCGCAAGTAAAAACCAACCCAGACGACTCCTGTAAGCTGCTCGAGGATTAATGGTTATCACTTCTTCTGGTTTTCCTTGAATATAAAAACAATTTGGCATTGTGAACTCCTTTTCCGGCTCTTAGGCAGTACATACCGATTGCTAAACTTTAACCATTTCGATTCGTGGACGTAACATTAACCTGTACCCAAAAATCATATGGATGCTTATTGCAATATTATTTTTATAGTACATTTATATAATGGTCCCTTACGGCATGTCGTCGTTTGCCACCAAACGTTCACTTATGCTTATAACACTATTAATATTAACATTAACAAAAGTACGAGATTGCCAAATCAAAGCCTCAGTAAAGTAGTAAAAAAGATAGCATTTTCCTCGTTGTTAAGTTGTTCGATTAACACTTTTTACTTGTACTTCATACCTATTTATGGCGCCTTGTTTTTGTTATTGACCCGAAGTTTACTAGTTTATGTAACTTTTTCGCCCTACTCTTCTTAAATTAAGTGTATTTTTATTAAAATTTGTAACTTGCCTACAATGAGTTGTTTCTTTATTCCAGTAACTTCGATCACTTGTTTTGGTATAGCCTGGAGATTCTGTTTTTTATTTTCCGAAAAGAGAAAAAAATGATCACATCAAAATCCTCTTTATAGTATTGTAATCGAGAGTATTGTAATCGAAAGTGAATGGGTACGGTAAAAACTGTATTTGCGTCTGGAGAACTTTCAGTTCCTTCCGGCCTTTAATGGGGGCGGATTATATTCCTGCTAAATCAATGGCGAGTGAATATAATGGGATGGGAGGGGCTTATTTCAAGTCACTATGATTCAAAGACAGACACCGGGCTTTAATACACCTCTAAGCACTTGGACGAGATTTTCATTTTATATAGGGAGGTGAGGAGGGTCAAACTGGTCCAGGGCATAAAGCCCTAGGGACCGGGTTAAAGGGATAGCAATGAAGCACCACGTACCGGATTAGCTGAGGTAAGTCGTCCTGTGGCAGCAGCTGTTTGGTCCCTGCAATTAAAATTGTGTCATTTCAGAACAGACTTTGTTGCATTGTTTTGTTTGTTGCATGCCTGGAACCTTTTTTAAAAGCTGTACACTAGGTGGCAAGCAATAAATTGAAATTCACAAACGGCCTCACTTACCAGCTAGTAAAGAGAACGCTCTGAGATAAAAACAAACAATGATAAACATTTAGGAAACGATCACGAAAAAACAATGCAGTACCGGGGCACAGGTTCAGGTATTAAACTGATGTTAGCTAGTGAAGGTAGTTATATAGTTACCTTACTGACATGAGAAAGAATTCCGTCGAAATATGTTGACTTTAATTTCACCAACTGTTGATAAAACACAAAAATGCAAACAAAAAAAAAACATATAAATGACGATAAATGGTTAACAGTGCTTTGCCAAACACGTTCGAATGAACTGTAAAGTTTTCTTAAAAAAAGGCCAATTTGAGATCTTACACTGAGCGTTGTCGTAAGCTCGAGTATGAGACTCGTTAGTTGCCAGCATCATGCAAGATAGCCTGATCACAGACAAGCTTGGTGCAGATTTTTTTTTCGAATGGTCAATGATCGCTGACATATTCTCATAGGACTGGGAGTTTTTGAAATATATTTACGTATTGGTTAATTTAGTAAGGTCTAGTAAGAAGAACTCATACACACATGTCTGTATTGTAGGACAAGTCTTGGCAAAGGGTGAAGATCTTGTAAGTGAAGCAACTGTTAAGATTAGAAAAGAAATAGATAAAATGCTTAACGACTAAAAATGAGTTGGAAGGCGGTTTTACTTGCAAGATAAGATAAATTTAAGCAGCTTATAAAACTTGTGAATTCTTGGTACCGTAAAAATTCCCTTTTGATTAACCCGGATAAAATATATTTTGTAACGTTTTGTTAGTTTCACAAGAGTATGTATATTAGGTTGCATAATACTACTGAAGTATTTAAGGAGTGCTTGTATGGTGTCTCAAGGGGCTAGTACAATATTTAAGGTTTGTTAAGCTATGCAAGAGCCATTCGAGGCATCTCTTTCAACCCTAGTTTTTTTATTTTATTTACTGTTGTAATTTTCTCTGAGTTTGTAAAACTGTAATGCTGTTTTTTGTAACGCTTTACGCTCGCTTCATCAATAAACGAGATGCCCGCTCCTATTCTGTGTTTTACGACTATTTAGATTAGCTACAAAATATTTTATAATCGTTTCAGTGTGATTAGAATATAAACCAAAGTTCTGGCAGTTGAAGTGTCACAAGTCCCGCAGAGACTGCCATCATTCAGAACAACATTCCTTGACAAAGAAATATCAGTCGTGCCAGTTGTTAAAGACTTAGGCATTCAGCTCAATGGAAGCCTCTATCACAATGAGCATATCACGAAGACTGTTTCTGTCTATTTAAACCCAAACAAAAGAATCTTTCGGACAGGAAAATGCTCTTGTTACTAAAAGTATGTATGTGTGTGATGTTTGTATGTTATAGGTATGATTGATAGAGCGGCCAAACTTTATGTTTCCTTTATTTTTCTGTTCGACCAGGTGAGCTGAGTTGTATAGATCGACGTAGCGAAAGGTTGAAAGCAGAGTTAAACTGGTTGGTGTATTTAAGCTAAGAAGAACACATAGGAATTTTAGTGGAGTTTACTCAGTGTAATTTACATACTACAGCTTCTGAGGTAGACTTCTGATTCTTAATTGATGTCCTTGCCAACTTTTTCTTGCACTGTTGGTCAAGTTTCAACTCTTCAAACAGCACCTGAGTAACAACAAGAGAAAAATGCAAAGATTTAGTACATATTCTTTATAACTGACTGAAAATTAGATGAAGTTAAATAGGCGTTAAGTATATATAAATATACGAAATTCGTAATAATAATAAGAACGAATTCAGATTTGATTTACCTCTCTTAATTGCTGTGGACTGTTAATGAGAAAAGGATGTCCTGCAGCCTGCCAATAGAACATTTGAATTCATTTTCACTGACATCACATTCCCATTCTGAAACTATGATAGTTAAATTTATAAAAAAGATGACAGTAGTTTAGTTGAGATAATTTGTTGGCAGGCAGAAGCTCTTTCGACCTTCAACTTATTCTCTTTCATTCTATCCCGCTTTTTTACTCTCTCGGTTTAAAGAGATTTTCTTAGTGTAGAGGGAGTACCTATTTACAGCGTGGAGCACGCCATTTTACGATACGTTAGAAAATAAAACTTTGTTAGTTTAATTTACCACACTTTTACCTTACCTTATGGGCCTCTCCTTCGACCTTTTGTATTTTTATCTGAAAAAAAAAAGGAAAAAAAAAAAACTTTCGCGCGATCAACTTCAAAAGTTCTTAAAATAATTGAGATTCATAATAACGAATTGTTCTATTAAAGGTGGAAAAAAAGTCATTTACCTTAAGGGTGTTGCTCGCATCAATTAAGACTTGCGAATCGACGCTAATTCCTTGAATCTCCATAACTTGAATCATAGAGGAGTAAAATTCAGTTGAACGCATAAATACTAGTTGAGAAACCCTCTTGAGTAAGAGAGCTCTTGTTCAAGGAAAAAAACCCTCAGCCGTTGCAAGTATTATAAAGGAAATTAACTCGATTGACATTTCAAACGATCTCCAGTTAGACTGTTCCAGGCGTTAGTAGGCACGGCGCTTTTTTTCCTCCGCTCTCCATTTCATGCAACTCTCCGCTATCTTAAACAGGCTAATCTCCTCGAAGCCCCCAATGTCACTCTGATTGGCACAACAGAAGGCTGTACATGAACTGATAATTAACCAACCATTACGTACCTGCTAGCATCGAGCAAAGCGGACTCTCGACATTGATAAACAAGTCCCAAAGCGACAGCATCTACAAGAACAAATAAGTCGTGCTTAAAAAATTTCCGCTTGTTTGTATAATTTGCGCACGTAGTTTATTCCCTAATTTTTACCTTAAGCTTGTTAAATTGTTTCAACATAAGAGGACCAAGCATTGCAATGTCCTCGCAAATCATATTATCCTCATGTGCACCCTGTGAAAGAAAAAACGTATGAATGTTTATCGTCGCTTTTCATTAAACCTGTAACGTAGCTTTAGAAAATATGTATGGGTGTAATACAAGTAATTAGACCTGAAAAGAGGGAAAAATAGTGAAACCTGCACACTGATTTGGGTGGGAGAAAAACTTTATGAGAGTTCTAAATGATTACCATCCATGGAATGTTATAAGTGATTTTTCATATCCAGAGTTATGTTTTTCTAAAAGCTTTGCACCTTATCACAAGGTTTATTCAATGTTTTTATTAGCTTCTTGAATTGTGGCTTACATGAGCATGTACCTCTGGAGAATGGAGTTGAACAAATGTGAGTGCTTCAGCAAAGGACTGAGGAGGATGATCCGGATTGAGTAACCAAGCAGCCAGTTTTGTATCAAGAAGTCGCCAATGAAGACAAACTTAAAACAATGGGATTAAAGTTATCATTATATTGTTGACAGAAAAAAAGCTAATGTAGAAATGCAAGTTACATAGACAGCTATATATATGAACTGGCAGTAGCATTCGGTCCCCGAGCGATCTCGCCATAGTTTGAAGAGTTGATTTTAGCTTTTCTTCCTTTGGCTATGATAGTATGAGAAGTAAATGACTTAAGTAATCGTCAACTTCTTAGTTTGTCAAATCACCTTTTCTGACATCGTAATCTTGCGTCTCTATTAAATGTCGAGCTATCTTTTGCGCATCGTAGCAGATTTTTCGTGTTGTTGAAGATGCCATTAGATCATCCACTAGTTTCCTAAAATTGACAAGATCGAAAAAAGGGTTGCCTTAAATATGTGACCAAAGTGCAAGAAAAAGCTAACAATAAACTTACGATATTTATCACGACTGCCGATACACTGTATTTGGGAGAGAGACTAGTTACGAGTAAATACTGACTAAACATGGACAGCCCTGAGTAGTAGAGAACGATGTTATAAACTGCTCTGTAAATTGTGTCGGTAAGCAGAATATTAAAGCCCCGACATGCAAAGCCTATACAAACGTAACAATATCTTCGTATGGTTTAAATGGTAGCCTATATGTGGATATTAAACCTGTCATCATTCTGTTTCAAACTATCTACCTGCACCACTTTGCTAACGCTTCCTCATTTGAATCTAGTGGTATCTCCACGACCGTTAGACGACTTTTGCGGTGTTGCGCAGAATCAGTAGTTGTTGTGGCTGCTTTTAAAGACCATGGTAGTGCAATAACCAGCCCAGTAATCTGAGAAAAGAAACATGATCTATATCACTCATAATTACGTTTCTAAATCAGGTACGCAAACTTTACCACCACCCCATGGGATGCTTATTTAATTGTTTGTAAAAACTCCGAATGCTTTTATGTTATGTGCCACCTAATTTAAATGATTATCTCTGAAATTTTACCTTTTCCTGTGCAACAGCTCCTGATTGTTTCTTTGTTTTCTACAAGAGTTGATTAACATGAATTTTAGCAACGGGAGATGCTGAAGAGCCAGCTGAACAGCGTAAGGCGGAGAGGGGCTTACACAAACCAAGTGACTGTCCGAGGAAATGTATGGATATATTGAAGGGGTTTATATTATCATAATATAATGAGATGAATATTTACCCATCCCTGCATAAGATCAAAAGAAACCATTTTTTTGCCTGAAATGTCGTCAAGAGCCATAATGGCTCTTGATGTCGTGTATTATCATTCTTGTCACTGCGAACGGCGAATTTTGAGGGATATTGCCGGTTACGAAGGTTTCTAAACAGTCACGTCCAGCTCAAAACAAACACAAAATTGATCTGGCCTTCATTTTGGATCGCCCCATCTTTAGAGACCTTTACCCACCCATTGCCTCTGTCACACATCATCTTAACTTGGCTTTCGATCATTAATGACTGTAAGTGATCGCTGAATGGAATATGGCCTTAGCAGCAACACTGTTTGTTCTTGTCATCTTGATTACTCCAATTCATGATTGTTGAATTTATTTTACATCTAGACTATGTAGAATCTGCCGGTACTGGATAACCCTTAAGAGAAGGGAAAGTGTAATTACTCATGGTTTGTAAGACACCCGTGAGTAAGCACAGAGTTATTAGTATACCTGAGGTTTAGGTCTCAGCAGTGACCATCCACCCTCATAAACAAGGGTGCAAGCGATCTCATGAGCAGACTGTAGGTTGTGTTGAAATTCCTCTCTTTCACTTTGGTTCATGGTATAGAGTTTCATTGGGCAGGTTTCAACAGAGGACGATTTTTTCTGATGCTCTGTCTCAGTGTCACGATTTCCTTTTTCTAGTGCTAAGGAGACGATACCCGAAAACAGAACAATCTGTTACCACAAAGAATATTAGAGATACTGTCCATGTTTTCATTTTGGCTCCCCTTTCCCCGTGTACCTGCCTATTTTAAGTAAAACATTTGAAGACTGATACATAAAAGAATCAGTGAGTAGAAGAATCATGAATTGAATTACAAAAAAGAAACACACACATGCATACATGTTCAGGACGTTTACGTGGATCAAAGCGAATTATGTCTTTTTACCCCTAGTACAAACTAAGGCCCGGTTCAGACGCCGATCTTTCTATGAGCCGAACGTAATTCGAATTAAGGCCGACCCAAATTATTTAGACCGGCTGAATTGATTCAGACGCCGATCATAATTGCAGCTGAACTAAGTTCAAAAGGAGAAAGTTGTTCATTTCGGTCAAACGGCTTCCAAAAGACGTTATAACAATTTATGCATTAGGTTCTGTTCATGAAAAGTTCGGCATCTGAATCAAAGCCGTTCCAAAGGCGAAATTCTTGGCCAGGCTAGGCGAAAAGAACGGCTGAGTCGTTCCAGAAACAGGCGTTTCTAATTGATTCAGACGCCGAACGTTTCATCTACTATATTCAATGTGTTAGGTTCGGCTCATGAAAAGTTCGGCGTATGAACCGGACATAACAAAGGTAAAGGTAAAGATCCCTATTTTACGACGTGTGTCTTTTGTAAAAAATATACATGAGGCCAACGGTGCCTTCATCTTACCATCCTGAGTGCTCCTTTTACGGTGCAGATGTCATACCTGCAAATCGAAGTCGCAACTTTCCAATCCTTCCCGCACAAAAGACTCGCGATAACGGACCGTGCTAATCCCAAGGGCTCTGAGCCCTTTTGTATTTTTTCTTCAAAATCCTGGACACTGAATAAACATAAATTGAAGAATTTATATGACTTATATTAGTACTTATAATCGGTTTTACCTGCGTTTGGCGATTTCGCCTTCTTTGCTTCACTTGGGGTCTGAACAATTTTCCGTTCTTTGAAGTAGGTGGTGATTGGACTTTGTTGCGTTTTCCTCTTTGCTGGTGTTAGTTTTTTTCTGGTTGTTGATTCGGCAGTTTCCTTACCGGACTCATCTTCAAAACATCAAAAGATTTAACTATATAACCAGTAGATCCAAAAAAGACGAGCTAATATTTACCTGTTTTACTAAAGTAAATTGATTCTCCTTCGTTCGGGTCTGAAGGCAAATATCTAAATGGTAAAGAAAGAAAGTTGACCTTTAGTTTAAGAAAAAACAATTAAAAGTGAGCGGCTCAGTACATAAGTAGATTTAGCGCGAAACAGACCCAGCGTTAGGGAACTTTAAGAAGGCTCAGTACATTCTCCACTGAGCTATTGACTATTGAAAGGTTCAATATAAAGTGATCGTAAATTGAACAATACTGAGAGACTTCGACCATGCATTTGATCATGACAGAATAAGCCATTTGACACGGTGTATTAAAAAAGTTTTATACAGTATATTGTACGTCAGATGAATTGTCTTGGAGAGCGATACTGTTGTTGTTTAGGCTGCTTGAATATATATTTGATCATTAAACATATCACCTGTGAGTTAAATTTATTCTCAAAAATCCCAAACAAAATTCCTTGCAAGAACTGATGGCAACATATGTATACGTTCGCAATATGCTTACCGTGCTTTGCCAGCCTTATGGGCTTGTAATCTTTGCTTTATACCACAAAAGGGCGCAACATTTTGTGTCTCACAATCCCAAAGTTGACTTTCAGGCGTAGTCTGTGGTTCCTGGAGGTAGTATTCTGAGGCTAATTAAAACAATAACATCAATACAACATTTAGAGACAAAAACATTCATCAAATGGTATTGGTGGTTATAAGAAACAGGTCAAACAGAGTCAGAGAGTTGATGAAAGTTATTTCCTGCCTACAAGGTTTTTTAAGAGTCCAGTGTGATTGTATTTTACTTTTTCTGAGCAAGAAAGGCCCGGACTCGTTCTGTACCAAGCAATGATTTAAACCATCCCATGCTGCGACTTCGTTTTTTTTTTAGGTTTTGACTAGCTTTGCAAAGCTCCTTCCTCGTATAAGTGCAGGTGTTCTCCTTATCAATTTCTTGAATTCTTTGACATATCTTTGAATATGAAAACTGTGGTCGGAAAAAGGGAACGCCGACCAGGCGATAACGTGCACTCCGCTTCTCCTACTAAAATGCTTTAGGTTCGACAGTTTCTCCGCGAAAGATCTGGATGGTATAGCGGGAGGTCACGACTACTTCTGTTTCTCCTAATGGACACAGCAGACTCGAGAAATAGTTTCATTTTAATTATACTAGTCTTACTGTTATGCGATAGTGATGGCTTAGGGAGAAAATCAGTGCAAAAGTAAGTAAAAGCCAAATTTATACTGTGTGTCCTAAGAATTCCATTTCTCCTAGCCAATGATAACTGACATTTTTTTCATGAATATTATATTTAAGAAACAGTAGAGAATAAACGACATCACTACGTACGGCTACTGATCAGTACCTTGCGTTTGTGGGAATTTAATGCCTAGAGTTTTTCTTGGTCCACATAACTGCCTTATTGCCCCGACAACTTTTTGTCCAGATTCAGATAGCAAAACAGGATTCCTGCATTCTCTCGATTTTTCCAAGACGCCTCTCCAAGTTGATGGTTCATGTATTCGTCTAGTATGACAGCTTGGTATTAACCAAGCTGTTGTTTCGAATCCATTTTCATCTGGAATTCGTCCAATTGCAACTTGCTCGGAAAATTGATTAAAATCCATTTAAATCAGTCTGCAAAGAATCAAGATACGAAAATTAAGCCTTATCTCATGTTACTCTGATTGATGAGTTAACACTTTGTTAAAATTGAGCTCAAACTTAAAGATTAATAGTTACCGTTATTCTTTTAGGATTATTCTTAAAAGATCAGAGGATTCTACTAATAATGAAGTAGCCAGCAGCAGGTTTGAATAGAGGAACCGACTGTGTCAACAGTTGGTCGTTAGTCCCCTTTTTCTTGTAGGGCCCGGGTCGGGTATCTGGGGGCGTGTTCCCCCAGAAAAGTTTGACAGTTCAAAAGCCCTAAAATACATTTACCAGCGTTCTGGGGACTGAATTGAGTACAAAAGAGCGTGTTTTTTATTCAAGAAAATGGAGCTTCCATTCAAGATTTAATTCATCAGCTACGAAATCAACTCCTACGAGCAATGAGCAAATGACGATAATTAACTTACCCACTTTTGCACGTGAACATATAAAGTAAAGAAACATGTGAAAAATTTTTTAAACACAGAGTTCACATAACTGAAGCATAACATACCACCAGTGGTACGAAAAGACATCATTATCACCTTTTCATTCAGATTTTATGATATTAAAGAGGTTAGCATCACGTTTACGTCAGACGGCAAACGGGAATTTGTACCACGTGACCAAGTTTCTCCTTGCTTAGGGGCCGACCATTTAACTCTTGAGGGAGGGGGTGGGTGATTTCTGGTCATCAAGAATTTTTTTCTAGCAATCTGGTGGGCAGGATATTTTTTCCCCTTTTTTTTCCCATAAGCTTTCTATTACATTTGTGCTGCATGCAATTTTTTTCTTCCGACAAGCGCTTGCAGGAAATTTTTTTTCAAAATCACCCATCACCCCCCCCCCCCCCCCCCCCTCAAGAGTTAAATGGTCGGCCCCTTACTGTTCATTACTTCTACATATAAATTTATGTTTCACGCAATTTTTTGTCCAGATGAATTATTTTGAGCTGTTCTTATCTGCTCATTTTCTATTTTGAGAAATTCTCAACTTGAATCTGACGTTTGCCGTTTGCCGTATACGTGAAGCTTAATAGAGACCAGATTTTGCATGGAAAACCGCAAACCCCAAAACGTCAGGTGACCAGGGCCTTGCGATCGAGTTTGCAGTTTGCAGTTCACTTTTGAACAGCAGGAAGGGCTCTAAGCGGTGAGCGACTTACCCCAAGGTTTTCTGCCTCTAAAAGTTGTACAGCCTCGCGTTTAAACAGGGGCACCCTACGTCAGTCTACGGAAGTCGATTTGAGACCTAGAATTTTCGGAACATTTGTTGTAAAATTTCTTACTTGCCTGCCTCTCCTAGGATTTTCGAACGTCTAACGGATTTTTACCCTAGAAAGGTCACCTAGAATTTTCGGGAGCCTTTTCAGTGGCTGAAATTTTCGAAAAGGTAAGTTTTGATCCCTGTAATTTTCGGATCACTAGACTTTCAGCTACGAAATCCGAACAGATGAAAAATTTTTAGGGGATAAAAATATGCCATGCCTATATCTACGGTTTGAATACTAAAATACGTTTAACAATGCTATGTTTAGGTTTTGAACTATATTCTCTTTGGATGCCCCTGGTTTGAAGGCACCAAGTATCTTTTTATATCCGTCTGCGGTGTGTTTTTTGGATCACTCGAATCGAAGAATTATTCCTGTTTTTGGGCGATCAAAGTGATGCACTTCGACTTGATGAAAAACAGCATGGCGGCACTAAACAATGAACGCCTTGCTAAAATTTGAAATCCCGGCAATGTGAAAATGCAAACGCATAACTGCAAACTGCAGTTTGCGGTTTTCCATGAAAACTCCGATGCTAAAGTTTTACGAAATCTAGTTGCCTCTTCTTTCGGGGAAAAAGTAGCCGATTTACCTTTAGCTAAAGCGAGTCTAAAGCGTTTCGATCGGTGCTCATTGAAACCCCCTACATCAAAAACCTAGCTTTAGTTATTTCCTTACCTGTCTTGGTATCGTCTCGATATCGTCAGTTGTCGACTCTACGGTTGTCGACAAGAGTTGTCTTCAGTTCTGTGACTTTATGCATTCGCCAGTCGACCAATAGCAGAACAGCGTAGAAAAAACTAAGAATTTTTTCAGGAAACTGGGCTTTTAATAGGTGAGAGATTAGCGATTTCGCGATTTGGTTCAAATAAAACTTCTGGGTTGTCGCGGGCGGCAATCGACTTTCCCGCCAAAAACCAGCGAGGGCCGCTTCGCTCGGACCACGTGACACAAAACACATTGGCCGCGCGATAATGAGGCCTAGGGGCCATTATAGAGGGAATAAGCGAAGCGGACAGCGAAGCGGGATTTTAGAACTTTATAAAATAACTAAGATAGTACGTGCGTTCTTATTGGTTAAAAACCTATGGTTTATTGTGCTGGTAAACTCGTAGATAGACTGCCGGTAGACTCCATTTTACGTAAAGTTATTTTATAAAGGCACTAGACCACACTTTCTATGGGTTTACCGGCGTGATAACCCAATTGGGATGTTGGGAGAACACTCGAAAAGCTTGTAAATCAATTGCCTTTGGCTCGTGATTTACAAGCATTTCTCGTGTTCTCCCAACATCCTGCGTGGGTTATCACGCTGGCAAACCCATAGAAAGTTTGGTCTATTGCTTAAAGATTTGATAACTTGTTCCCGCCACAACGACATTCTCGCTAAAATTCGTGGAAGAATGACGACGGCTGTCACGTTTTCCCGCCAAAATGACGCTGGTTCTCGCGTGAGCAATACTCGGTACTCGTACTCGTAGTCGTCCTCGTCTCAGAATTTAAAGCTCTGGGTGGGGAGTGCAGGTTGTAGCCTGGAACAGTTACGCTTAAGGAAGATTTTAGCTAATTACCCTTGGGTATATACGAATTAAAACTTCCAAGTTCCTTTTTTATAACATATTGTTTTAACGTCTAAAATGAAGTTACGTGGAAATGTGGAAGGCAAAATCATTGAAGGGCAAGTGCCCGGGGGCAAGTGTAGAAACGGAAATCTCTGCTACGGACTGTCAAATTAATTTGGTGACGTAGGAATAAGGATCTATAAGACGAACTGACAAACAAAGCAGCGAGGCTGACACGTACAAAAAGTACCCGTGCAAAAAGACATGACAATCTGAAATAATCGAAAAGAAAGAAAAAGAGAAACGAACTGTTGACTTAGATGCTGACGGGAAAAAACGAATTTTATATACCTTGGGCGTTTTATGAGCAACGAAGTATGAAAGAAATGCCACGAAGATGATATTGTCTTGTTGATAAACGTAGCCTGGTAACTATTAAAACAGTTTGTAACTAATGTCTGTAAACAACTTTTTATTTGATTGTCTCGAGGAAGGCATGATACTATCAGTTTGCCGCAGCAGGGTTTGTTTGCTTGGTATTCAATTCAGCTCAGCTTTCCAGTTAACCACACTGGTCCTTTAGGGAAAATCTCAGTATGGGTAATAGCATGATTTGTAGTAGCCTGAATTTCATCCGATTACTTCGAGTCGTTATTACTCCCTCTTGTTGAGAGGAGAAAACGACTCGAAGCAATCGGATGAATTTCAGGCTAGATTTGTAGTGATATTTGGCATAAATACCGCGAGTGATATTTCAAAATTGTTATACGTAATTTCAAGAGCCATTAGGCGAGTGAAATATGAGACAATTTTGAAATATCACAAGTGGTATTTATGCCAAATATCACGTACAAATCATGCCATTATAAGTTTAAACTACTACCCGCAAAAGGTTTGTAATTTTCACATGTAGGTATTTCAAATTAAGCTGAAATACCACTGCTCTAAGCCAATCAAATTGCAGAAATTTCTCATGTAGTAATATAGAGGTTGAAATCAGGGCAGTAGCCAATCAGATTTGAGAATTTTGTTATAGTTTAGCCTGAATTTCATCCGATTACTCCGAGTCGTTATTACTCCCTCAGGAACGACTCGTAGTAGTCGGATGAAATTCAGGCTAGTTATAGTTATGATTAAGCTGAAATCTATAGTCGCCAAAATTATTCTGAACATGCTTGCCGAAACGTTTTTAAACAGTTCCCCATTCAGTTCATGTGCACATTATATATGCTGAAACTTGTCCGTGTACAATTCAAACAACTTTACCGCGACAACAGCCGTTCATCATATGACTACTAAAAGTGAAGCAGTTGGAGAAAATAGCCGATAATTCAGGATAATTCGGGATCATTGAGTGAAAAACTATTTTTTTTCCTCTGTCGGACGCCTGCACTCACTGTTTATTCGAAGTCATTTTAATTTTTGGAGTCTCGATTCTTCTAACACCCCAGGAAATAAAAAAATGAAATTGTCCTTCTGTTGTTGCTAGGTGAACCGAAAAGACACTTGAAAGACTTTTTTTTTAGAGTGCGTTATGTTGTTAATGAGAAAAACAAAATGATATCAAATGTATTGGCTTTTATGCAGTTCGCGACAGACGATCATTAAAAACAAAAAACGAAGCGTCAGGCTTCTTGTAATTTCAAGCCATATGTTTTTCAGAGCGAAAGATAAAAGAATAAAAATCAAAATTGTTGACTAGGTTAAAGTCGTTAAATTTACATGAAAATAAAGATTGAAAGGACGCCTGAAAGTCCGGATACATTAGTTTTTTTGCTAACCGAAGAAAGGAAATATGGTTGATTTCACGAAAAAGAAAACTTGGGAAACCGGTAAAAACTAACAAAATTTTGACCTCGTCAAATTAGCGCTATTTTAAGAGATTGGGGACGTCAGTAATTGAAATTCAATTACCCAATTACATTCCGTCCCTCACAATGGCCATTGTTTGTTAACCACGTTCACTTGCGCGCGTGGCAACAACGAACGCAATGGCAACGCCGATAAACAACCGAACATTCGCTGAAAGTTGCAGCTGTCGTCGTGTACTTCGGTTTAATTGCTGATATCTCATGTGGCCTAAAGAGTAGAGATTTCCAAAATGGTCAGGGCTCTCTGCATTTGCCAGATTTGTACTTGCGGGTAAGAGTTTTTAAAATTACGTTAGCTTGGCGACGCGATATCCTTTTGCTTTTCCGCGCTTCGGGGACCCTTCGTGTAACGTGATCAATGACTTGTGGTGTTTTGAGCAGATCGAAAAATCTTCCATCCCTTAGAGAATTAGCGACTAAGCATTACACATTACACTTTCTTTTTTTTTTTTGTTCCTTAGGAGGCATCGATGTGCTCACAAACCAGAAGCTCGCGTTCCGATCCATCCATGTCGCTTCACCGAGTATCAAGATCGATACAAGAAACATCCCGTCGACCGTCGCCTGCCTTTTAAGCCAGAATACACTGTGAAAGGTTCAAACCAGCCGATGGAAGAAAATACAAACTATAGAACTGATTATATTCCACATACCTACGCTCCACCAAGGAAACGCGACAAGGCGTTGTATGTTAAACCTCAAGGACAAATGGCTGGCCAGAGCTCCTACAAACACGACTACCCAGGGACTGTAGTTCCACCCGCCACCTCTGCGAAACCTGTGGTGTCGTTTCACGCTCATGAAACGCCTTTTGACAGCAGCACAGTGCACCAGGATACTTACAGGCCGTGGGACTTGAGGCTGTGCAAAACTGACAGCATGAAACCAGATGCAACGCCCGCAGCTAGAAATGGAAAAATGGATGGCAGGACTATCTTTCAAACCGACTATCCTGGTTATTATGTTGGTCGGAGACCACAGATAAGGCCGCCAGATACAGAAATTCGTGTGAATAAAGGTCCCATGGAAAAAGACACCACAACAAGGCTTGATTACACCAGGAAGGAAGTAAAACCCGCGGAATCTGCCAAACCAATTGAAAAGCGCCCGAGCACTCAACAACCCTTCAGAGGAAATACCACTTTTATGGATGATTTTGCCTACAGAGGTGGCAGACCTGCTCCTAGTTTTAAGCCCGTACAGGACATTGTGCAGTCAAATAAGCCTTTTGAAGGGGATACCACCACTGGTGTGACTTACAGGCGCTGGGATATTCCTAAACGCGAAGTACGTCTAAAGGAGGCTTACAGACCACCTTCAGCCAGGTTTGCTACTAATACCACTTTCCAGCATGACTACCCTAGATGGGATGTGCCTCCTGCTGAAAGTGCTAAGCCTCCAGTGGCATCATTTGCTTCAGGCAAACCATTTAATGACAGCACCACCCATAAGGATGCATTTAAGGCATGGGAGCCACATCCAGCACAGAAGAGTGGCCGGCCTGATGAATATAGACCACCCTCTGGAAAATTCCAGGGTGAATCTACCATGCGAAGTCATTACAGAGGACAGTATGTACCTCCAGCAAAGCCAGCCCGTCATGATGTCCATCGGCCTTTAAGCGGAGACATGCTAATGAATACGACATACAAGGAAACATACACTGGTGAGCGACCCCTTAGTTGTCCAGCACAAGGAATTCAACAGTGGCAACCAGGGCCACAGAAAGGGTACTTTTACAGTTATGATAACCGGGGTCATAGTTACTACCTACCAGTTTCTGAAACCGTTCAACCTCTATCTCTGTCGGCTTAGTTTTAACCCCAAACCTTTAATTAATAATAGTCTGTTGCACCAAGTCTTTGCCCAGTTATACTTATTTCAAAAATTTGCTTACAGTCTTAAAAAATAAAAACATTTTAGGAGGGTTTTGAGTTATTAATTCAAATAATTTTAAGGGCAAAACATTGGGTATAACATTTAAATCACAAAAAAGCTCTCCTGAGGAGATTGCTTATATTTACATGCATTGCACCATTTTGGTTTCGTTTCAAATATAAAAATATTAATGGGTGTAATTTAATGTTGTAAAGTTTTACATATATTTAATCATAGAATATTGCATCATATGATTTATTCCTTAAGCATGTCAAGGCTAAAAGTTTATGTCTTTCTTGACCAAAAAGTAATGTATATATAGTTACACAATGTTGTTGTCACGGGTATATAGTCTCTGATACTATGTACAGCTGTTGCTTTGCTTGATTACAGCTGTCAAAGGTGTGTTTCATTTTATTTATTAAAAACAATCTTTTAGGCTAGAAAATAAATTTTCCCATTTTTGGAAGAAGCAAATTCACCTGAAATGTGTCTGCATCTGTAGTTCATAAAAATTGCAAAATTTGAATGCGGTTTCTTAAAAAGTAGTAGTTTATTAAAAAATAACATACTTACTGCACTTTATGGTTTTTAATTACTGTGGAAACAGGACATCCTGGTTTCTTTGCTGCTAGTTTCTTGAACAAGAACATGAAATAAGGGGCACAATGAGATTTGAATAAATTTACAGATCTTTATTTCTTACAAGTTAGTCCAGTGTTCACCATTAAACAAGAGTGAAACCCTTTCATTTTTTGATCAAAGATAGGTTTAAGTGTTAAAAGACTTAGTTTGTTGTCACTAATTTTGTCATCCGCTTCTACTGGTAATAATCAAACCTTGGTTCATTCTTAGCCATATTTCAAGAATGCCATGTTTGGTGACATATTCCTATATTTTGTTATATTAAGAAAATCAACAAACTTCAGATCTGACAAACAGCAATGCCCTGGTTTTATAATAGAAAGTTTCTTGGATGACAGTTTTGAAGCCTAATGGTCACTTTACTATTTACATGTAATGCACAGTAGTTAGTGAAAAGGAAAATTGAAATTGGGTGAATAGCAGATGCAAACAATATTGCTGTCAGATCTGAAACTTGCACCAATGTTGGCACACACACAGCACAGCTGCTGTCAATAAATGTACCTTTAGCCCTGGTATTCCTTCTTGATTATTATCTTGATTCTCCACTATACTGAAGTTCTATTCCCAAGTCAAGTTTTACTAGACAAATTGTGAAGAGAAATTTGATAGTGATCACTGAACACAGGAAAAGGCTGAACTGCTTTCATCTCTAATAGAGTCAGTAATTAAATCATACTGCAGTGTTTGTACTGTCATTAGTAGTTAGAACTTGCAGCCTTTTCTGTAGGTGATTGTTTAAGAGGTGTTGCCAGTGTATTGACATTTCATCAGAATTGAGGAGAATCTAGATAACATCAAAAGGGAAGACTGAGCACCCAGAAAATATCATACAATAATTATTGTTCCATGCAGGAAGATACTATGCAGAATTTATGGCAGGAAGGTCAGAAGGATTTTGGTACAAATTTTGTGTCATTTCTTTATTGCCATTCGTGAGTTGATCTGAGTGGATATCATTATTTTCATACCACCCAGCTTCCTCCCACTAAAATTTTTAGACTAGAGTATGCCTGTTGATCAAAGAAAGTAAGTGTACGTCTGCTATGGTCTAAAGTAGCTAATTGTAAGTTAAAGGGGCACCATGAAAATTTAGTTGTAAATAACAATGTAAATAGTTGCACTTTTGTCTTATTGTCAGTTAACCAAAGATGCTGCTTAGAGTTGGAATAGGTTCATTTGGGAGACAGCTAGCAGTCAAACAACGACTGATTTTGATTGGTTATTCTGTTATGGTACCATGTCGCATGTACGAATCTAGAGCCAGTTACAAAGTTATCATGGAACACACTACTTAAATAAAGCCTTAAAAGACAATTCAAAGTTCATTGGTGCCAAAGGCATGCCAGAACTTTCACAGGACAGTATTATATTAGTTCAAAATGTTATTGATAATCAGTACCAGTCTGCTAAACAAACTGTGGTATTATCTGCATTCGTAATCAAATTCAGGTCCCTCCTTTGGTTTATGAAGTAAAGAATGTGAAAGAATAGTTAGTGAGGAATTTTCTTCAGAATAAAGAGATGGACATGGTCTTATACAGTTGTGCTGAAGTCATTGCATTATTTAATAGTCAGCTCTCTTTTGTGAAAGCAAACTTTCCTAACGCAAACTAGTATATAACCAAAGCAAACTTAGCTTACGGGCAGGCCCATTTGTGTGAGTTTGGGGAAATTATGGTACAAGCTAGCAAAGTCAGTAAGAAGAACTAGGCAGAACAATTTTTTTACACCATTGTTCTCACTGGCTTTGCCAGTTCTTGTGCCTTTCCTTGAACTCGCACAAGTGAGCTTGCTTGCAGGCTAAAGCAAACTCTTCTTTGAAATAGTGAGGAGTGGAAGGCTTGTGTGTTAACAATGAATGTTAAAAGTCGCAAAACAAACAACCTTTGTTGAGTCCTTTAGACCTCGCTAACACGTTCAATTTTTATATCTTAAAAGGAGATTATTCTCCAAGTGAAGAGCTTGCTCACAGGCTATATCAAAGTCAGGCAGCCTCACTTGGAAGTTGCACTATAATTTATGGAGATTTGAATCATAAACAGTGTCTTCCTTTCAGCCCCCCAAAAAACAAATTGGAGACTGCAGTCTGGGGAGTTCCGGAAGGTTTGCCTTCCATGCATAAGGAGGAGAAACATCACGTTTTTCAGAATAGGTTAAGTCTATACGTTACAATTTCAGTAATAAAAAAACCTAGAAAATAAACAAGATTGTTCAAGTTTATTGGCAGCCCAAAACTACATTAATGTGTTGAAAAGAAGAATTTAAAGTAATCCTGCCAGTAGATTGGAATTTGGCAAAGATAGATCACTAATTTTACACAATTTCTATTTTAAAAAGCTACAGAATGGCATCCATTGAAACAACCCACATGAAGTTGTCACATCCTCCATTAAGTGGACATGAGAATAAGTTACAATTAAGATCTCTTTAAACTCTTTTTCCTACATTTTCTTTAAAACAAAGAGACTAGTGGGTTTCCTTATAATACAGGTTTCACTGACTGAACAGGTACTTCGACTGTACAATAGGACGGCACCAATCAATAACAAATTAAAATAATATCAATCTTTTTATTTGTCTGTGAACGTGCAACTAAAAGTTAGAGATTGGATTGAGGTGACTGTTCACTTTGTATGCAGCTCCACACTTTAAAGATTGGTGGCTTCCATTTTCATTTTATTACAAAAAGTAAGGTCATTTTTCTATTATTTTATCATGGAGAAAAAAAAACACCAGGGTGTGTGATCAAGTGACTCTTTTTACTTTGTATTCTGAGGTAAATCTACGAGATTGTCAGTAGTAGAGAGACACAGAATCATGTGTTTAACGCAAATGGCAAAACTCAGGTCCAGGTTGACTATATTTTTTCTTATCACTAGGAAATGAGCAGGTAAAGACTGTCTAAACTAATGAAATATTATTGATGAACCTCAAGCCAAACTACTTTTTTTGGAGTAGACAGTCAACAAAAAAAGACATCTAAAGGGAAAACCTAGTCATATACAAATTCGAAATTATGATTCTAGATCTCTCTAATAACGTCCTAAGCTGGGTGTTAATGCTGTTAAGACTGACAAAAGGTGTGACTTCAGAAAACAATGTGAGATAATGTACTTATTAAAAAGTAAGCCATTTCATCCGCAATCTAATTTTGGACATGGAATGGGTATCAATGCACACAACGTTCCACTCATAGCTGAGTACAGATAACAGCTGCAGCTTAACCCTATGTCTGTCTGATAAGAAGCTTCAATATTCAATATATTGGACTGCAACTTTTTATTTCTCTGAACGATACAATGTGCAAAACAGTGTGACTGGGTTTGGATGAGAAAGTAAACAGACGCGAAGTAAGATTAAGTTGATCAGTGCATCTTGGATCTGTTGGAAGGAGCTGAGGCTGTGGGAGGAGGAGGTGGTCCACTTCTGAACAGTTCCTCTATGTAATTATCAAGCAATCTATTCCGCTCCTCTGGAACACATTCCAGTATCAAATACCTCTTGTCTTTCTGTAAGGTAAACAAATTATGTTGTCGATCTTCTCATTAATTTTATTCGCTGCTGATGGATGACATCAAAATAATACTGTACAAAAATATAATTACTGTATTATATCCCATGAATAGTAGGGATGAAAGTTCAAATGTTCATGCATTAAAACACAAAATGAACAATAAGAGGGGATATGAGTTGTTACTTAGTTTAACTGAACAAATTAAATTATTTCGTTACCTCATCTTTGCAACAAATTGTTCATAAAATTCAAGGATATTACTGTGACACTCTGAAAACGGTGAACTCCACTTGGCAGACATAATTCTGAAACGTTGTTGTGTTGTAAGGAGAAAGCCAATCAGGCATAATTATAAACTAAACCACCAGCAACAAAAGTTAATAATTTATTAGTTTTGTAGTTTTGTGGCTTGCTCATGTGTCTTGATTTTTGCTGTGATTGGTAATAACACATTAACATTCCTGAAATAGATGTTTTGTTTCAATCAGGAGTTCACAGTTTTCATAGTTGGGCAAAGAAAATTTTTGTTGTAAAATTTTCGTTGTAAACATTATTATTACATTGTACAATGTACTGCAATTATTTCCTAAGGCTTACCTTTAATGTATCTTCAATATCCTTAAGATGTTTAGTAGAGTCTTCTATAAGTTTCTTTGATCTTATGTGATGCATTAAAGGACAGAAAAGAAAACAGCCAATTAGTATAATATTTTAATAAATCTTTTTCTACATACATTAGACTGAAATAAATAGACAAATAAGTCAAGAAAATAACAACGTTGGATGTAGTTGATTATTATTAATTATATGAATGATTCAATACGGATGAATATCTCTAATAAACCCCGTCTCTAATAAACCCCTCACCTAGGAGTTAATTTTTGTAATAACCCCGTATCTAATAACCCCCACCCTCTTTTAAAATAATTATATAAAAATTTGTAATAAGTTTCTCTGCTATAATTATCATGAAATCCACTTTATTCATCCACAAGGTTCATTTTCAAACAGATGTACACAAATAATATTATATGATACAAATGCAATGCATTTTTTGCCAGATCAAAATCACAGTTGAGTCTCTCAATCGTGAGGCTAATGTAACTGTGCATCTTGGGTATCATGGATCTACTCTTTCTACTGCCCCAAATGTTGCTCACTTGTAAGTAATTGAGTGTGTTTCTTTCAGTAACTGTCGGAAGTCCCCCTTTGCATCAGCCAACTTGTCACGAAGATATTGATTAAATTCCTCTTCACGTTTCTGCAACAAATTACAAAAAAGTTAAAGGAACATTAAACCTTTAATACAATAAATACAGATCATATTAAATATGATGAATGCCACTCCATGCAGGGGTCAATTATTTTAATAAACCTGTTACAAGTGTAATTTACAAATTATTGCAGCTATTGTTGTTAGGCACTTAAACAATGGGCACACTTGTGAATCACACTTGTAAAAGTTTTATTAAATTGGCCCTGGGTAACAGTGCAAAAATGTACACATGCCAAAGCTACAACTGTTTCTGGGGAATGTAAGTTCTAATAAATTATCATGAGGCACAGAAACCGCTGAAGATTTTTTTTTCAAAGTGGATAAATTAATTAAAAAATACATTTTCACTTTATTTTTTTACTTTATGAAAAAAAAAAAAACAGCAACAACAACCTAGCACTCAGAGATAAAAGTTTCAGCTGACAGATAACATTACTTACACTGTCATGGCTAGAAAACTTGGAATATCTAGGATCTTCTTTGATTATTTTCCGAATACTTCTCCAAGACGATGTAAGGGTTAACTGGAAACATAAACAACTGTGTTATTAAAACAATATTAAAAGCCAGTGACATGTAAAAATAAATTATACAGGGAGCTACACCATCCAGCACATCTGATAACAACTTGAGAGACTAAGTAAAGTGATGGTCCTTGTAAAATAGATCAGATCCACATTGTCCTAGATATCCGCCTCAAACCAAGAGACACAGTACTGTTTTTTTCTGTCAACTAAACAAAAACTAATCCACTAAAGGAAAGTTTTTAGCTGATTTAATTCATTTTTACACTTAAGGAACAAGGACTGGCAAGGATTCTGTGCAAGAGGTTTTGACTTTGATTCTCAGGTGTGACCTCAAACTTTTGTTTTGACGTCTTTCCTTTCCAAATACTTTTAAGTGGCTTTTATACCTGCGAAACGGAGCACTGATGGATTTGGGGGGGGGGGGGGAGGGGAGGGTAAAATGAGCCCAGACTGTTAAAGTTAACCACATAAAAAAGAATCTTCACCTTCACCAATACCTTAGTTCAATAGTACCCACCTCATGGGTCTCATCCAATAGCTTCCTAAACTGTTCCTTCTTTCTCCTGTTCAAATTTTCTATGTGTTCTTTAAATAATGTTTCTTTGTCACTTTTACTCAGAGCATCTGCCATTCCCCAGCGATGATCTTTACGCAAACTCTTTTTGGTTTCCTTCCAACCAACGTCTGCATTGCGAACCTGAGAAGAGTTATTACATTCAATGTAAATGTGATGAAGCACAATACAGTGAATGGTGCATACTGTAGCATCTATCGCGTAAAGCACAGACTATGTGTCTTCACCAAAAAGAGATGAAATAAATCTGGTCACAATTGATTTAATACTGATATTACAAGAATAATACAAGACTTGTATGCACATCAAGTCACAACACTGATCAACTAAAATTACTTGAATATAATTTGCATTTGCCATAATCAACATGTTTTATTAGGAACGCATAAAGTTGGCTTTAATTGAAAGGTCTAGTGGATTGGGTGGACATAAGTGCAAGTGATTATAGGCATTGTTACTCAAGTGATAGGCTAGAAAACTAGACAGGGAGAATATTTTGTATTGGTGGGGCTGAACAAGCACCAAAGGCGTGAGTATATCTAAAGGGGCCCGAGGGTAGGGTCCCCATGGAAATAGTTCTACTGACTTGTAGAAAACCAGCTATGAAACACTACAAACAACCATACATTACAAATTATTATCTCTATTACAGTGTATTATTTTTTAGATCTCTTGCCCACCATATCTGCAAGTAAGGCATGAAAATGCTGTTCTGCTTTGTCTCTTAGATGTTGTTCCTTCTCTTTTTCTCTGGCTTTAGCAAGTTCAGCTTGGCTTGCACGAACTTCACGTTCTCGTTCACGAAGACTGGCTTCTATTCGTTCTTGTTTTTCCTTTTCTTTCTCTTTATCAGCATTCTCTTTCTAGAAAAAAAAACAACAACAACAATAACAACACAACGGGGATCAGTTGTATTCAGTATTATTTTTTCTTTTCCTTGGCTGCAAAACGTTAAAACAAAGAGAACAAAGGAATTATTATTATCACCACCTTAACTCCACCAAAATTATCCATAATTATTTATAAAGAGATTTAATCACAATCACTAACTTGAAAAGGGTAAGTGTGGTTTACAAATGAATTGTAATGGTTAGAACTACAATGATGCAAAAAATAATGATAATAAATACACTACGTTTTTTTTACTTCTAGATTCACTGCCTGCGTAGCTGGCAGTTTTCCTAGGGGCAAAACAGGAGCAGGAGTTTTTTGCAAAAAAAAAAATGGGAAAAAGGCAATTCTCTGCTCAATCACATTCATAACTCACCAACAAAATCCCTTGCTATGCAGGCTACTAGATGCCCAACAACTAAGTAACTGTTACCTTGTAAAGTTGCTCAATGTGTTCTTTGAACCATTCTTCTCTCTGCATTGTATTCTCCACAGCTTTGTAACGAGGGTCCTTCTCAATCTTACTACGAACCTTTCGCCACTGTGCCTTGCTGTCAAGCTTTTGTTCAGCCAACAATGCAGCAAAATCATTTTTAACCTGCACCATTTCAAATAACCAAGAAGAATAAGGATTAATTTCTGAAATGTCCATGACTGTCACATACTTACAGCTTATAAGCAAATTATTAACTACTGTATGGAAATTTGCTGCATGCCTTACATCATCATTGCAGCAAAATTTTATCATCAGAAAATTTATGATTTTTCTCAACTAGTCAGGTGGAATAACGCCTTTTGCAAATGAGACATAACGATAATCGACCATTATAATACAGTTCTAATTTTTTTTCACATGGCATAGCTAATAAAAATATTGTCTACAGTCAACTCTCCCTAAGATGGACACCTTTGGGACCGACACTTATAGAGAGTCAAATAAAAGGAGTAAAGAAAGGCAGGGACCAACTCTAAGTGTCCGTTTTACAGAGGTGTCCGTCTTATAGAGGTGTCCGTTAAGAGAGAGTTGACTGTATGTATGTTTTCTCAGCACCCTTCTTCTTTAATAAATTAATTTATTATAATTATCTACTGGCTAAGCCACATAATTGATAGACATGACAACACTGAAAAGGCATCCTTTCCTTTATCATTAGCAGTGATGTACATTGAATCAGTTAATTACTGAGCATGCACTCCACACACAAAATTATAATCCTCTTCTGTTACAAACAGCAACACTGTAAAAGTTTTCTTTAGAACTACTGGGTTGTTTGTCTAAATGGTATAATATAAGTAAAGACTCACTCAGAGCAGTTCTGAACAACAAGTTTGAGGAAAAGGGCAGAATATTAGCATGGATTGGCTGTTCATTACAGTTGAACAGGCAGTCAAGCACTGCAGTTGCAAATCTGGCACAACTTTTTGTTAATTTTAATATTTTTTGCCATTGTTTTTACTGTCAGATAGTTTCCCCCTCTGGCCAATCATTTTGCAAGATAACAATATTACCATTGAAAGCAAACACAAAGTAGTCAATCACTGTAGCTGCTGGCCATAGTTCGAAAAAGTACTTGTAACATGGACTATACATCAGCAAAATGAATGTCCCCATAAGAGCCCTGCTAATTTTCTATTTTGGTACTTTCACTTAGGTAAACACGACAGGGTATGATTTCTAGTGCTTCCAGGTTTTGAAACTCTTGTGTAAAACAACAATCAAACCATTTTCCCTAACAAATTACAAGAATGTTAATTGGCTTAAAGAGACAATGGTGTATTTTGAAGCACAGTTTATCACCCAAAAAGAAGCCTGCCACCAGTAATGGAACCAAGATTACTCTAGTCTCAAGCAAACCAGGGGACACAAAAAGACCTAAATTAAATGAATCACTGTTCTATCACCCTGGCTAATATTATTAACTTGTCTGAATGAAAGAACTCTTCACCCTCTGGAATGGTATCCTGTTAAAAACGGACCATAACTTGATGGAAATCATGAATAAGCCTTCAGTGCCCATCTACCATCAGCAATCACAACAAACTTGAGCAGTGATCACTGAGGTATATGTGCCCATCTCTAAACCACTGACTAAATGCTAAGAAAAACTCAGTTACCTTGTAGGGCAGGCAAAACACTGAAAAAAGCGAGAACATAATTCACAGGCCAAGGCTAGCTTGTCAACTGTATGCTGTGTTGTATTGGACGGACGACAAAAGGTTAAATACTGATAAGCACAATATTGAATTTTATAATGAAAAGGGGTGGATAGGAATGCAACCTAGGCCATAATGTTCTAGCATTTAGAATTAAAAAGATAAACTGTTATTAGGGGATAGCCTTTGCTAGAGCAGGTGAAAAAATTGTCAAGAAGCTGGATAATAGTACCGGTAACTTAGCTTTAGTCAAGTAACAGAATTGGAGGATACTGTTTCAATTGTAACATACAGATATGGGTAATAACATACAAGTACATTGCACAAAATAATGGACACATTTAAAACAAAAACAAATGGGAATTTAACAATGTCATGTATTAGATAGTAACAACGATTCACAATAAACAAAATAAAATTGCATATTATTTTATTTTGTTTCTAATCTTGTTTTCAGGTCAGACTCCTTTCCTGGTAAAAAAAATCTTGCTTGATTTCATTCACAGCACACAGTTATGTGGCCGCACCTATTTTAGATGGCATTTCTGACCAATTCTGATTATATACCTGGGTTCACACGTAATTGTAATAGTAAGGAGTTTGAGTCGGTTTAATTATGGCACGACTTGCATTCTTGGGAAAATAGTGTGACAGAGTGATCATAATGTAGAAGGGATTTCTTTTGACTAAAATATTTTATTATTTTGTATTGATGTTTTATAGGTAATGAACTGCCATTATTAAAGGATGTACATTAACTGTGAAACAGTCAGAAACACCATCCAAGTCTAGGCACATGACAGACAGTGGGAACTTCATTAATGAGGTGTTCCCTCTGCTATCCATCCTGATTCCCCAAGGAAACAAAAAACCAACCTTATCCTGCTTCATTTTGGAGTTTTCTTTCTCTTTCTTTTTTAGCTCTGCCATAAATTCCACAAACAAATTCTCCCTGTCCTTCATTTTCTCAATCCCTTTGAATCGATCATCCTTCCCATACTTCATGGCAAACTCACTGAAAGTTGTTCTGTAAGGGAAAAGTTGAATGTTTTCAAAGGTATTTCGATATACAGTCCACATGTAAGTATTCATTCAACAATCTCTAGCTTTCTTCTTATTGTATGGTACCGAACAGTAATGTAGTAAGTAATTCACAGTAAGTAGTTTAAATAGTAATTCATCATCAATTTAAATACAACATGATCCAGGATTCAAAGCTGTTTCTTGGTACATGTATATTTTGTATTTTATATTTTTTCTTGATAGCAAAAGTATTATTTTTAGTACTCTTGACTTTTACATTATAGGCTATGTACTTTAATTAGTATGTTTTTAATTAATGTACAGCATAAGCTGTATTGGCTTAAATTTTTAAATGTTGCTGTTGTTGACAGATTTGGCAGAAATCAACAAACTTACTTTCCAGCAGTTCGAGCTTCTTCCACCAGTGCTTTAAATTCATCTTTCTTTGCTTTCAGTTTGTTCTTTCTCTCCTGCCTCTCCTCGTCAGCCCGAGTGCGTACAAACTTTTCAAAGCACTGCTTTCGCTCTTTTTGGGTCAGCAATAAAAATCGTGGGTCAAACACTATTTTTGGTAGCTCTTTCTCCCAAGTTGAAAATGCCGAAACCTGAAAAATAAGCCAAATTAAAACCATTAACAAGGAAAAAGGAAATTTTTTTGTTATCATTCAAGGGAGGATTTTGTTACTTTCTAATTAACAACATGCTAAAGTTTTGAATATATGAAAATCATCCTTCATTTAAAAACATGCTCTTAGGAACTCCTACAATTTAAGGAGGAAGTGTGTGACTAGCCAAAGGAACTTTTTCTTTTCAGGGTAATGAACTTTTTCAATTCTGCCAATAGAAGATGGAGTCACATCAATATTTTTCTTAAAGTTCATACAACTTATTTTTGGTGACTTGTTAACTCACTCACTTTTTTCTTTAAGAGGACAGCTTTATGCATAAAGAGCCTTCACTAACTAAACTGTAGGTGGGGTGGGTTATTGACGACACTGCCCAACCCCACAGGTGTTAGACTGATGTTTTGTCAGATCTCCAGAACAGTCAAGTAAAGTCTAGCAACATTACATCTTTCTGATCCACAACTCGTGCACTTACTGATCTTTCAAGCAGCATATCTCTGAACTCTTTCATTCTCTCCTCCAGTGACATCATCTTTTTGTCTTTTGGAGTAGTAGCTCTTGTTACTTGGGATACAGGAGCAGGCTGTTCAACTGGTTTCTGCGGCTCAACAATTTCAGGCTGAACAGGAGAAGCTTCCACAACTTCTACAGTCTTCATCTCAACATCTTCTAATTTCTCACCTTGACTTTCAGTCCTGTACAAAAGAATCATAGTGAATGAATAATTAAATGAAATTGTCAGGGTTTATGTACACTGTTTTTTGCCCAATTCATCTAAGAGCATAGAGCTCATTGACGACACTGCAATATTGTATCCAGCAACAAAAACAATTCCTTTTTTCAGTTGTTATTGTGATTAATAAAATATTATCCTTCGTCCAATTTTTACTTCATTTGTTTCTAGCTCATTATTGCATAATATCATTAAAGGAGATTGTTGAATTTGCATCATAAACACCCAAGAAAATCGTTATTTATCATTGTTGCCTTGAAGGCTTACAAAAAGGGAAAGAAGGTGTCCTCTGAATACCCTTGATTTGTTTGAAATTTTTTGTTCTCCTGTTAATATTGGATTGAGAAAGATTTAGTCTCACATACCTCTGTTTCTTTGCAGGAGGAGCATCATCAATAGTGTCATCTGACATAGAAGACCTGTGTTCTTTTTCTGCAGTATGAAAAAGATAATAACACTAAAGGACTGAGTAATACCAGAAACTCATAAGGGGTTGAAATGTGTAACTCTCATATGTTTGCTTTGTCCGATGCTCGTGATTATGCATTTTCGAAAGTACCATATTTGGAACGAGAAGAAGAGATAACTGACCAATCAAACTTCGTAAACAACGTGACGTAATTTTCCTTCAGGTTCCCGCGCCCGCTTAAAAAAATGGCCGACAAACGGGGGAAAAACTCCCGAAAGCCGAGAAAGCTTTCAAAGGTTGAAAAGCTTAAATAAATGAGATGTTGTAGTCATGACCGTGTTTTGAGCAAATTTTATGAATGAACAAACTCAAAACAATAGACAGAGAAGCCGTTTCTTGAAAATTTTTATTCAAAGTCCAAAAAGTTAATCCTTTAGAGCAATTCAGAAAACACTATCTGGATTGTGGATCCGTTCACGCAAGTAACATCGGGTAAGCACATGGCAAAATTCAACACAAAATCCATCTCAAATCAGGGCACATTTTGTAATTTTTCTTTAGCGCCGAAGAGAAAAATTTTTAAAACGTCTATGAAACATTTAAAAATACATAAATTCCCTTTCAAAGACGTAATTGTCTTGGCCTTAGAGTGCAAAATGTACCTGAAAATTCAGCAAAAACTTCGCTGACTTGGTTGCATTTCAAGACAGACCATGGGCTCCGCCGTGAAGAAAACAAGGTTGAATTCCTCGAAGGACAATTTCTTGATGAAAAGCTTCCCTTTCTCCACAAAAAGAAAGCTGAGCATTCTTTTGAACTTTCTCTTTCCATTTTTTGTCTTTTAACGGCGTATTTTTAACCTTGAAATGCAGAACTCTTGTCTTAAAACATCTGCATGGTGATCGCGCAGGAGCCATTTTGTTGAAAATGGATATCCATCACTAAGATTTCCAAATATGGTCAAAATGAATATTCACAAGCATTGAACGTGAGTTGCACGTTTCAACCCCTTATGGGTTTCTGGTAATACCAATACATGTATTTAATTAAGGAGAAATATATTGACTTTGTTCTTGGAGAAGAGTAAGCATTTCACATCAATTCTCAAGAATAAAACCAAAAAGGGAAAGAGGGTGTCCTGGGGAATTTAAGAACCTGATTGGAAAAGTTAGATCCAAACCCCAATATGTAATTTAATAATTATTACATATTGGGGTTTGGATTACTCAGCTACAAATATCGTGTAAAAATGAAATAACTGAACTTGGCTTTTTCTACCTATCTGTTTATACTACAGTGTACCCTATACTGAAAATGCATCAATTTTGTGTAGATGAAATAAAAATAATTATAAACCATGGTAAGAAATACATTATCCATTCCATTTCAGAGGGGAAGGTTATTATCTTAACATTAATCACACAATGACCAAAGAGCTGTACTTCATTGAAATGAGTTACAGTGTATGTGACAGAAACCTGCTTTTAAGTCCAGCACCTTAAAAATTTATTTTAATCCAAACTAGTAAATGTACATACTTTTCACTTCATCAGGCTGCTTTTTAGGTGGGCCCTTGCTAACAAGCTCATCAACTTTATCATTATCTTCAAGTTCATCAGGTCGTTCCCATATTGAGAGCCTTGAGGTAGGATTAAAGAAGAACATCTTTTCATCTCCAGTCCAAACAACACACCAGCTTGTTCCTGGGATAAGTTGACTAGCAACAGGTTTACTCTTGTCCTCATCTTCAGCATGTATCTCATCTTTAATTTCTTCCAATTTTTCCTTCTCATCCTCTGTTTGAAATGATCAACAACCAAAATATTAATTTGGTTAAAACATTTTGGTTGAACTCTCTAAAATGAACTTAGAATCACTCTAGTGATGGATTCTCTTTCACATCATTTTTATCCTTATTCAGGTCATGTAGAGAATTTTTTCATATGCCATTGCTGCTGTTGCTGTTGTTTTTCAACGCTACATCTATCAAAAAGAGGACTTCTTTCTAAATTTATCTATTTATTTAGCTATCTATATTTGTTGTTGATAATTCCCCTCTCTGTTACACATTCTTCAATGCCCCCTTTTTGATCCACATCAGTATTACAAACACAGAGAAAAAAGAATTCAGATTGCCACTACTGTGGACTGACTTCACAACCTACTGATTCTTAGTCTTGATGTCCACAAGACAAAAAAGACAAGTTTCACATTTCATGATTTTTCTTTTACTAACACCAGCCTTTGAGTCTCATCCTTACCATAGTTACCCTGGCCCTGGTGCCTATACTAGTTTTAACTTCACTTTCTCATGTTACCTTGTCAAATTAAAGCTAAAACCAAAATTACCTGATTGACAAAAACACACACAGACATCACCACAAACTACACACAAATAATTTATAGCAAACAGATATTTTGGACTGCACCGGTCTGAACATACCCTTTTCTGCAGTGTTGTCTTCAGTACTTGATTCTTCCTTCTTCTCACTTTTATTATTTTCTTTGTCTTTATCTCCAGCATCAGCCTGAGAGGATGGATTTTGCACCATTCCAGGATTGTTGACTGGCGGTGGTTGTTGTTGTATTCCTGGTCGAACCATTCCAGGTAAGAGACCAGGGGGTATCATTCCAGGAGGCAGCATCCCTGAAGGACATCAACAAGAACACAACATCAGAGACTTTTTTTAATTGATCTTTTATCACAATAACTACAATACTCATCAAATTTCATAGAAACACTGGACAGAAACTGAGGATTGTTCATGTCGTTCTTCTCAACCAGCTTATTATTTTAACTTTTCCCGAGTGTACATGTACTTCTTCTCTCCTTTCTCAATGTTGAACAATGTTAAATCTTTACATATGGGTGATACATGATCCATGGCTATGAAAACAAACAAGCAAAAACCAAATCTTGTAACATATACATGCAAACTCAACCAACCTGGTGGTGGCATGCCTTGCATTGGCATTGGAACTTGATCCATCTCCTTTGGACGCTCCCAGGTTGACTGCAAGGTTCTTGAATTGTAATAGTACACTCGACCATCTGTTGTACGGTGCTCAGACCACTCACTTTTGGGAACAGGAGGGGGCATACCCATTGGAGGCATCCCCAGACCAGGGGGTGGCATACCAGGTGGGGGGATATGTGGAGGCATCATACCAGGTATCATCCCAGGCAGTGGAAGCCGTGGAGGGGGCATGCCAGCCATAAATCCACCAGGTGGAGGCATGCCAATATTGCTTCAAAGAATAATAATAAGTTAACACAGAGTCAGTGCTAACGTAATGTTATTTTATGCTTTTAGATGAGATAAGAAGCAAATTTTGTACAGTACAGGAACAAGGAAGACACGTATTTCAGGGGGCAGGAAATTGGGTCATAAAAAAAACCCCGCACATTCACATGAATAACAAGTAGATCTCAGAGAACTTAAAAACGTAAAGTGGCGGTCTTTCATTTTTACATAAATAAATAAGGATTTAGAGGCAACACATCCACTAAGTGGTTCTTCAGCTACTTGATTGCTGGTTGAACTGGAATTCGGAAATGTTGGTTTTTGAGGAGAGAAAAGTGCTCTCACCACTGCTCCCCCAAAAATAGAACGTAAATAGGTTTTTGGTGAAGACGAAAAGTAACACAGAGTTTCTTACAATTATTGCACAGGCACAAAAGAAAATACACGATGAAAAAGGGGATTACAAGAAGCTTCTACATCATGTACATATAGTCGACTCTGTATACCCTCAAAAACAAACTGTGCGTACCTTTGTTGTGGAGGCTTGCTATTTCCTCCAGTTTGCTGCTGACTCTGTTGTTGACTGGTTCCATGTGTTTTATCTTGCTCTGCAGATGTTTGTTGCTGTTGTTGTCCTTCAGTAGGGATATTTTGTCCCTGCTAATTCACAATATTTAATTTCAAATCAAGCTTTTTTAGACAACAACACAATCTGTACGTAAAGTATTACATATTCAGACAACTGTAACAGTAGTTGAGAGTCTGAAAATGTTCAACACATAATTGATTTTATTATATACAAGTCAGTGGTATACCGTGTGGTAGCAAATCATTAAATGAGCTATCCCGTCAGTGATGATATCATTTGTATCCACACATGTGTGATATCACTTTTGACCAATCACCTCACAGTATTTTCATGTGTTGTCAAGCACTTGTGGTTTTCCTATTTGGTGTTTTCAGAGTTTGCGTTGGTCATTTCGCCTATTGAAGTTAAGTTTTAAGTTTTTTTCTAAAATGGAGACAAGCAGGTTTGTCCAGATCCCAGATAAGGAACTTATCAAATTCATAGAAAAAAAAAAAGGAAAATCTGAATACATAGAGGAAGACTGTGTGCGAAGGCAAGTCATTCAGAAAAACTTACTTTTTTTCATTCAGACCAACAAACTCGGAGTTACGTTGGCTTTCACTTGAATCAAGTTAACAAGTCCACCATCTTTTGAAATTCATCTTTAATTGGCATTAGAAAAAAAGATGGCTCCGACTAAGAACCCACAAGTTTGAGGGGATTACTTTCATGCATCCAGAGATATCTGAACAAACAGAACTTTGGTTTCACATTTTGTACTAAAGTTGTGTGTTTAAAAGTACAATGGCTACTCTCAAAGCAAAATGAAAAGAACCAAAGGCCAAGGGACTGGGAAACAAGCCTAGGACATCAGATAGCCTAAAAGACAAGGAAATTGAAAGACTGTACACTTCCAAATGCCAAGGGTTTGAAAGCACTCAAGGCATTATAACACTTTGTAGCTAAATTCAACCTTTCATTTCTGCCTTTGCAGCAGAAAACTGACAGAGAGAGTGACTCTGGGGAGATGTCAAACCCAAGCAAACGCCCGACGGAAAAGAGTATTTGTTGTATTGGAAGGATTTTATATAATAAAAAGAAAATTACATGGTCGCTTAGAGATAAGAAATTTTTCTTCTTGTGTTGAAAATATTTCACTCGTTTGCTGCACTCTCTTGTATAATATTTTTCAACACTCAAAGAGAAATTTCGTATCTCTGGCCACCTTGTAATATCCTCTATCTCTACACTGTTTATACACCGGTTTGCATGGTACTCAAGGAGAGAATGACTATTTTCAGAACACCGCCCAACATAACAACAGCTTGCAGAAACAAATCAAGTCCAAGTTTAGAGGTGTACGAGTTACTAAAATCCACATGGTATTACATGCACTTGAACTTCAACCTCTGAGCCTTTGTACATTATTAATAATATTATTATCCTACAAATGACAAAAAGATTACATTTAACTTGCACTAAAATTGAATTTTTCAAACCTTAACCTTGCGATACAATACATCATGGTATAGTTAGTATATTACCTGTGTTTGTTGAGCAAGTTGTTGTCCTTGCTGGGTTTGTGGCTGATCTTGAGAAGGAGGGGTGACGAGATTCTTTGGTTTTTCCCATGAAGATTCTCTTGTCCGTGCATTGTAATAGTAGACTTTTCCTTCAGGTGTCTTGTGTTCAAGCCACACGTCTCCATTGCTATCAATCATGGGAGGATCTTTGTTCTGCTGTTGCTGAGGCATGGCCATGTTCTGCGGCATTTGCTGATTTGGCATCATTTGCAAAGGCATTTGATTTGGCATCATTGGCCTAGACTATTAAAACATGTTTAAAACCGCATATTAAAGTTAATTCCCATTACCGAGCTAAAATACTAATTCATGGAACTCGATTTAATGCATCAACATTTCATACTGTTAAAAGAGTCACACACAAATATATGTAAGCTGCAGTAGTTTTTCATTTAGCCTGTTGCTTAAAAACTAAGTAATTTTTAATAAATAAATGATAAAATAAATAAACCCCACCCTGTACCAGCACAAAAATAATGATACTTTGGAAAAATTTGGATTATTTGCCAGTTTCATTTAAAGCACCCTTTCCTACCACAAATACTTCAATTTTACCTTGAAGAACAAAATTTGCTTTTTATACCTGTAGATTTGGCATCATAGGAGCATTCCCTGGAGGTCCTCCAAAAGGCGGTCTCATATTGTTCATCATGCTCCTTGGATCATAAGGCCCTCTCATAAACTGACCTGGAGGGGCACCTGGAGGTTGACCTAACAGAGATCCTCTTGGTCCTTGTCCCCCCGGGCCCCTTGGTGGAGGTCCTCTTACATTCGGTGGGAGAGTCCTTTGGGACATAAGGGGTGGTGGCATACTACTCCGCATAGCTTTTCAAGTCTGAAAATTAAACTGACAAAAATTTTTCAGAATTATTACAGGATCAAATGTTCACAATTTCTACTGGCCACAATACTTTCTACCAAGACATTAACCTTTGCAGATAAGGCTCAGTGCCAACAGCAAGCAACCTTTGCCACACTGAGAACTTCAACACATAAGGCTAATCTGTTTACACTATAAATGCATTATTTGTCTTCAAATAAAATTTTATGTGACAATTTAGCCTTACGTAGTTTATGAATACAGTAATGTGGAAAGAGGCTAGGAACATGGAATCGAGGGTACTGATTTGAATTTTGAATTCAAGATGGCGTCTTTAGGTAATGTCGTATTTATTGATCGTCGTATAATGGATGTCGCGTTCTTGATCTCGTTGACACACAAAATTTTTCCTCAGTGTCAGAACAGGTGAGTTTTCTCTCTCTTTATTGTGTTAATTTAGTTGTTCATTTTGTCTGGTTCATAGTTTATTCGCATCGATGGCCGTAACTTGCAACTCATTTTCACCTTCCAATTGGCTTTTAATGACTTTTAACCATTTTCAACAACATTTCTGGCTGGTTCAGCATCGTTTCGGTTTTTTGTACATACGAGCGATCTGACCTTTCAATTAATTATTTCTTTCAGTCCAAAATGGCTTTGTGTGTCCCGAAAGTAATGATACTTGGTCATTCTTTCGTTCGACGCCTCAGTGGTGACTTGGAGAATCATTTTGACAATCGTGCCAAAAGCAACTTCGACCTCAAAGGTGTTAAGGTCCGTTTATTTGGTATTGGCGGAAGGACGGTTAAGAAAATTAAGCAATTTGACGTCGCGAATGTCTCCCGCTTTGCACCAGATGTTGTAATATTAGAAATAGGTACCAATGACCTTTGTAATGAACCACCAGAAACGGTTGGTTCTCAGATTGACGAATTAGTCGAGTTGTTGTTGAACCATTTTTCTGTTAGGGTAGTTGGAGTTTGTCTGGTGATTAAGCGAGCTGAGCCAATGTTTAATACGAAGGTAGAAGTGTTAAATCGTTATTTAAGTGTTGTCGTCGACCGCCCCAGAGTGTTTGTATGGCGACACAAGATTTTGGACTCTCCAAGCCATGATTTCCTGTTGGAGGACAGAGTTCACTTAAATCCTCGTGGCCAGTATTTACTTTATAGAAGTTACCGAGGTGCAATTCTAAAGACTGTGAACATTTTGAATAAGTTTGAGTGAATAATGCTCGGGGCAAATACATTGTGTTGCCAATCATCCGCTTCATTTTGTAGGGTTTATGTTGTTGGCAATATCGATATTATCTAAATCGATATAAAAGCAATTATTAATTTTAGCTGAAAACCCAAATCGAATGTGAGCTTATGGTCATTTCGATGTGAATAAAACTATGATTGTATTTTCAGTCATAAATTACAAACTGACATATGTTGTTACAAAAAAAAAATCCATTCTTGTTAGGTGTATGTTCATGTTGTTATGTCCTGTTTTGTCATTTAATTATGTGTTTGAGCCATGCTGTGCATGGATTTTTGACCAATCAACGTTGTTGGTCTTTTCACTTCTGTCCAACCAGAGGTTGTTGGAATGTTCTTGTTTAATTATGTTTTTGTGACATGTTTCGGCATGGATTTGTGACCAACGTATGGTTTTGGTCTTTCTGTTTTTGTCCAACCAGAGGTTGTTGGAAGGTTTTTGTGGCATTATAGGGACAGGCATTTTTATGTGTTTCGGCAACATGTGTAGTCTGCCAAGCCATCCCTGCCATAGTTTATGTAATATTGAGATATTGAAATAACATGTCAAAGACTAATTATAATAAACTTATGATCCCCTATTTACATAATGAAACAAACTGGAGCAAGGTAATTATAATTGGAAGACACTGTCTGAAATAACATCAACATTTCTTTCACATCCTTTCTGTGTTCCATGTTAAGAGCTATCCCTTATATAACTTCTGTTCCTTTAATTTACCTTGTTTTATGCTTTTGTTTTGCTTTGTTTTTGTTTTTCTTTAAACGTATTTTCAGGCACGCACGTGCTTCTGGTATAGAAGCTGCTGCGCCCTAGAGTATTTTGCGGGTAATGACAAAAAACGATAGCGATGACCTTTTCTTTGAAGGAAATGAAACTGTATTAAGATTTAGTGATTACACCTTGGTCGGAATTATACGGTGTTTGTCAGTGCACGCAAATCATAAAATCATGTATCAACTCTTAAACTTCAAGTGGTGAAAAGCATGGGTAATTTGCTCAACATGTTCCAAGAACGAAAGTTCAAAAAAGCTTATGAAAGTGATCATATGCATGAAATGAACTCATATAAACTCGGTAAGCTATAAACTCCAGAGACGAGATGGAACGAAGGTTTGGGTAAAAATATTACGGATTCCTCGTAAAGCACTCAATCAAAATGCACGTCAGAGTAACTGCTCATCTTACCTTTCTTATTGCCCGCTGTTATAGATTGACTTTGAGGTAAAAATGTTGCTTCTGGAATCAATTCCCTTTCAAGAACATGATGGACAGCCACCAAAAGCCGCCATTTTCATTTCCCATGAAGCTTTCTGGTAATAATTCAAATTCCCGGATTGAAATAAAATTGAAAGGAGAGGTCGCATGGCGATTGCCGGGCACACGTGTCCTGGTGTTTTTCTTTCCATGTTATTCTTGAATGATTTTCATTTCATCAGCAAGCACTTGGTTTGGGGGTATATATCGCATCCGTAGAGACCTCTATTTTTTTGCTTATTATTATTTTTTTCGCAGTATACCAGGACACAAACGACCAGTCCCTGGTGCTGGGATTGAAGAGATGTTTTGCCTGAGTGCAGACGTCTCCTTATTTTCCTTTGTTGCACGCGGGTACGAGTTTCTGTATTATGAGATCATCAACACCTGCATGATTTGGCATGATCAGTAAGAGCACATCAATCATTACTAAAGAAACAAGATTCAGCCATTCAAAAACTTGAAAATTTACAAAGAAATGAATATGGGTTACTAAGTCCATAAATTTTGGAGTCTATCTTGTTCCAATATTAGCACCAATGGTGTGCCCTTTGCCATTAATGATTATGTAGGCCTTGTAGTGTTCATAATTGCATCATTAATCGCATAATGGGAATTGAAACACATACTCTTGTACCCAGTTCCCATGATATGAAAGGTAGCAATGTAGAGAGCTAACTATTAAAATAATTTATCTTTATTGTATTTGTGTGGCAGGTGTGGTTAAACTTTAAGAGTGGTACAGTCAGCCACAATTCAGGACACTGATCAAATTATTATTGACCATCACAACTCAAAAAGTTGTACCATCAGCTCAGCACAGAAAGAAACATAAACTTAATGGCCTCCTCACCAAGTTTTTTGAAGGCTAATTGTTCGTGGAAATGCCAGGTTTGGTTACCACAAAAACGAGAAGTCCAAAGACTACTGCATCGCTGTCAATAGAGATCCAACATTGATAACCAGCAGGATCTTCGTTCACGGTTTTTACAGTTAATTTCATTTAATTCCTTTACTTGGTTACCACGTCAACCAGGCACCCTTAACGTTGAGAAGGCATTTTCCATGCCAGGCTAATGTCACCTATTTTACAGACCAGTTTATTTTTAGACACACTTTAGAGCAGTTATTCCCACAAAAATGGAAGCTTCACTTGATCTGTCTATGAACGCATTGGAAGAATAAGATTTTAAAAAAACTATGGTCATTAAAAATAATGGTTAAATTACCATTTATTTTTTAGATCTGTAGGCTTTGCTGGCTGGTGTGTGGGACTTAAATGGTCTTCTTTTATAAATTTGCACCAAAATCGTTCTCAAAATAAAGTGGTCTGTGATAATGACATGACTCAAGTTAAGGATCATGGAAGCTAGTCGCTCAAAGTGTTATGTCCTATAACTTGAACCCCATCAAAATGTATATTAATTTTTAATATTACCTGGTTTCTGTTATAACTTCTTGTTTTAGATGCTAGGAGTATTGTTTCTTGAAACAGGCCAATCTAAGCCTATGTACAAACTAACATTTCTTTTGACACTCAGTTATAAAACACTGAATGAGCTGAGCTTGTTTATTAAAACGGGCAAATTTCACTGGTCCAACATGACCAGAAAAAAGCTGAGTTCTTTCTATGTTTGGTGGTCTACACAAAAAGGTAGTGAATGGGCTTCAAATAACATTACAGGCTAGCAAAATTTTAGAAAATTTCTCCGAGTCTATCATCTTGTATAGCATTATATTATTTCAAATAGTTCACTTCATCTAAGACTCTTCTAAACCCATATTTTATAGTCTTGCAGCATAATAATTTTTAAAGTACCATAGTAGGATTGCAGACAAAACTGCTGCCTTATATTTAGAGTCACCCAAAGTTTTGAAATATTCACCATTCATGACCTTTTGTTTTAGAGGATACAATAAAAGAAAATATTATAATTATTTATCATAAATTTTCTATGGTTAAAGGTGACTAGGTCACTGCAATTACTAGGTAACAGTGCTAGCTAGACTTGCTGTTAAGTCTCACCTCCCGAGTTCTTTTTTTCCTTTTTTACTTTAGGTTTAAAATAGTTTATTACCTAAGTTGCCTTTGTTCTTTTACTCCATCAGGGATGTCACTAAGATTTCAAGTTGCCGGGTAAATACAACACATAGGTGGGGAATCAAACAGCTAGGGGTTTCTTTTGGTTCTATTTTTCTTCTATTTTCCTTTGAAAGTAACCGGGGGGCACATTCACAGTAGCCCGGAAAAAACCCCAGCCCCTGCCTCTTAATGACAGCCCTGGACTCTATACATTTAAGACAAATGACCTTTCATAATATAATTAATAATAAAAAGTACAAATATGTTACTCACACTATATGTTATGTACTACAAAGTGATAACTTCAGTGGCTGCATACATAATGCATGCCAACAACCTGATTGCTGTAGTTATTTCATGTAGTACACTAAGCTGGCACTTTAGCCTTCACAATTAATTGATGATTTTTATTTCTAAGAAGCCAGAATCCTCAATATTAGCTACCGATCTCATCCACTTTTACTAGCTGAAAATTATCAAAAGCTCATCACCCCGGAACCTGAATCACTCCATCTATAAGAATTTTAAGCTATATACTGATACAGATTCATATTTCGTGTGAGAGAAACTCTAAGCCAATCAGGGCAGCAGAGTAGCCCTTCTAGAAAAACAAACGGCAACGGTTGAAGGCAAAGTGTCAGTCGGAGAGAGTTTTAATTTTTAAACCCATAATCACTCTTCTTCTTCTTCCAATAGTGAAGAACTCAGCAGATTTTTGCAGGAAGAGAAATCCAACTAGACAGAGAAGTGGAATGAGCTAGTGTGATAAATATTTCATAGTTGGCAGCAGATGGAGGTCTGAGCTGATGGGCTCCTTACATGATTTAGTTGCCTGCAAACTTTGTATTTATTTATAGTAACATCATGAAAGTACCTTAAGCATTCACATGGTGTCACATAATCAAGAAAGGCATTAGAAAACATCACTAAGAACTATGCAGATTGCACCTGGAGACAAAACTTATAGGTGCAGCAAAATAATGTTTTTTTTTTATGTTATGTTATGAAATAATATTATATACAATTATACAATAATGACATTATGTCGGGTAAAAATAATTATAATGTTAACTTACCAGTAATGGTAATTTATTGTACACTCTACTGAAATGAACATTTTATACCTTGAACTTTTCTTATAATAATTTGTTCTCCTTTTAAATAAATCACGTAACAATAATAATAATTATTGAATAGTTTTAACCTGTTAACTATAAGTAAAAGCCTTCTTCCTTAGATACAGTTGAACCTCTCCTAGACATGACAGTACAAACACTTCTGTGTAAAGGAAAACTATTATCATTAAATGCTTCCAAATTAAGATAATCATAACGGACACAGTCCATGGACACCTATGTATTTTTATGGACACTTGCCTATGTCCCTTCTGTAATGCAGACACTTGGATCTGTCCCTTTGATGTCTATATTAAGGAGGTTTGATTGTTAATTTATGGACACTGGACACCAAGATAAAATATTTATGTTCACTTGGCACTTAATTAACGGCTCTGTGCCTTTGGTGACCAAATTTATGAGGTTAAAATCTGTAAATTTTTTATCATACAAATTTTATCTCCAAGAATAAAACAATTTTAGGAAAAGGGGCTATAATAACTAATTTCTGCTCTTGAAGACTATTAATCTAACTGATATTAGTTACTACAACCACATTTTTCTTTTTCACTTCCCTCGGTCTTAATTAATCCATAATCCATGCTGTCTCCAAGCACAAACGCTCTTTGCTGAGCATGGTTATCTTTAACATGTTTATTTACCAGCTCTGCTAGCATTGTAAATGCTTCTGTCACATTTGTAGCATTCTTTGCACTAGTCTCTATAAATGGCATGTCATTGAGTGCCGCCCATTCAGCTCCACTTTCAGTGGAGACTTGACGTTCTGAATCAAGATCCGTCTTGTTTCCTACCAGTATCATCAATACCCCCTCATTAGCATAAGTTTCTACCTCATTAAGCCATTTGTTGAGGTTGTTAAAAGTTTCTTTTTTTGCTATATCATAGACTATCATGACACCATGAGCTCCCCTGTAGTATGAAGATGTAATTGTTCTGAATCTCTCTTGACCAGCTTGAATAAAAGAAACAGAAAAGATGTTAACTGAGATTTGCCTCTAACATGTTTAATGTTGGAAGTAGTCCTTAGTCTGAAATATTGACTGGTTTCCAATATGACTATACAGGACTGTTAACTCTCCCGGATAATCCAGGAGACTCCAGATTTTGTACCGTTTCTCCTGGTCTCTAGATTAGAGTCTGAAATCTCCCGGATAATAGCCGAAGTTTTGCCATTTCTTGTAGATTTGACTTTCTAAAAATGAAATGTCAAATATTTTGTCTCATTTGAGCTATTTTACTGCTAACATCAACCGTTTCCTCACAAACTCCATTATGCCGTTGTATTAAAATTAATATACGCAATGATGTGATTGGTGGGAAGTAAACCAATTATGTCAATATTATTGTTACAATTCTAAAAACATCTTTTTCGCACATTTTTTTTCACAAATGGCTTCATCTATTATCCCTTCCCCATCAATTCTCAATTTGAAGATGGGGGGGGGAGGGAACAGGCTTGCTACAGATATAGTTGCCACAAGAAACTTCCAAGGGGTTCTGCTCAGGTACAAAATGAAGCAGAGGTGCAAATGAAGCAGAAGTGTTGTAGGTGTAAAAACTCCTATGAGGCCAAAATCAGCCCTAAAAAGTAGACCAATGCCCCAGAACTTGAACCAACAATAGTACACTTATGAATTAACTGCTTCTCGATCTAAAAGCATGAAGTCTCTTAGTCATGTACACATGGCTTTCATCTAAAAATGAAACTGAAAAAAATAGGATCTCTGGGTTATGCTTTTTGTCAACGCTAAAGAAGTCTGCACCAAAGTCTTTTACCCAAGGAAAGACATTGTATGACACTAAATCTGCAAAGACGTCGTAGGAGAGCAATAAGAATCATGTTTACGGCAAAAGTCAAATTCTAGTGGACAATTTCTCAAATATAGAAAAGAAATTTTTTTAAAAGATATAAGTAAATGACAGGTGAAGAAAAAACTAACGTTGGTTTGGTGGTACAAATTGATACAGTGAAACCTGTATTAAGCGGACACCCTCAGGGAATGCTCTAGTGTCCGCTTAATACATGGTGTCTGCCTAATACAGGTTTCGATATATAACGTCATATGAGGTGTCAAATGCCATTCAAATGAACAGTGGAAGCGTTTATAATACTCCCAGAGACTATGACGATAGACGTGTGCATTAATTTCTTTATCAAAGTGAACCAATTGATCATAGTACCATAAACATAGATTGCAACTCACATTTGAAGAAATCAGATGAGTGAAGCAAGCTCTATACAAACAAAACGAAATAGAAAACAATCCTGTACTGTGAAGCTAATCAAATAAGTTCATCAAGTCACGTTTTTTGATGTAAAAATCGAAAAAATTTGTGGGTGGCAATTCGGGGCAATCCTTCTCATTTCCGGGGTCTGGCATGTTGGGTGGTGGAATTTAATTACAAGTGTCCGTTTAATACAGGTTAGCAACAATAAAAATGGCCCTTTTTAGGTTTTTTTAGGTGTCCGCGTCTGCTTAATAGAGGTGTCCGCTTAATAAAGGTTTCATTAAAAGTAAATAAGGGAAATAAATTTGGGGACTTTGGCTACTGTCCGCTTAATAGAGGGTGTCTGCTTAATACGGTGTCTGCTTAATACAGGTTTCACTGTTATTGGTTTTTGCCATAAATGTGACGTCAAACCAGGGAACAGAGGCTTCACACATTCCCATCATCACTATCATACCATACATTTTGAGTCATCCTCTCCCAACACCACTCCTCCCAGGAATCAGCCAATATCAAAGATATGATCTGTGATTAAGCATTCTTAAATTCCCAAAATAAACCATGAGGACTGATCAAAGATTATAACTGCTTACTCAAGGTGCATGCCAATTGTCACTGGTTCATTCAATGCATTATAATATGCCATAACCACCCTTTGTTTATTTGTAATAAAAAAAGAATTGATTTGCGTGCGAATGTTGAATTTTTCGCCCAATATAATTTTTAACTAAGAAGAGTACAAATAAATTAATGTCTTTGATACACGATTCAGGGGAATATTTGCATGGTTAAAAGATCGAGATGCCTCTGCGGAATTTAAACAAAAATTTTATCTCAGTAATCCCTTCGATCGCCTACCTTGGAATAAAAATATTAAATGTTGTCGCTAATTGGAGCAAGTCTAGTTAAATAGATTCGAGCTTAGCATGAAATTACATGTTGACTAAAGCTGCAGCAGCAGCAGTATACTACACAAACACCGTGAACATTTTGTTTACACTTTTACGATGGAAATTTACTGTTTATAACGAAGTCGGCACTTTGAAAAGTGACGTTTCCTAGTACTTTTATCATCTAAAACAATCGCTAGATGCTTAATGCATGCGAAATTGAATATTTCTACAGAAAAGTAGCGATTAGCATTTTTCGTATCCCCACGCTTTCTCTCAGTGGCGTTTGCGTATAATTTATTTCTGCGACAAAGACATAGCAATAAGGTATACTGAAACACTGCTTTTGAAAACTAATCTTTTTCCCCACCGAGGGGAGCCTTGGGGTTCCAATTACAAATGCAAACAGTTTGTTCGCGGGATTTCACGAAAATTATGGTCTAATAATTTTGATTCTGTTTACGAATAGCTGGCAGATTTTCCCAACAAAAATTTGCGATAAAAAGCCCTCGTCTGGTACCTACCAATCGCCATTGCATCGTCATTTTAAATAATGCCGAAAAAAGATTTGTCCATTTCGAATTCGTCTTGAACAACTAGGAAACCATTAATTTTTGAAGAGATCAAACAACGCGAAGAAACAAAAGCGTGGTTTAAGACATGGCCTTGGGGCAACTTGTGTTTCTCACTTGAAGAGGAATTAATGGCTCGCTCGCAATTTTTCCTATTGCGCTCTTACTTATGTCAAATAAACTGACCTGTATCCCAGACTTGTAGACGAATCCTTTTGCCGTTAAGCTTGATAGTTTTAACTTTAAAATCTACGCCAATAGTGTTAAGATAGGCCTCTCTGTGGGCGAAGTCCACGTAACGTAGAAGAAGACATGATTTTCCCACGCCAGAATCCCCGATCATAAGGACTTTGAACAAATAGTCGTACTGCTGTTGCAAGTCGACCTTTAGATCGTCCGAGTCCATGGTGTTGCCTTTAAATTTCAAACGGTCTACAACGTGAAAATCACGAGTACCGTTGTCAGACTAATATTAACAGTTTATCATCTGCGGAACATATCATTCGATCGAACTGCCCAGTTGGACGCGAACAGCACAAACACAAACGTTATTTTCGGTTGTGAATTGTTGCGAATAATTGTAATCGAATCAATCAGCTGTATGATCAAATGTTGTTATTTCTGACCGCTGGGAGACTGGCCCGAAGGAATCAGTAGATAGGGGGTGGATAGGATGACAGAGCACTGGATTCTGAATCGGAAAAGCGTGTGAACAGGCTCTCTGTTTGGGGAAAGGGTGACAAAATCTCCACAAACAGAGAGCCTGTTCACAGGCTGAATAGGAAACAAAAGATAGCTCAAGCAGCTACTTTCGCAGTCCACAAGCTTTTTACAGGTTGGAGGCTCGAGTCCCTAACTTAGTCTTGCGATCGGAACACTATAAACACAGGCGATTCCTTCCATTTTTTAGAAAGCAGGTCTGAATGTGAACTTCAAAGAAACAATATCAGGTTAATCCAGAGATCAGTGATCATTACCTTATATATGGCCTAATAAATGAGAAAGTTACTCATTACAAGCCAAAAACAATCTTGTGTAGAAATCTAAAAACCATCGACCTCGAGCTATTGACAGATGACCTTTCAAACGCTCACTGGCATATGGGTGATATATTTACTGAACTCGACGATAGAATCCATTACTGGAACGGACTGATGAATTACATAATTAATTATCATGCACCAACTAGGAGAAAACGAATGCGAGAAAACGATATCCCGTACATGACATCAGTCTGGAAAAAAGCCATTAGAAAGAAGAGACTGTTTGCGAAGTTATACGCAAAAAATAAAACTGGAGAGATCTTCGAGCTTAAGAATAAATAAGTACAGAAATCTGGCGACGAAACAGCAAAGGAAAGCAATTAAACAATTCTGGAAAATGAAATCGGAAAAGATCAGGGAAAAGCCAAGAGACTTGTTCAACACTTTTCAGCCTTTCATGAGCAAAATATCTGCTAAGAATAATCCCATCACTCTGAACATAGATGGAAATGATACGGAGAATGATACGGTGTGCTGTTGCTAATTATTTTGCGGATTACTTCGCTATAAATGTAGCGCTAGATATCGGAGGGCAACGTGTACATGATTTGCTTGAGGAGGATCACCAATATCACACTAGCATCGAGAAATAGAAAACATCACGATGCAGCCCTAGATTTCAACTTTCGAGCAATTACCGAAACAGATGTGTAGGATGTTATTGAAAATATTAATCCTAGGAAATCGTCTGGTTGGGACTCTCCAACTGTACCCATCCTCCTTAAGAAAACTGCTTCAGCTATTGCACCATCATCCATCCACTGTATTGCTGAGAGCTTCTGGCCCACTAAGTGGAAAATGGGGGATTGGATATCTGTATTAAAAAAGGGAGACAAACAAGCCAAACAAAATTATCGCCCGATTACATACTCCAATTACTTGGCAAAGTGTTTAGAATCTACTGTGTACATCACTTGCCAAAATTTTCGGGCAATAAAATTTCGGACGTTAATTTTCGGACACTTTTTATCTCATTTCGGACATATATCGGACCAAAATTTCGGACACTTTGCTGAAACACGGCGTTAGTAGATTTACGCCTATAAAACCGTATAAAGACTGAACAACATCTGTGAAATTGATAATTTTACTGCACCCTTAAGGTTTTACAGATACACCGTCCGCCGAGAAAATAACACAAATTCTATCAAGTCATAATCTCAAGCAGTGTTTCAACTAGACTTCGCTTCAAAAAGGAAACTAAGGGCTTTGGAGCTTAAAGTGGCTCAATGATCTGCAACAAGATCTTCAAAAGGACCCTTTGGTTCTAGTTCCTTTAAGTGACAGCTTCCACTATTCCTGCCATCTCAAAACCCTTCCTTATCACTTCGGGTTTGTTGGCCATGTTCCACATTAGTAATATCAAGTTTTGTGTACTTTTTCCATCACGGGGTAGCATCTATGCAGTAGTTGAGGATGAAAAGTATAGGCCTTCTCCAATTGCAAAGGGAGGACTTGAGATAGTCCTTCGAGCCACGTTTAAAATTAACGACAGCAAGCGGTCTCTTCTTCATCGTCTGAAAGAACTTACTGAAAAGAACTACGAGCTTCTTTACGAATCAGTTACAGATGAAGAAGAACCACTTGCTAGTGACAATGAAGAGGATCTGTCAATTGTGTTCATGATTGATAATAAAGCAGAAGAGGACTAGCACTGACAATGCCACTGGGCTTGGCTCAAAATATTTAACTTTTTATGTATGCAAAAAGAAATTTATTTGTAAATTGTTTATTTTTTTTTTGTAAGAGCAACAAAAATTTTCCTTTCCAGTCATATAAAGAACGACTAAAGCCTAATCCGAGTTTTAGCTATGTATATCATATATTGGCCTTGAACATGTGTCTCTTGCCTTGAATACATGAGATGGCATCGCCCAAGAAATTACTTCAAGTTTTATACTGTACTGTAAAAATTTCGGGCGGTTTTATTTTCGGACACTTTTTTTGTCCGAAATTAAAATCGTCCGAAATTCTTTGTAAGTAATGTGCTACGATCGTTTCCTCTATTCAAGAATGACAGCCTATAGAAAACATTACATAGCTGCGAGTGAACGTTAATGGGCCTCGTTGAAGACTGGAGGAAAGCCCTTAACAGAAAGGAGAAGGTGTACTTGTTAGCGTTGGACATGAGTAAAGCTTTTGACTCCCTTCACCACTCTTTAACCTTGGCCAACTCAATGCGTATGGTTTCGGCGACAGTTCTCTGGATTTCAGTAATGCGATCCTTCTTTTACGGTCGACTGAAAAGGGTCAAAGTCAGTACAGCCAAAAGTAATTGGAAAGAAATGAAACGAGGCTACCCACAGGGATCATGACTCGGTCCTTTGCTGTGGAATCTCTATCAGAACGACCTATCCTGTCAGGTCAGTAACACCAAGTTAAACAAGTATGCCGACGACCATCTTCTTTATACTATGGGGAGTAATGCCTATAGCATGAAGGCTCGCTTTGAGTCGGAAGCCGCTAATTCCTTGACCTGCAGTTATAACGATAAGTCCTATAAGAGGGTCTCAATGGGGTGGTGGCTTTTACGGTTATCGGCTAAAACTTTGGCTCTTTTACGGCTATTGGTTTATTTTTTTCAGTTACGGTTAACGAAAAAGTTAAAAATCAACTTCTTTTGTTTCAAAAAGTTAAATATTAATTAACCTGTGCGTTTTTGTATCTTTAAATCAAAATAAAGGTCTCCGGATCATCTCCTGATGAAAAAAGCTTTTCTTTTGAAAAATTTTAACATTTGATAGATCATACTTTTCATAAAGTATTCCACTTCTAATATTATTTTACACATAGAAATGTCAATAGTCAATTAAAAAATAATCTTTGTGAAAAAGCAAAAGCAGACACGCGAACGCCCAACTCAAGGCCGGGGCGCGATATTCATTATAACAGAAATGGCCGTTCGAAGACTAGAAAAGGATTATTCGTGTGAGACGGGTTATCCCATTCGATGATTCGCGTCAGATAGGTAATACGTCTTAATTTGGCAATGGAATAGTTTTAATTTTGAATGAACAATCCACCTGACTTTTGACGACAGGATTATCCGTTCCAGATAGCCTGTGTACAGCCGCCCCCTCCCCTCAGAAAAAAAGCGGAGGTAGGGGTGTCTGTGGGGAGGGCGCGACTGTACACAGGCTAGTCTCAGACGGATGATCCATTTCTAGCTCTAGTTAGTGTGAAAACGGCCAATAACAAAATTCCCGTGTCCAGTGTTTTTAATGATAGCGAAGACTGTAAGGAACGACTGTCTGCCGTTGCCTTGTCCGTAGGCCGCATTATTCCGCACGGCTGATGAGTTTCGGGTCACGTGGTCCGCGTTCGCCACCGAAATGCCTTGACCGAGATTGCGTGGGAAGACGCCGTACAGGGACTAGGCATGGCAATACGTTGGCAATGTCTACCGTAGCGTCAGAGAAAAACAGGAAAATGTTGTTTATCAGCAACGTGTTTTACAAACAGTGACATCTCTGCGCGTTGTTTCACTAGTGTTTCGAGGGCACGACGTCCTGAAAATTGCAAATATTAATCCCCAGCAAGAAGCCACACTTTCGCTATGGAAAACGTTAGTTCCCCGAGAAAGCACCGGAAATGGAGCCTAGGTCTTGGTTAGCACCTAAACTAAAGGCGCTTCCGGCCTATAACGTGCATACGGAGTCACAGTAGCCGAGAAAGAGTTTTAGTACCTTCCTTAAAAGTAGCAAATCTAGGAAACACTTTCTTTTACGGTTAACTCTTTTTTACCCTATTTACGGCTAACGGTTAAAATTTTTCAATTTTTACGGCTATCGGCTAAATTTTTGGCCGTTTTACGCCTATCAGTTAACCCCATTGAGACCCTCCTATAACTATCTTACGGTCAGCCCCGATAAATTCCAGTTCCTGATGATGAGGATCAAGCTTCATTAACAATCAATGCGCATGTCATTGAAAGTACTGCGGACATTAGCCTTCTCGGAGTTAACATCGAAGAACATGCACCTTGTATTTAGCAAACACATTAGTGAACTGTGTACAAAAGCTAGCCAGAGAGTGGGCGTCCTCTCAAGATTAAGAAATCTGATCCCTACGGAAACAAAATTGCTTTTATATAAAACCTCGATATTGCCACATTTAACATATTGTCATCTTATATGGCATTTCTGTAAAGCCTCCGACGCCAGAAAAGTTTAAAGAGTGCAAGAGCGGGTCCTTAGGATCGTGTATAACAGACATTCAGTAGAGTACTCTAATCTTCTTAACCGTGCCAATCTACCTAGCCTATAAAATCGGCGTTTACAAGATCTTGCTACCTTAATGTATACGGTTAAATATGGTTTGGTTCCTAGTAATGTCGTTGACATTTTTAGTGTTAAGTCATCTAAATATCACTTAAGAAATATGGATTTTCATTTACCCAGATTTAATAGTGTACGTTACGGGAAACATGCAATAAGGTACTTTGGTTCATACATATGGTCTAGATTGGACAGCAAAATCAAGGATAAACCTACTTTACAATCCTTCAAGTCCAGCATACGGCGTATTAACCTTGTGGATCTTATAAGTGAAAATTGTGGCTCCTGTCTTATTTGTAGTACTTGAGAATTTTAAAAATATTTTAAGCATTTTTCTGTATATTTTAGTGGGGATAACTCCATAATCTTTTAATTATTAAAATTTTTACCTTTTATAAATTTTACTAGATTTTAGAGAATTATAAATTCACCTTATGATGCCTTGTATAAACTAATTTTATATTTTTCCCCATTGTTTTAGTGTCCCCAATTAGCTTTTATAAACTAAAGACATCGAGACTTAAATAAAGTTGTTATGTTATGTTATGTTATCACTTTTTTCGACGTAATCGTTCTACAATTACGAGGCACTTTGAATAAAGAACAAGTATGAACATTATTACTGCAGGGACTTGATTTAGCAAACTTAAAGTGTTTGTAGCAGTGGCGGATCTAGGGTAGGGGGTCCGGGTCCCTACTCGATTGTTAGGCCAAACTGCAGAGGTGGTTTATTTATTTATTTATTTATTTATAAACTTCGCCAAAGTGCCTGAATCACTCACAGAGCAAGCTCCACTACGAGGTCCAGAGAAAAAAGAAAAAGAAAATTAGTAATACAACTAACAAGAATGACAATACTTTACAAACGACAAAAAAGAAAGGGAAATGCAAAAACAGAATAGGGGAGGACATCTATAAAAAATTGACAAGACATACGATCGAGCAAGCTGTTCAATGGCGGACTAGTGTGGCACTTAATACACACACTCTTAAAGGTCTGGGGGGTGTCGACATCATAAACAGACTTAGTGAGATAAAGTAGTAATTATATAAAAAGATTATTCTTGAAGTGCGCTAGTGAACAGTCAGTGTTCCGGAGGTGGGCTGATAAAGTATTCCAGATTCTTGGGGCTCTACAGTAGAAACTGTTCTCAAAGGTGACGGTGTTGGCCCTAATCGTATTCAACAGCGTACCCTTGGAGAAGACAGTGCGCCTGGGTCTAGCGGAATTCATGACTGAAATAAAAGGATCTAGAAAAATCTTAACATTTGAATACCTACACCAAATCTAAAAATTTGTGCCAATGACATAATGGTAGTAACCCAATGTTCAAAAGTCTCTGCTTATAATTAACGTGAGACCGATACAGCATAGACAGAATGAATTTGTTGTGCACCGCTGTATTCTTTCGATGTCAAGGATAAGATTAACAGCTTGAGGAGCCCACACATGCGAGTACTATGCGAGGTTGATACGGTCGGGGTGATACAATCAGGGTACCCACCAACCCCATGCCCCTCTCTCCACTCCGCACCGTTACCGCCTCCACCCATTTGTTGGTTATTTGCGTGTGTCTACGGTGGGACATTTGCCAACAAAGGTGTCTGATCGGGGATGGGGGATTTGTCATTGTTGAGTATCATTTTTTCCACTTAAACAAGACAAATCTGACAATTTATTTCAAATTCATTGCAAAAATTCCATGGGCTTCCATGACATGGCTGAGCCCCCACAAGAACTGTCAAGCTATCTGAAGAAATTGTCTTGATGTTAAAAATTTGCTTTCTGTTGCTTAGTTTTTAGACCAATCTAAGGTTAGTCTTCTTATTCCATAACAATCGAGCTGTTCCAGTAATAGTATTTCATAATTAACCCTGTCAAACGCTTTCTCAATATCCCAAAAAACCCTATAGTGAATTTTTTGCTATCTGTGGTTTGTAAAATATGAGTTACAAGCTCCAATGTTGCTAAAATTGCCCAGTCGAATGCTTCTAAAGCTATATAATTCATTGACTATGGAAGACTACAGTATTTGCTTGGTGCCTATCAAGGTACTTCACTAATTTCTTCTACATAGGCTTCTCTAATGTTTTATTAACGCATGGAAGGACTAAAATTCAGTAGACAATTATTTGTTCCTTATTATTTGCTTTAAATGTTGAAGTAATTAGTGCTGGTATTGAACCATTAAGAAACGATTGATTGAAAATATAAGTTAAAGGCTTAACTATGTGATAGGATATTTTCCGTAAGATTTTTGGTGATATTCCATCATGCCCACAGGATATATTTTCTTCTAATGTACTTATTGCATTTTCAACCTCATTTTCTGGCGGAACTGCCCCCCCCCCCCCCCCACTTTTCTAGAGAAAAAATGTTTTTGTTTAAGTATAGTTTAATTATAAGGTACATGCTGTAAGCACTAGAAGTACCTGTCATTTTACACTTTATCCAGGTTGAGTTTTTCCAGAGAAACATTGATCTCATTGAGAATGTTGAAAGTACCATTTCCGAGCCTCTAGATTTCAAAATGTCCTGGCGGGAGGATGCCCTCAAACCTCCACCCAACAAACTCTTGTCTCCAGGGCGAGTGTTCAAGCCACACCACCCCCCCCCCCCCCCCAGTTGAAATTGCGCCCCGCCGTCCCTGATCTTGTTCTTGGCTTACTTTTGTTAGTTATGCTGTTTTGTCATTTGGAACACTGGTAAGTGATTAGAAAGATCCAGAGGCTGAGTATAGTTTACATAATATTATCTATGAGAGTTGCACTTGATTTTGATATTCTAGTAGTTGGCCGTGTGATATTAATGCGAAAAAAGAAGATGAGAACATTTGATTTATGATTAACAGATGAATTTTTAGATATTAGATTTTAGAATTTTTTTAACTTCAAATATTAGATTTTAGAATTTTTAATTTTTCTTACTTGGATGCAACTGTACTTTGCACTTGCTACTACTTAACATTTCTATGGAACATCTGGAATGTCTTTTTATCCGATAAATAAAGACTTATTATCATCATGATCATCATGATCATTATTATTATTATTATCATTATTATTATTATTATTATTATTATTATTATTATTATTATTATTCATTGCCACTGTTATTAAAGAAAAATATCTGAACTTGGTCAACGAAATGAGTAGAAATTATAGATGTGTGAGATTTGTAAATCTCTTGGCGTTTTCTCCGATGAATGCTCCACGTTCTTAGACATGATGAATGACATTGGCATTAACAAAAAGCAGCAATGTTATATAATCAAGAAAATGATAAATATAGCCATTAGAGCAACATATTACATCTTTTGCTGTAGAAATAGGAACTGGGATAGCCCAGACTTAATGCATTTTTGATATATATATATATATATATATATATATTTGGCTTTTGTTTTGTTTTGCTTGTTTGTTTTTGTTTGTTTGTTTTTTTTCTTGTTAATAATCCAATCTCAAGCAGCATTTGTAAATTGCCTATACGTAGCGAGATTTACAATTGTACATTCAAAAACACAAATAAAGTTTCCATTATTATTATTATTATTAACATTTTGGTTTTCTTCGGATTTATGAAGATCAATGATAAAGATCCCCCATGAAGAAACACTTTTTGTTTTGTGAATCCACTTTATTTAATAATTCATTATCATCCAATGGATGTTAACTATTACTCAGTGCAGTGATTACTTAATAGAATACAAGCTGGATTTATACGTTGCATTTTCCTCCGTCTTTCAGTGTTTAACCAGGAAGGAAAAACTTTACATTTCCTGGCATTCAGATTGGTGATAAATTAGCCAAACCACCATTCTTTGTCGCTAATTCTCTGCCTTGACATCGAAACTATATTTTAGAGTTTTTGCAATTCCGTGTCAAATCCTATGTTTCTGGCTACAAATAGCGGTATTTTTCTAAAATGACTAGAAATATAATAGTCAATAAATAAATAAATATGAAGTTAACAAATAAACAAGTAAATATTAGATAAATAGGTCAAATAAATATTAAACAGCATAAATTATAGATCATTAGTATATTTGACATATGCTATGTCAAATATATATTTTCTGGCCATCGCTTTATAAGGCACCAGCAGAGGTAATGTCTCGTTACGGCTTGGAACGTACCTAGATATCATTGAGAACGCTTTGAGTGGAGGAGGAGGAACAGGAGATTTGAAGGAGTTAAATATAGACTTTTAAAATGGTACGAGAATTATCAATCGCCACATTAATGTTCTCATTAATCGCTGTAACTTATACATAAAACTACTGAAAATGGTGCCATTTGTTAGCAAGTATTCAATTCGGTTGTGCTTTGTCTGTCATAAAACAACTGTTGGAATATCAGTGAATATTTGCAACTTTGACTTAATCTTTCCTTCTTGGAAAATTTTAATCACAAAAGTTTCAGTACTACATCCTCCCTCACACCTTCTTTGTCTCTAAAAGGAGTCCTAACTGGACCTGGATGGGGCGCGGCACCTTTTTATCAAACTAGATCAGTGCAACCTCCACGTGTATCAATCTTAAATGTTATCCAAAGAATAGTTACAGTTAGTTCAGTTACCGGCCAAATGGAATCTATAATTAGTTCTTATTTTAAATTGTCTCGATATAAATTCAATATATAATTCAATGCTTTATGACAGTAAATAACATAGATAAATTAGATTTACATTATTTCTGTTCGTTTGTTTGTTTCATGTCACTGTCTTGAGAAACGCGCGACAAGTACAAGAGGATCGGACCTTCTGACTCACTAGATCCCATTTCTCTTTACCATCAGCACCGCATTGCCCGGTCTTCTTCAACACTTTGACATCAAAACTCTCCTGAACGCATTCACCTTGGTTACCGTTAAGACAAAGGTTGTCCGTCTTATCGCAAATAACTTCGTTCAGATGACGCGGGAAATAATCTGCAGACAGTGTGGTAACCGCTGACCGCTCAGTGCACAGGTAGTACAGGTTGTTGTCTCGGTCGAGCGAGCCTCGCTTTACCGTTCTTGTGTAATTTGTTTGTGGATAAGTGCTGGTTTTTCTCTTGTTGCGGAAGAGCTGGCTGCCGATCTTGTCATTTGTCGTAGACACGGTAGACTTTTGATGAACTAGTAGCGGGAAGTTTTCAGCTTCTTGCACTGTGATCGCTTGGTATCGCTTCTGATAGCCACCAAACTTTTCCAGTTTTGTTAGAAGATCTCTTCTTGTCCTAGGTTGACATACAATGTACATAGCGTCTAGCAAATTTAGGAATGTTGCGGTTAACATCACAACAGAAACAAGCTGCCGGCAAATCATTTTCTGTAGAAAAAAGTAGTGACATTAAATTGTGTAATTAGCGAGTTTTCCTACCGAAGACTTATCTTTAAATAAACTTGTTATTATTTTATTGACTGATTGATCCCTGGTTTCATGTATAATAAGTATTTATTTCGTGCTAATTATCCAGTCTTCCGAGTCCTTACTGGATCGCAGTTTGAATATGAGGCCCAGAACCTTTTTACATTTTTCTGTTATTTTATGGAGTGGATGCACACGAAAATACAAAAAAAATTACCGCCCGAACGAGATGGTTTTTAAATCCATGAGGTTTTAAAGTAAGAAAATAATTCTTGACTTTTTATGAAGAAAGAACTTGAAAGTAATGGGACAGTTGTGGTTTGATATAAGACAAGATGGGCGACCAAAACGTAGCTTGCTGGTCAGTTATCTTGCCATAGGCTTTAACTTTTGTTCCAGTTATCCGGTTTAATTCGTTGTTTTCTGAAAAATTTTGGAATTCAAGCAAGTTAATCTGCTATTTAGATCTACATAAAATTTTATTTTTGTTGCATAGAGATTTTCAACGATTTTCTGCTGAAAGTGGCAAAATAACAGAGACTATTTCAAGCCCTTATTTCAAATAAATTAGTAAGGAAAATAACCTGAAATTTCTTTACATGTGTTAGTTATGACTCGAAACAGACGGCTTGTTTAATTGTTTTAGTTGTTGTTTTCTTTTTCTTCCCTTTAGTTACAATAACGTCATGATGACACCAAAACTTCGGCTTATCTTGCCATTATTTCCTTTTTCATATAAAATAATTCAGAAAAAATCCTTAACTTGCCTTTCATACAAGAGATCCTAATACGCCAAGTCAAGTCACCTGTTCTAACATTGAACCCAATTAACGTCAGTGAAAAAAGAATGTCTCTGATCTGATGATATATTTGCGTGTTTAAGAAACCGGAAAAATCGAGAACTATATACATGTAGAGTGTATTCGACACTAGTTCAATTTTTTGTGTTGATGTGAAAGCGACTGCTGAAAGGTTTAAGAAAGATAAGTCAGATTATACTAACTTAACTGAAGAATTTGACCGCCTATTAAACGTCAATAAATTAAGTCCGAAACGATGATCTTTTTATAAACATGACATTCAGAGGAAAATATTTTAAAAAGTTACATCTGATTTAGCTTAAATATAGTCCATTATAGAGTTGCCCCAAGCCTCTGTTTCAAAGCAAGGCTATATGCGAAACCACTGATATGAAAATAATTTTTTATTTGCACTTAGCCTCGTTTTAGAAGTGAGAGTTCTTGGAACTTGGAAATTGCCTATTCCATTGCATCAGACAAGATCATAAGCCGTATGGTGGAAGAAAAACGACCTAGTCCTCAGTGTCCTGTATTAATAAGATAGTTACTGAGTTACTTGATCTTTTCTTTTTCTGTTTAAGCGTATTTTATGCTGTCTCCTCACGTGAACAAATTATAACTCCAAGTTCGTCGCTAAAATTGTGGAAAGATAGCTTCTCGACAAAGGGGATGGTAAATTTTGCGAATGTGCTTGCCTATTTACTTGAATTAGTTGGTGACTTCTTCATCCACCGTCACAGTAAATCTGATACGACAATCCACTTTGTAGAATTACCACGGGCTTTATTTTGCGTACCGAGTAATGGCAGACAGGCTTTGAACGGTTTTCAGAGTCTTTCCGTCCAACTTATACTTAGCTAGTTTTTAGCTATTTAAGCAATTATAAACTCGACAATACATGACTCAGTATTGAAGCATGAAACGGCCGAAAATAAGAAAATAACCTTGGGTCGTAATAGCACTTTTAACACTTTTTTTCTTAATGCCAAAGGCAGGCAACATCACTACTGACTATGGTAAAATTCGTCAGGGAAGAGAGATTTCTAAAGCTGTTGCATCATGCATCTCAAAAGAATTTATTACAAAATATCTTTCCTCATCATTTTTCATTGTTTTTGAAGTTACGCTCAGTGGCACAACCAAAAAAAAAAAAAACTTAAGCTCTTCGCTCTGATCAAACTAATACTGAAATACCATTAAGTTGTATTAGAAACAATTCCTTGGTAAATAAAAACGGGCGGGTTTTTAGGTAGACCTTACCTTGAAATTCAACGTTGTTCTTTTAGATAGATAGAGCCCTCCTTCAGGTTGTAGTTCGAAAAACTCTTTTCCAAGGTTATTTTGTTGACCTTTTTATATTCTCTTGTTTGGATAGTGGTCCAATTAATATAAAAAAGTCATCTGCTAATAATAGCCAGTCAATAACTGGAGTAGACGCAATGCGGTGTTAGTGACGTCCAAATTTCATGTTCCTGTCCAAATTTCATGTTCCTTTCCCCAGGTTTTAACTGCAGCAATTTCTTCCATTTTCATCCTCATCGGCCAGTTTCCATAATAAAATAAGGTGTATTAGCTTTTATTTTTTACCGTTCTTTTTGTTATTTCAGTTTTTTTTAGAAAAAATTAGTATTTCTTTTTTTAGGAAACCTGGTCAGTTGAGTCGTCCCTGTAAAGGCTAGAAATTGGGGGAAATATACTGGACCAGTCAATTCAGGAAGTCTAAACACGTAAAGTTGACGACTTTTCTTTTATTTTTATCGCCAGAGGTCGGTAACTACGGTAGTTTTATATTGCAACATCATCTAATTTTGTTAGGTCCAGTTTTATGATGTATTGATTAAATTTTAGTCAATTTATAATAATTTATTCATCCATTTAAGAAGCATATCCTTGTTTTGATATGCCACGTACTCTTGATACATTTTACCCAACTACAGTCACGTCCTTGAATTTCCAAATGCACCGTCTCCAGCTGGCCGGGCAGGACTCTTCGCTCAAAATGTACGCTAATATACAATATGTAATTTACTTGCTAAAAGAAAATATATCAAAAGATAAAAATTCAGCATATGCAAAACATGGATATTATTTCAAATTTTTTCTGCTGTCATTCAATAGACTGCTTTAGACTGACTACCTATTTAAGTGAAAATAATTTTCTAACTGCTACTCATTCTTCTAAAAAATGTGACAAAAAAATTATCTTAACCAAAGTGGGAACAATGTCTTGCAAGGAAACAATAGAAGCGCTAAAGTGCCTTGTGTTAAACAACGCCAAGGGAAAAGTTCATTGTTGTTATCACAATACTTAACTAATAAACCAAGTTTTATCAAGAAGATACACCAATTTAGGGTTAAGTAACACCAAATTAATGTAATCAGATTGGTGGTGAACATTCACTCAACCAGAACGGTTGGAAGTGTTTATTTTACACTATAAATCATGTATGTCAAAAACGAGCAAGTGTAACTGAATATCCAATATCGTAAAATCTACCACTAAGAGAGACGTTTCTGGAAATCATCACTGAACGCTACTGAACTGCAGATCAATAGTTAAACCACACTTTGACAAATTACCAAATTTGAAAAACACGACAAGGATTGGTCAGTTACTGAAAAATAGAATGTTTTTAAAAAACGTGATTTCGACTTTGAAAGAAGACGCGCATCAGTTATCAAACCAACACAGGAAAGTTGAATAAAGTTGTGTTAACAGAGATTGGACCTAAGAAACTAGTCCGCTAAATGTTAGAACAAGTTTTACTTTCTTTCAGACAATATCACCCTCAGAAGGTTTCAGAATCAGTCCAATTTGTTTTCGTTAAACTTCTTTTAAATACAGGAAAGTTGAATAGAATTGTGTTTTACTAATGTAATCTAATTCTGATCTGTACAAAGTAAACTGGTTCTGAAGCAACTAGTCCGCGAAAAGTTAAGCCGGACAAGTTCTTCTATCTAAAAATTCTTTATTAGTCCCGAAACGCTTGGTTTTGTTCTCATTAATTTTTTTTAGCCTCTACTGTAGAATATAATATTTTAATATCAAATATAGTTTGCATATAAATGGAAATCAAATGTCTAATCTTTGGGATGTCATTTGATTGAAGCTTGGAAATTGAGAATGGCTTCACTCAACTTTATACTCACGAGAATTGTTCCAGCATTTCGTGTCGCAGTGGCGCAGTTATTATGTACAGAGTAACTGACCATGTTTTTAATATGAACATTGAAAAGTTTGGTTTTTACAAAGTCTTATGAAATGCGCAATTTTCTTCTGCAGCTTGTTTTTAATTTGAAACTTTGAGAGATCAACGGGTTATAAAGCATGATAAAGCACTACGGTGCATCGGATGAGAAACGTGAAGCGGAATTGAGGGATGACGTCATTGAAGTTTAAGACGTGGGCGATCGCTTTTAATTGCCTTCAAAGTTGAGTGATTTCAGCTCATTACTTAGAGCATTCATGGTGAACTGACAGATGACAGATGTTAACATGCAACGTGACTGAAAAGTATAGATGCTTTACTTGGAACCCCACAACTCATTATTTTTTTGTTTCTCGGTTTTTGTTTCTATTTTTGTCAAGGTAAAAAGAATCTTCTGATGCTAAAAGATTTTATGAAACATCTAGAAATGTTAAAATAAAATATCAAAAGAGAATAGAAATGTAAGAGAAAACATATTTCATTCATTTCTCCAATTTTTATAAAAGTGGTGCCATAGAAAGAAAGCAGAGAAAGAAAAAGAAAACTTAACTCAGGGACATGACAGGCAAATTGTTGAGTCCAATTTGAACCGAAGCAGGTCCCATAATTTCAGTTGTTCATGTCATTAACATCAGGTGGGATTAAACGTTCTATCATTTCACCATGTTACATGTTAAATTGGGTTTTCCGCTTTTAACTAGCTCTAAAGCCAAATGGTTTATCGGGTCATTACTTGGTATATGGTGTATTAATTGACAAATGATAGTAACTAGTGATCATCGAACCGAAAACCTTAAGAGATGTCTAAACATCGCTTTTACTTGGGGCGCCGTAAGACCGTTTACTCATTTTCTCCGATTTTTCTATTTTTCAAAAGGTCTAAAAGAAGTTTAAGACTCTCTAGGATAATCAAAAACTGAAAATAGTATTTCAAAATTGCCCACGAACTTTATTATCCAAGTCGTGATAACGAGAGAAAAAAAAGAGATGCAAGCCGTAGAAAAGAATCGATAATTCATCCATTTCCTTCAATTTGTCCACATGTGGTGGCGTCAATAGAGCACAAAAAGTAATATTAAATAATGGATATTGCTGTCAAATTATGGTTAAGTCTAATTTAGAGGCAAGCAGGTTGTAATGTTAGCTTTTTAATATTAAGGGTCGCTCTTATCCTCTACCCATTTAAGGGTCATGTTGAGGGCGTCCAAAGGACGTAAATTTGGATTTTCCGCTGCAAAGCTACACTTGTGTGTGGGCTATCCGGTCATTACCGTTGGAATAATGAGAATTAACAGATGGTAACAAGTGATCATGCAAAAATAATAATAATAGTAATAATAATAACAATAATAATAACAATAATAATAATAATAATAATAATAATAATAAATAATAATAACAATTGTTGGTTTTCACATGGCGTCACTAAAATTCAAACTGAAAAACTATGGATCCTACCAAATTTTTACTTTCACGATGCATTAGAGCAGCTGAAAACAAATTTTCATACAAATTTTTGGTTCAAAAGGGCTCTTGGTTTTGTGATAGAGTACGCTTGAATTTCTAAGCTTTTGCGTGACGCGGCATTTACATGACGCCCACGAGAGCAGTCATGTAGGTTAAAAAAATGACTTATTTCAGGAAATTTTGCTATCTAAACAGTTCATGTATTAGAAAACGTATTACTTTAATATTTATGAGTTTCTCGAAGAATAAATTCACGCTTTTGTAGCAAAACTCGATAACAGATGTTTCTGTTGGTTTCCGTCCGCCATGTTGGTTAGCACCAGCATAGCGTCTCCATACAAATCCCTATAAGTTTGGGTAAAACATTTCTTCGGATATCTCATATACGAACTATTCCTCTGACCTCAATCTTGGGGAGGGTCTTTGTATATGTACCTCCTTTCATTTCACAGATTCTGGACTTTATCTATTGAACGGTTTTGATTTTAATTTTGATCTATTTTGAATGGCGTGACACTGAAAACCAGCAATAATAACAATGATAGTTCTAAGACTTAGACTCTAGCTTCTAAGCGCCACAACATATTTACTTTTCATACCTTTTTTCATGTTTTCGAAGTTTCAAAAGATCTCATGACGTTAAAAAAACACAAAACTTCATTTGATAAAAACTGTAAAAGAGGAGATTGAAAGCATGTAATAGATTAAAATCGATCATTCATTTTTTCCTTTATTTTTGCAAAAGTGCTAACATAACTTTTATAACAGAACACGGCGTGTATTTTGTCCTTTTTTCCTAAACAGGGTATGTATTCTAGGATTTTTTTTGCTAAACAGAGTCAGGGTTTCATTGGTCGAGTCCCCCCTCCCCCCTCGGGCATGAGAGAAGAAATTAACTGCAACAACCCACGAGGAGCCGCAAGCAGTAAAATTTCTGTCCCGTAATTTAATCAGTTAAATCATCAAAGTTGACAGGTCTTTCTGATGATCAAAGCGACCGTTCGGTTTACCATTTACACCTTCAGTGCGAAGACTGTCATGGGAACATTAACACCTTCAGGATAATTGCTTACCATAACAGTGGTAGGTCGCGCGCGTCTGGTCGGTTTCGAAAAACGTGATCGTGACTGTTGTTTTCATTCAATGACTGTGCGCGTTGATATGCCAACGTTTAAAACAGACTGCAACATTAAATTTTTGTTATAAAAGCAAAGAAGCTGCTGAGTAGAAACTAAACCGTCCCAGACTTATTCCGTTTCATTCGTGTACTTTCATTTTTATGGGGTCTGTATGATGAATTTACTTCAGCCTTCTAATCAGGCACGTAAACAACATAGAGATAAAACATTTCATTTTGCTTTTGTGGAGTAAATTCATCTTAAAAAAGTTAAACTAGTGGACCACTTTCTCCGCGTACTTGTAAAAATAGGCATTTAATATGTCGCGCTACAGTGTGAAAATCTTCTTGTCGTGGATTAGATTTCAGTATATATATTGTTAGTCTTCATTTCGCGCCAGAATAAATTAGTTTGCGCGCAAAAAATCACAAGGTCCCACTTCGAGTCCACCTTCTGGAGATACGCGGGCATGGTAGCTGGAATAGGTTACCGAGGCGAAGATCTGGCATTTTTTCCTCCTCGTCTTTGTTTCCCCGCGATGTTTGTTTATATTTGTAGTGAGAATGCTGTGCATATCGGTGGATTTTACTTCAGTCAAGCGGCTTCAGTTCCTGCGGCTTGCTACTCATCATAAAGAAGAGTGCCGGAATCGCCTTATTCGCCTTTAACAGATTTGTTGTCGAATGCAAGGTAAAAGAACGGACTACTGTAAGGTAAGAATTGAAGTTTAAATTTGTTTCTCGGCGAAAAATAGTGCATACAACTCGTGAAACCCGTGAGTATTACCTCTGTTTAATATACCGAATGTTATGCGATGACTCATCGCTTTTACGATGGATAAGACGGATACAAACAATAATTTCTTTCGCAACGTTTAGTATAATTGCTGCGGAGCGACCGCAGGGAGCGAGCAGCAACATAATCAGGATTTAAAAGAAATATATAAGGCGCGACGAATTCTCGAATTCATCACTTTTTACCACAATGCATTGCATTTAACCAGAGTGCATTGCGCCAAGAACAACTCAAATAAAAACACGTGGAAGTTCGGAGAGAGTGCATCGTTCGCTGCTCAGACTTAGAGTTTTCTTTGTGGCAAATTTTCTACAGCACGGTTAGAGGTCTTACCAAATTTTAAGACACATAGGAGTCTTTCAGATGAGTACGATGGTTAACTTGGGGATTGGATTTCAATTCAAGAGCCTTTGACTCGTCCAGGTGTTAAACCTGACGAGAAGATGAGCATTTGCTCTTCGACTCCGCAACACGGGGGGGATATACAAATTCCAGCTTGCTAGAAGGTGATGTGAAATTGAGAAAATGTCATGCAATGATATTCTTAAGAAACTGTATGAGCCGAAAATGGATGTGACTTTGACCATTCGCTTCAAAATAACAGCGGAAATCGAGATAACAAAACATATGTTTTGTGTCCTACTTTGCAGACGAGGACGTGTATCGGCGTTTTGAAAAGCATAATTATGTTGTTTCATTCATTCATTGCCATGGAATATGCGTTTACATTGTTTTTCACTGTTAATAACTCGGTTAATGCCCCGGTTAATGCGGCTGGCGATTATCTTGCCGGCGGAAGTTTCATGCAAAAGGAATAAAATGAAAGGCTTTTCCTAAAGATTACGTAATTAGCCTGTGTGGTGTAGTGGTTAGGTGTAGTCGCGTCGATACGAAGGTGCTGGGTTCGAGTCCTACCGAATTATTTTTTCCTCCTTTCTTTTTTTTTCCGTTTTTGTGTTGTTGTTTTCTATAAATATATAGCTAAATAACTGTTACTTAATGAAGTGCAACAAACAGCAAGAAAAGTATTGTGTTTCCAGAGAAAATATCGTGCATCGTATATTAAATATATGGATAAACAATCTGAATTTCTATTATTTCCTACAATTTACTGTGGGAAAACCAGAGTTGATAACCACTTGATCATTTTCTAAACAACGTTCCCACGAGTTCTTTCTATGGACTGATAGTAATTATTCTAGCACTTTCCAACATGTAAATAGGACATTCAATGTCATTTTTGATTCTTTTAAGTCTCACTGCCTAACTAATGCCAGTATCAACAGAATGTGCCGCAGCATTACTATCTTTTAGATACCCTAGTTTACTTAATATGGAGATCATCTGAGGACGATTTTTCGTTATATATGCTTCATTTCTTGGCTTATTCCGGCTACGTGCGACAAATTAGATGACAATGTTTGTGTGGTATAATTATACTGATAATTTCTTGCACCTTGAAACTCATGAAAGCCAAACTTGTTTAACCCTAGCAAAAAACTCTTTTAATGGAGGAACTCAACCTGATAGTTGCACTAAAATCTAATAATTGTTACTGCATTTACTTTCTGTAACCTCGTGGGTAGAACATACCTGAAGGTTACATTAATAATAATCACTGCATTTGCTCTCTGTAACCTCGTGGGTAGAACATATCTGAAGGTTACGTTAATAATAATCATTGCACTTTCTCTTTGCAACCTCGTGGGTAGAACCTACCTGATGGTTACATTAATAATAATCACTGCATTTGCTCTCTGCAACCTCGTGGGTAGAACATACCTGAAGGTTACGTTAACATAATCATTACACTTTCTCTTTGTAACCTCGTGGGTAGAACATACCTGATGGTTACATTAATAATAATCACTGCATTTGGCTCTCCGTAACCTCGTGGGTAGAATATACCTGACGGTTACATTTAATAATAATCACTGCATTTGCTCTCTATAACCTCGTGGGTAGAACATACCTGAAGGTTACGTTAATAATAATCATTGCACTTTCTCTTTGTAACCTAGTGGGTAGAACATACCTGATGGTTACATTAACAATAATAATTACTGCATTTGCTGTCCGTAACTTCGTGGGTAGAGTATACCTGATGGTTACATTAATAATAATCATTGCATTTTCTCTTTGTTACCTCGTGGGAAAAAAAATTAATACCTCTCTCCTGGAAATTTTGCCCTGTCCTTTGAGCATAGTGATCTTTGGGTAGCGAATTCACGAAAATAGGTAAAACGCTTTTTTTAACAACAGCACCTATATTATTTGGCTTTTTGAGGGAGGTTGAACATTAATGGAATATAATATAAAAAAAGCTCTTAAAGCGGAAAAAGTTATCTTTACAAAATGCGCTTTGACAATGTCAAAGAGTAAAATAAGCTGACGTTTTGTAGTTATAGCCCGAAGAAAACCTATTCCTACATGAAAAGCAGCTCTGATTCCTTTCTCTTAACTAGAAGAGATGCATATCCCTGTGAACCAGTTTTTTAACCAGGAGCGATTCCCACTCACTTCTGATACTTTATTGACACGAGTTCCTATTTCAATATATGTCTAATTCAAGCTTAGCCGCGTGATAGCTCTTCATTAGCGGAAAGGTCCAAGTGATATTTTGATTGACGTGTTGTTTAGGATCCTGAGGTTTTTTAACACCTTTTCTCTAGCTTAACTGGCGAAGATATTCTAGGAATTTGCCCTTCAATTCCAAATTCTTTGATGTGCCGCCAGATGCCGTGCAAAAATATCACCGCTTGCGGCTCCTCGTGTGGACGAAGATCCTGCTGGATGTAAACGCTGTATCTCTAGAAGAGAGATCTCATGATCAGCTAAAATATTATAAGAACAGAAAACGAGAAGTCCAAAACTCCTGCAAATTGTTGCGTCTAATCACAGGCGAACCATCTGAAGTATTCGAGGCATCGTGATGTCAAGCGCGACATGAGACTGATCTGATCCATTTACTATATTTCGTAACGTCCCCTCTCGACTTGATTCATGTGATCGGCAGGAATGCTTCATAAAATACAGAGCTTTGCACCTTTTGATCCCGATTAATGATATAATGTAAGAAAAATGAATAAAGATAACTTACCGTATGTTTTTAGTGTCGTGTTCTGTGTTTTTGTGGCGTTTTCAGTCGCTTGAAACTGAAGCGCCGACTTATACGTAATAAACGTGCAAATTCGGTGGCGGGCCGCAGCTGAGCGCCTTCTGAATCTTGCCCATTTTCTCTCACTTCCACGCGTCCCTCGCCACTCGGCCTCCGAAAAATCAAAGCCAGATAGTTTGTGACGGTTGACGCCAAAAGTGGTCGAGATTGCTTGCCTCTAACGACCTAAAGTGACGACGCGAATTTTCACATGCCTTCAAAATCGTCACTGTCATAAGATATCTGGACCAAAGTGGTCGATCATTAAGGCCGTATAAAATTAGAATTAACGACAATCAACCCACTCGTGTCACTGGATCTTTCCGCTGCTTTCGACACGGTAGATCATGACACACTACTTGAGAGACTTGAAAATCGATTTGGAATCACCGGAAAGGCCTTATCTTGGTTAACGTCCTACTTGACAGACCGCACCCAATTTGTCAAAGTGGCAAGTGAGCACTCCACCAGTCGAAAGCTTCTCTGCGGTGTCCCCCAAGGTTCGGTGCTTGGTCCTATTTTATACACTATGTACGCCGCACCCCTTGCAGACATAATAAGACAACATGGCTTAAGCCTTCACTTCTATGCTGACGACACGCAGTTATACCTTTCGTTTAACCCAAAGGCTACTGGAAAACCGATGCACTCACTATCTCGTGTTAAGTCATGCATCAGCGATATTACCAACTGGATGACATCAAACAAGTTGATGCTGAACTCAAGAAGACAAGACTGAACTCCTTGTACTCAACGCTTGCCATCGTCCCCTTCCTCCACTGGAGTCTATTACAGTTGGCCGTGACGTGATATATGCTTCACATGTCGCAAAGAGCAAGCAGTAGGGGTCTGGTTAGCTGAATTTCTATCAATGGACAAACAAGTGAAAGTAGTCTGCAAATCGGCCTTCTTCCATCTGCGCAATATCGCTAAAATTGGGAAATATATATCGTTTACTCACTGCAAGATGCATGCATTCATATATGCATTTATTACGTCAAAACTTGACTACTCTAACTCTCTCTTATCTGGGCTTCGACAACTTCAGCTCGTGCAAAATTCTGCCGCACGTTTTTTGACTGGTACTAGGAAACATGAACATATTTAACCCATCGTAAGGTCTCTTCATTGGTTGCCTATTCCGGAAAGAATTGATTTTAAACTTTTACTTCTTACATTTAAATCAGTTAATGATGTAGCATCACCTTATATGGAAGAACTTTTAGTTCGTTATAGACCAACAAGAACTCTGCGTTCTGCAGATAAAGGAGTCCTAGTGCAAACTAAATATAACCTTAAAAACTGATCATTCTCATGTTAAGTTACCCACAATAAGTTGATAAATTTTTATTATTATTATTATTATTATTGTAATCATAACTATAGCAAAATTCTCAAATCTGATTGGCTATCAACTGCCCTGATCTCAGGTTTAATAGGAAAGTTAATAGGACAGTACTCGTCTTGTGTTTTGATGAGAAGAACCTTATATATCCCAAATTTTGTTAAAGTTATGATTAGTTGCTAACAGAACTTCGTGTCGTCCAAGTCGGTCTGTAATCATACTCATGATTAAACAAATGGGACTCCCGCTACGCGGTCGTCCGATTTTGTTAATCACTGGTATGATTACAGACCGAATTGGACTCCACTCAGTCCTGTTACCATTACTTATTATCATTACATTTTGTGTGTAATATCATCATACTAAACGGAACAGTGCGGAATGTTGAGAAGAGTTACTGAATTAAAGAAATGGTTTCCCGTTAATCGCTTTTTTAAAATTTAGTGCCTTATATGTACTTCCAAAAAAATTTTTAACTAAGCATTTGATTTTTATTCTTTATCAATTAGTGTATAAAGATTGTTGTTGTTGCAGTTTTGTTGGGGAAGAATAATACAAATTATCTAACCGCTAATTAAATATAGTGGGACCCCGCTAATACGGTCACCAATGGGCCAAAAACAATCGGCCGTAATAACGAGGTGACCGTATTAACAAGGGTTTCTTTACAAGAAAATGTATGGTCGTTTTTGCCCGGCGGCCAAAGAATGTGACCGTAACAACGAGGTAACCGTATTACCGAGGTGGCCGTAAGGCGGGATTCCACTGTATTCTTAAAATTCCTCCAATTTGCATAAGTAACCACAGCCTAGCTTGAAACCAGTGACCCATTTCTGACAAATAAGTCTATATTAAAAACGGAGAGCAATATCACAGAACTGTGTACTCAACAATACTATAAACAAATAAACAACTGACGACATAAATACAGTATTGTTGAGTACACAGCTCCGTAATATTGCTCGTTTTTAATATAGATTTATTAGTCAGAAATAGTGTCACCGGTCGCAAGTTAATATTTTGGAGTAATGGAACTTGCGTCATCACATATAAATATAGATGAAGGGCTAAATAAAATAAGAAATACACTTAGCTTGTACACTTTTACTTTTTCCCTTTTTAGCACCTATAATCAGTAGGGACCTACCAGTATCACATGAAGCGAATAATAAATAGTATCCTCGTTTATTCAAAATGTCACAAACCGTGAAAGAATCCATAAGGTAGTTATTTTTTTAGCTAGCAGTGTAAAGCCGGCTTTAGGCGTCTGAAAACCCGACTGTAGACCTCGAGGGAATAATGATCATTCAAAATTAAGAAACTAGCTTGCTTCTTGTGCTTTTCTCTCTAAAAGTGGAAAAAAGTGGAAAGGGCAGCCCTTTCCTTTTTTAAAGGGAGACGCACTAGGAATCTCAACAATCGGTTACAAGTCTGTTTTAACAGGCTTGCGCCCCCTTAACTAATTTCCAATGTGCCAAAGGAACCACTAACATTCCTTTGACAGTCAGCATCACGATCTACCATAAGTCCATATTTGGTTTGAGTTTGTTGTCGGTGTCGCTCAGGGGGGGGGGGGGGGGAGGTAACTCAGTCTATTTTTTTCCACCTAAGTTTCTTGACCCACCCCGCCTGCCAGTATGACGTCACATAGTAACGGGCAAGAGCCTCGGGTCGCCTGTGTAAATTAGCAAGGGATACGACAGTTGTTTGGACGAGCGAGGTCGAGAAAAAGCTAAGAAGCTAGCAAATTTCGCTATATATCGCTTATTTGATCGAATGTGTGTGAGCAAATGTATATTTGAATTCATGATAAATACAGCTCCACCAGCTTCAAACAGCGTCTATGGCGGAGAAAAATTGTTTTGATATGACAAAATTAATTTTTCAAATCATGTGTGTCACTGTGGTGCAGTGGTCAAGTAGTTGCTTGAACGTGCAGATAAATCGGATTCGACTCCCGGCGAAGCTGTTTTCTGTTTCTTTGTACCGTTTTTTTTTTCTGTTTGGTCTCTTTTTGCTAACGAGGCAACCGAGCTAAAAAGCAAGGTTGCCTCGGAGGCAGATTTATAATCCCGTACGATGTAGGTAAAACCTCTCAAATTCTGCATAACCCTCTAAAATTTGCATTTCTGACCATATTTGGGTGTAAGACCCCATATTTAAGAAGTGACGTGATAGTCTTGTATTTACAACGCGTGGTCCGAAATTGGGTGATTCAGTGTGCAGCTGTTCGTTGTCTGTTGAAGATGCCCTAACAGGTGAGCAAGCTTTAATTCGATTTCTCGTTTGAAAGGGCTATTAGTGCTCTGGTCTGCTTTATAAATTGCGTTTAAAGCAGCAGCTGATCAAGGGATAGGGTTTTACGCTCAAATTTTTGTCAGAACTGTAATGTATCGATATTATTGTCTACCGGAAGTTGTGTTAGCGGAAGTTCTCGGTTACTGTAAACGTGCAAAGGATCATGGATATTTGTGTGGGCCATGCTTTCCGGGTGTCATGGCGGCCGAATAAAGTGTAGTTCCTTTTAAAGTTAAATCTGATTAATTACACGGCCATCCGGGCGTCATTGTTACATTGGCGACGAGGATTCAATTCGTTTTGTGAGGTAGTGGATGTTTTGAAAGTTATTTGTGCGGAAAGTCCTCGTATTTTGTCAGGAAGATGACGGACGACAGTGGAACCACTTCGAGTACAGCTTCAAGTTCACAAGCTTCGCCAACCGCGACGTTTGTTCCTCTACTTGATGTGGCCAGCCTTCCTCCCTTCAATCCAAAGGAAGATCCGAACACCCTTGCAGTTCGCTGGAAGTTGTGGAAACGCTCGTTCAATCTGTATTTGGTGGCAAAAGGGATTACGAAAGATGAACAGAAAACCGCATTGCTGTTGCATACTGGAGGGTTGAATTTTCAGGAGCTTTATTACACGTTATTGACCGGTACGGAAATCAAGCCGTTCGCAGAGAGTATGGAGTTGTTGGATAACTATTTTGCACCGCAGTTAAACGTTCCATTCGAAAGGCATCAGTTTAGGCAAATGGAGCAAGCGTCAGGAGAGTCGGTGGATCAGTTTGTTTGTCGGTTGAGGCAGAAAGCGATCTTCTGCGAGTTTGAAAATGTTGATGAGGCAATAAGGGATTAGCTTATTGAGAGATGCAGGGACCCCAGACTTCGCCGTAAGTTCCTTGAGAAAACAAATGCTACTCTGAAGGATTTACAAGATTTGGCTCGTGTGCAGGAAGCAGTGAACATGCAGGTCAAGGCTATGGATCAGTCATCCGGTCAGGTGAATGCTGTATCCGGCAAACCTCACAGCAAAGGAAAAGGAAAAGGGACAGCGCAGGGTAGAAACCGAGGAAATAAGCCTGGTAAACCGTCGGGTGGTTCTCAGGAGACAAAAGTAAGAGGCTGTTTTCGCTGTAATTACACTGACCATATGGCACGTGACCCGAATTGTCCTGCCCGTAGCAAGAAATGTAATTCATGTGGCGAGATTGGACATTTCGCAGTCTGTTGCAAAACAAGGGAACGCAAACGTCTTACAAGGGATGACGAGGGAAGGAATAATACACGGGGTAGAGCCTATCAACTATCAGAGGATTCAACCACTGGACAACAAGATTATTATGCATTTACAGTTGGAGTCAGTCAGCCTACAGGTGGTAGTGAAGTTGATTTGAAGGTTAGAGGAGTGACGTTACCAGGGGTACTTATTGATTCTGGAGCGTCGTGCAATGTGATTGATCAAGCAACCTGGGAAGTTTTGAAGAAGAAGAGTGTTCAGTGTGAGTCCAAGAAATCAAGCAAAAAGTTGTTTGCTTATGGACAGAAAGATCCTATTGAGGTGATTGGGACATTTGTGTCGGAGATTGTGTGCGAGATCAGTGGCAACAGTTGTGTGGACGAATTCACAGTGGTTAAAGGTCCAGGAAGATCTCTACTGGGAAAGAACACTGCAGAGAAGTTGGGTGTGTTAAGGGTCGGTCCAGATGTGTGTTCATTTACTGTTGAAGGAAGTGATGCGGACATCCATGAGAAGTATAGAGAAGTTTTTACGGGGGTTGGAAAGCTGAAGGATTTTCAGCTGAAATTACATGTAAGAGACGATGTCACGCCGGTTGCACAACCCGTACGGAGACTGCCATTTGGGTTAAGAGCCAAGGTTGACGAGAAGTTGGATGAGTTGTTAGCCAAAGACATCATCGAGGAGGTGTCACAGAACCCAACTTAGTGGGTGTCGCCGTTGGTTGTTGTCCCGAAGACAGACGGTGACATTCGGATTTGCGTGGACATGCGCAGGGCGAATTCAGCAATAGAGAGGGAAAGACACCCCATCCCTACAATTGAGGAAGTATTGTACGACCTTAATGGCTCAACTGTCTTCTCAAAGCTCGATCTCAAGTGGGGCTTCCACCAGGTGGAATTGGATGAAAAATCGCGCGAGATCACGACGTTTGTTACACACCGTGGTTTGTACAGGTACAAACGTTTGATTTTCGGGGTAACATCGGCGCCTGAAAAGTACCAGAAAATTGTGGCGGATGTTTTGCATGGTTGCGAGGGAGTGGCTAATTTGGCAGATGATTTGATTGTGCATGGTTGTGGCATAAAGGAACACGACAGGAATTTGCATGCTGTACTGACCCGATTGAAAGAGAAAGGACTAACCTTAAATGGGGACAAATGCCAGTTTCGTCTTCTCAAGCTTACATTCTTCGGTCATGATCTGAGCAGGCAAGGTGTTGCGCCCAGTGAAGAGAATGTAGCTGCCATCTTGAACGCAAGCCCTCCACAAGATGCTTCACAGGTCAGATCATTTGTTTAGCTTGTACAGTATTCTGCAAAGTTTCTTCCCAACTTCGCGCAAGAAGCAGAACCACTCAGGAGTCTTCTGAGGAAGAATGAGCCTTTCATCTGGGGTGAAGCACAGGAAAGGTCATTCCAGAAGTTGAAACAGCTAGTTGCACAGGCCACTACGCTTGCATATTTCAGAGGAGACTGTAACAAACGTATTATTGCCGATGCAGGTCCACAGGGTTTAGGTGCAGTGCTGACTCAACTTCAAGACGGCGAGTGGCGAGCAATCTCGTACGCGTCCAGAAACCTCACTGAAGTGGAGCGGAGATACAGCCAGACCAAGAAAGAGGCCCTTGCCCTAGTATGGGCTTGTGAGAGGTTCAACATTTATGTATACGGGCGCAAATTTGAACTTGAAACTGATCACAAGCCACTCGAGTGTATTTTTGGAGGCTTTCAAAACCATCAGCACGTATCGAACGTTGGGTTCTGAGGTTGCAGGGGTATGACTACAGAGTTGTTTATCGGCCTGGCAAAGCGAATATCGCAGACTCTCTCTCAAGACTCAATCAATGTAACCCTAAAGACACAAGTGGGGAGGAATTTGACTTTGTCAAGGCAGTTGCTGAGGAAAGCTTACCTGTTGCCCTGACAGCGAAACAAGTCGAATTGGTTTCTGATAGTGACCCAGAAATTGCTAGCCTGAGACAGTACATTTTAAGTGGGGACTGGTCTCAATGTAGGATGACAGCTTATGTGTGTGTCAAGGATGAATTGTGTGTGTTAGGCAAACTTTTTTTGCGAGGTACGAGAATTGTTGTTCCGAAGGCTTTACGGGGAGAAGTCTTGCGTCTTGCCCACGAGGGACATCAGGGCATCGTAAAAATGAAGGCACGTTTAAGGACAAAGGTTTGGTGGCCAAAAATTGATTCAGACGCAGAGCAGGTGTGTAAGTCTTGTCATGGTTGCCAAGTCGTAGGTGAATTCCAGGTTCCTGAGCCCATGAAGAGAGTGAAGCCGCCTACTGGACCCTGGCAAGACATAGCCATAGACCTGATGGGCCCCCTTCCCACTGGAGAAAGTTTGTTCGTAGTCGTAGACTATTACAGTAGATTCTACGAGGTAGCGATCATGTGCTCAACAGCAGCTAAGAGAGTGGTGGATGTACTGACACAGATATTCTCCAGATATGGATTTCCATTTACACTCAAGTCTGACAATGGTCCTCAGTTTTGCTCTGTGGAGTTTGAGAAGTTTCTCTCTGATCATGGAATCGAACACTTGACTTCCCCACCGCTCTGGCCGCAGGCCAATGGACATGTTGAAAGACAGAACAGAACTCTGCTTAAGACTTTGAAAGTTGCTCACGTTGAGGGGAAAAACTGGCGTGAAGAACTGCAGAAGTTTCTGTTAGCATATAGAACCACACCGCAAACAAGCACTGGTGTTACTCCTGCTTTCCTTATGTTTGGAAGAGAGTTGAAAACCAAACTTCCAGAGTTGAGGCGCGCTGGTAACCTGTTGGACGAGGGGGTCAGAGATCGTGACTGGAATCACAAGTTCGCCCACAAGGGACATGCTGACAACAAGCGGGGTGCAGCCGAAAGCCCTGTAGTGCCTGGAGATCTGGTTTTACTGAAGAACACGAAAACGTCTGGCAAGCTAGAAGCAAATTTCGAGAGTGAGCCATACACAGTGCAGACTAAGGAAGGAAGTGAGGTGACTGTTAGGTCAAAGGAGGGTGTGGAATACAGGCGGAACAGTTCATTTGTTAAGCGGTACAACCCACCAGGGGAATCCCCGGAAGCGACAGAGGCCGCTTCCCAAGAAGCACCCAATACTCTTCCACCGGAGGAGAGTATAGCGACATCAAGACCAAGACGGACTGTCAGAATGCCGGAGAAGTACAAGGACTATGTACTTTATGAACTGAACTCTGTTGACACGTTGGACTTATGTTGAAGTCTGTTAGATTTGATCTCATGTTATTAGATTTTATTGAACAGTCTTATTGAGATAACTCAATGCGAGCAGAACAGTTTTCATACAGATTTGTTTTTCGCTGTTAAGTGCCTTATTGACTTTTTCTCGTAGTCTGTTTGTTTCTAAAGAAAGGAAGGGATGTAATGTATCGATATTATTGTCTACCGGAAGTTGTGTTAGCGGAAGTTCTCGGTTACTGTAAACGTGCAAAGGATCATGGATATTTGTGTGGGCCATGCTTTCCGGGTGTCATGGCGGCCGAATAAAGTGTAGTTCCTTTTAAAGTTAAATCTGATTAATTACACGGCCATCCGGGCGTCATCACATTTAACATTTGAACATTTAACATGGAAATCACATATACATAATGTTGCTCGGAAAGTGTCTAAAGCCATAGGTATAATTTAGAAATCAAGTTTTTGCCTTAATAATTCCTCCTTACGGATGCTATATTTTAGCCTTATCTATCCATACTTATTCTACTGCGTGAGCGTCTGGGCATCGACCTACCCATCAAACCTCAGAAGATTAATCACACTTCAAAAACGGGTCGTAAGAATAATGTCGAGGAGTGCTTTCGATGCTCACACTGACCCCTTATTTAAAAATTTAAAAATTCTGAATCTTGAGAATATCTACAAACTTCAAATAGGAAAATTTATGTATCAATACAGATCTGGCTTACTTCCTTATAGCTTCAATAACATGTTTTTGGTGACACGCCAGGTGCATCCTTATGGCACTAGAAGTTCAGAGCATTTTTATTTACCACAATGCAGGACTAATATTAGAAAATTCTCCATCAGTTTCCAAGGTCCTAAATTTTTTAACTCTCTTAGTTTTGAAATTCGAAATGCAACAAGTACCGCTTCCTTTTGCTGTAAGCTGAAAGCATTCCTCTTATCATAAATAGTAATGTATATATATATATATATATATATATATATATGTATTTTTTTTTCTTCCTTTGCTCTTTTATTTTCTTTCGTTTTTGTTTTTTTTTTCTTTTTGTCATTTCGCTTTTTTTAGCCTAGAACTATGATTAGTACGACTATCTAATATACTTATTTTAAGATTTACTGTAGCTCTGCCATTGATTTCCCCATGTGTAATTATGATGATATTTTGTTCTTATTATTTAACTGAGGGAGCCCATCCCTTATAGGCCCGGTGGCTTCTCTTGGGCTTCCTCGCTATGAGAGTTTAAGTAATTAGATTTATTTTTTTTCATTTGTACAATTTTTGGCAAACAAACAATAAATAAACAATTGTTACAAGAACCAGCTTGTTCTTTGCAGCTCCATTTACAATGAGGTAACGTGTTCGGTTCTCAAATCAGAACCAGGGTTTTCCGTGTTCCTTTTTTTCTTTTTTTTAAGGCATAGGGTTATATTCTCAAAACTTATATTAGAACCAGCGTGTTCTTCGCAGGTCGATTTACATTGAGCCAGTCCTCACCTCCCGTGAGGAGTGCAACGTATTTGCAGACCTTTTTTTAGAATTTATTCACGTCTTTAGATTTTGTCAACCAGCATGTTTTTTTGCTGCTCGATTTACATTGAGACAGCCCAAAACTCCCGTGAGGAATACAACGAACTTGCGGACCTTTTGTTTTGAAGACTACCATTGTGTCTTTGTCCTGTGACACTCGCTCATTAGATCTTTGTATTTTATCAAGTTTATATTTTATTACCTCTGATACATTCCGCCCCATTCTTGCGCTTTTCACCGTTTTACTTTACACCAATTTTTTCTTATGTATATTACTACGCGAAATATTATTCTTATCCCTGATGACGCTGTTGTTCGGAAATTAATTATTATTTTCAATTTCAGCAGTTGAAGGCCTCATTTGAACTATATTTTTCTTTCTAACGTTTATAGTTTTGATACAATGGAATTCTCCATGAAACATAAGTGCTAACTTGCTCATATTTACCAACAAACAAAGCTTCAAGCCATGTTGTTATTGTTTAATAAAAGTGAAAGCCTAGAGTGTGCCAAAGTTGTTGTTTTGAAGTTGGGTGCCATCCTTTTCTATAGCGGAATCCATTTTAAACCTCCAAAATTATGAAAAAAAAAATATATATTGTAAAGATCTGAATAGGCACATTCCACAAAAGATAAAAGTATTCGCCTCGTTGGCACTTGCCTGAAGGTACCCCTAGTTTTAAACACTATTTTCCCTTTTGGCCTTTTCTTCTTTATTCTTTCTCCTGACTCTGCCACTTGGATCAATATATATTTTAAGCTTAAGTCCAGAGTTTTATTTTGGAAAAGGGATTTCAAAAACTCTTGAACTGCATACTGGCCAAGCTTACGACCAGAAAAAAACCATAAGGTATCAACACATGTCCCTCCTCTGAAACAGCTGAGTTTTTTTTCAATATTAGTTGATCATGACAAACAACACACAGTACACCACAAACTGTACTAATTTACACCCAACACCCACCGGTGTCCCACTGGTGAAAGTTAAACCAGTGCCTTTGTACATCGTCTTAACCATCAATATTATTACCCTAAAATCTCCACTGGGTCAGTTGCCCCCAAAAAAGAATTAAACGAAACCTTTTATTGGTTTTAGTGATTTAATTACAGAATTACAGGTGTATACCCAATGCAGTATTAAAGTGCGGTAAAACAACAAGATTCAAATACCTGTCATTTATCTTCCTCTTTTAACGCTACAGCTAAGCGAACTTTAAGAGGAATGATATGGGGTTGCACGAGCTCTGAAGAGCTGAAAATACGCACAATGTAAAGTATAATACATCCTTTGATGAACCTCCTTTTGCTGTGTCTTAACTTCTCAATCTAGCTGTGTACTGGCCCTCAAACTGGTGTGACCGGTCGGTATAATTGCCTGTAAAATTTGCTGGACGATAGAAAGGAATCTTTAAAATTCATTACTGCACTGGACATTTCGAAAGTTACTGACGCGAGTCGTGACGTCATACTGGCAGGCGGACTGTACCACAGATTTCCTTGGAGACACCTCCCCCCCCTGTAATGGTACCATTTCGGTTACAAATATTTCGCTTCTTGTCAATATCAGCCGAGATAAATTTAAAGTCAAATGCAAACTTATTTTCACGTATTTTATTATATGAGTCAGATACACAGGACTCCAAGTCTTGCTAAACTGGCTATGCTGAATAAATGTCCCTGTACCTGTATTAACTATACAAAGATGCGCTAAGCAACAAGTTTTCAAGTTTGGCAAATTTCGTTACATTGATTACATAATCGTCAGATACCTGTCAAAAAACTTCTCAACCCGGGAAGCATACTTAGAATCAAAATCGCTAGTCTCAAGGTATTTCCACGGCAAATGAACATTCCTTTTCGTGATAAAGCCTTTTTGATTGGAGACGGGATTAGCGAAAAGGAATTACAGAGATCTGAGGTTTGAAAAACGTCAAACTTTTGGAGGAAGTTTATCAGAGTACCATTATGTTGGTATATAATAGATAAGTAACATTAGTAATATTTGTTAGTTAATTAATTGCAATAATACAAAAATATTTCACGTTAATTAGCTTGAAACAGTATTGCAAAATATCGTCATAATATAAGCGGGCCAAATGTTTCATCACAAAATCTCTTCAGTGAGTACAGTTCAACTAGTTGAGATATTTCAAAAATAGAGTTTGAAATGTGGGCGTTTATAAATGTACTTTTGGTCGCGACTGTCACTCACGGCATTCATTTTAGCCCTATTCTGGCTCTAGGCGAGTGTTAAAATGAGTTCTGAGAAGAGTCCCAAAACATGTTTATACCTTGGCAAGAATATAAACTCTTCTACTATTATTGTCATTTTGGAGGGTATTGACAAATAAAAAACAACAACATCAACAAAACAAGAGCCACAACAAAACAGTTTAAACGATGACACGAGTGTTTACTAGCTTTTAGTTTTCCCTCAGTGAAAGCAAGGCTGGCTAGAAATGACAAAATCTTGCATTTTTCCACTTGAGTTTTCAAAAATGCTAAAATTTGAGGAAAGTTTTGCTGATAAAGTTACCTGGTAATAACTAACGCCGTCAGATTTATACTCAGCAAAAACACGGAGGGTTGCAGAAATGTGAGCCTTCACTAACTTCCAAGGAAAGCGAAGCAAGCACATTACTGTACCGAGCCAGGGTGAATTATTTGCTGGGGAATAACAGCAAATTTAGAATTGAAGACCACCATCACAGCAGTGTCATAATTATTATATTAGTACATTGCACTCACTGCCTGTTTCCACATTGGCCAAGAGCCTACAGTTAATTTTGGAAATCAGCACAACCTAATCTCGGTACGTGTTATCAGCCGAAGCCGGAACTCTTTTACCTTTACTATTACACCTAAAGACTGACGTTAATTTTACACTACATTATGTTCATGAAAAGAACAGTGCACATTCGCAGCACACTTTTATTTCCTGCGAATAAACCTCCCAACTTGATCCAACTTTCATTAAGAAAGACTGAGTCACAGTAGAGTTTTGGCACAGGCCTAACACGCTGCCTCCTACCCCACAGGTGGTGTCTTGTCCACACACTACTTCGTTAATATAGCGGGGAATCTTGTCTGGTCCCAGATCAGTTATAGCCGGACAAACTGAACAAAGCCTCTCAAACCCTCCTGTGGTAGATTCACAAGAACCTGAAAGCGTTGTAAACGGGAAGGATTTGCTCTCCTTGAATGTACTCGTTTTAGATCGCACGGGAGCAATTGATGCCGAAGTGATCTTGTTTTTTATTCTTGTCATCTTCGAACGGTAAGACACCAGATTGGGAAATTTATCTGCCTCTGCTCGAGTGAAGGCCATGTAGGCAGAGTTGAAGTAGCCCAGTGGCCCTGGCTTTAATCCTAAAAGTTTGAGACCTCTGTTGAACTCGTTGCCGTCGCCTGGAACGTTTCCCCTCCAATGCAAGGAGCCGAAGAGTAAAGGTAGATTGGCAGCCAAAAACACTGTTCGAAAGGCCATCTACAGAAATATAAGGAACATGAAGAAAATTAGGTCGCGTCAGTGCCATGCGTCAAACTTATCACCTGAGAGAATAGAATCTCATAGAATCTTTTCACCACAAGTCAGTCGCCGAATCCAGTCTTAGCCAATCTTATGTTAAAGTAAAGGACATGTTCAGGTGTGTCGAGGACTAGAATGAGAATTAAATCAGAAAAGGTTATAACTCTATTTGATTTTTTTCAGTAAAGTGATAAGAGGCTGTAGAGAAGGTGGATATGTATTTCCCCAGGTAATTAATCTGTAAGTAAAAAGAAGGATAAATAAGTGTGTAGTATGACTGAATAAGGACCTGTTGGCTAACAAAGTACCTAATTTTAGGAAGTCTTCTAATACAGCGCTTAATTTTTTTTTTTTAAATATGCAAAACGTGGAATTTCCAACTAAGGTGTGAGTCAATATGTAATCCTAAATATTTAATTTATTTTTCTTGTTTAATCTCCCTATTGGGGATTAATAATTTGACTACGTGACTTGTTGACTTTTGAGGGGGTGAAAAATAATGGAATATGTCTTGTCGACTTTTAATGAGAGCTTGTTTGCCATAAGCCAAAGATTATTATTAATAACATCCTCTAGTTCAGTTAGACTACGATTGGAATAAAATAAATTAGCATCATCTACAAAAATGCGAAAGTCAAATAATTCGCTGCAGTTACTTATTATAAGTCATTAATATACAAGAGAAATAGGAGGGGACCTAGCACCGATCCCTGCGGACCTCCATTAGTAATAACAATGTCATCAGACTTAGTGCTACCAATAGAAACATGTTTCCTCCTATTGTGCAAATAGGAAGTAAACCAGTCATTTACAATTCCACGGATCCCATAATGACTTAGTTTTCTAATTAATATGCTATGGACAGCAGTATCAAAGGCTTTTGACAAATCAATGAAGATTCCGCATGAGAATAGGCCATATTCTATAGCTCTCTGGTTCTTATCTGTAATTAGAAGAGTTGTATGCATTGTAGAGTGTTGTTCTCTAAAGCGAAACTGGTTGACATACAAAATGTTGTATTTATCAATAAAATTAACAAGTCTCTTATGCACAAGTTTTTCCAATATTTTGTTGAAACTAGAAAGCAGAGAGACGGGTCGATAGTTGTTCATGCAAATCACAGAGTCCTTCTTGTGGATAGGAATAACGTTAGCTAGCTTAAAATGATCTGGCACACAGCCACTACTAAAGGAGAGGTTAGAAAATAATTGTAAAGGAAATGATATGCAGGTTTAATGAGCTTTAGCAATCACATAGGGATGCTATAAGGACAGGAAGCTTTAGATGAATGTAGGTCAGTAATCACATCCTCTACTTCACTTGATGTAACTGGGAGTAGCACAAAGCTGAATTCTCTTTCTCCTTAGTATTAACAGATTTAATTTGAGATTTTCAGAGCTTGATTTTATAGTTGAAGAGCTTTCACTGTCTTCTCGAGCGTCTCCACTCTACTTAGCAACTTCTTGAACACGTCGTCATTAAAGTTCAGCGAGTTTTCGATAGGTTCAATTTTCGATAACAAGATCTTGTCTAAAAATGAAAAAACCACGACGAAAAAAGACAACAATTAAGAGATGTCGACGCTAAATAAAAAAAACGCTTCAATAGTCATAGAGGGATAAAATTAAGCCTTGTTGTTGTCTTCCCCTGTTTTCCGTTTATTAATATGCATAGCTGTCTTCCTCCATATCTAATGCGGGTCTTCTACGCACAGGAGGACAGGCATCTTCCCGAAAGTTACCGTGTGTTGAAGGCTTTGTATGAAAGACACATTGAAGGCAAACTCCTTCCCTATTCAACGTTATGTCATCACCCCTGAAGAACGTGAAGATATTGAAAACGATAGAAAGTTGCTTTCTTATTCTAGAGGGTTTGTGCAAGATGCACCCAGATCAAAATGTATTGCTATGCTTAACAATATAAGGAACCCTAAGTCTCCCTGTTTGTTTTAAATAAATGAAATAAGTTTGTTTGGAATAAAACACGCTTAAAGTTTGGTTGTTTACAGTTTTATTGAAACGCAACAATACTGACAAAGGTCCAGGAAATAAAAGATTCTGTAACATTCGTAGTAGGTCTAGTCTTAATCTTGTGGAATAAATTCGGTTATCGATGGCAAGTTCTGTCGATTCTAGCCAATCAAATCCTTCTGAATCTTTAAGCTCTTTTTGGGTTTCCATCACTTTTTTGAAGGTGGGGTCTTTTTACATTGCACGCATCCACTGTAGATTCTCTAAGAGTACTTTTGTTTGCTCTTTTCTGAAAACAGGAACGAGAGCGTTCTCGGTTTTCACGCGGGCAACATTTTCTGACTCTCCGTTCCCTTCGTACTCATTGATTAATGCTTTGAACTGGGTCTCATGGCGTTTCTCGGCTTCATCAAAAATGCGCGACCAAGGCTCTAAGCTTTCAGTTTCTTCTTGGGAAGACTCCGTTCCTCAGCTGGCTTGTAAGACTTCGTTTTCTTGGGAGAAATCGCTTTCTTCGCTGTATTCATAATTTCCAGAACCTTGTTGAAAAAGGTTGTAATGATGGCTACTGTTCCACACGCACGCGTTCTGATAAGAAACTAATCTCGTACCTCTTTTAAAGAATATTGGTGAAGGCGGGGTTACTAAGCGTTCTCCTTCATAAATAATAATCGATCTTACATCGACCCCACATCTACCCTACATCAACCCCACATCGACCCCTCATGAACCTCACATCGCCTAGACGTCGACCCGACATCGACCCCACATCAACCCTACATCGACCCTACATCGCCCTAATATTACATCACGATTGACAAGAATTGGATTAGAACTAGTGATGACATCAAATTTGATTAGCGAGGCTATATAAACAGGAAAATAACTTATGCGGTAAAAGTGCCGTATAAATTCAAGAGAGATTGCCCGGTATGTGGCAAGCCAGAGTAACTCTCCTTGGGTGATCACCTGCGTCAAGTGCATCGATTAACGAGCCACAAAAGAAAGCGATGGTTAAAAGCAGCAGTATTTTCGGAATCTAAGAGAAATCTGGGTATAACACAAGGAGTGTCTACTGCAGCTGTCAAAGAAACGAAAAACCCTCAGCATTGTATAGTCAAGAGGCCTAAATTGTCTAACACTGTTTTCCTGGAATAAAAGCATATCCAGAATTTATGTGTTGACATAAATCTTCACTTCTCGTGGTGGGCCCCACCCAGTGTGGTAAAACAAGGGGGTTGAAAACATTCTCAGAACGGATCGTATTCTTTACGAGAGCAAGAAACCGAGGCGAATATATATGGCGGTACTACAGTCAGTGGCAGGATAGCTACAAAGTGATACAGTCATCTATCGGAAAGGAAATTCAGTTTATTCGTGGCCTTCCGGAGTTTAAAGAAGACCTTCGGGAAGTTGACCCAAAGTTTAACAATGTGTTAGTGTTTGATGATCTTATGGCCCAAGCAACAGATAGTTCTCTCTTTTCCCTTCTGTTTACTCAAGGTCGACATAGAAATGCTAATGTGATACTTCTGCCACAAAATATGTTTCCAAAGAGAAAATTTAACACGGACATCAGCCAAATGCTCAGTACATGGCTCTTTTCCGAAGTCCTAGCAATCGAAAACAAATCGATATCATTGCCGAACACATGTTTGACAAAAATCGCCCGCGAGTCATGTCAGCTTATTTTCAAGAAACAGAAAGAGCGTTTGGTTATATCTTCGTTGATAATCGACCAGACACACCGAGTGATAAGCAAGTATTGAGTGACATTTTCGGCTCTTGTCGTCGATATCCGACTATTAACAGCTTCCCGAAATCAGACGAAACAGTCAGTCAAAACGACCAATAACAAGGAAAACATTGCTTACGAAGCTAGGTCATCAGTAGCCTCCTGTAGTCAAGTCTTCCCCGCAAATTGCAAGAAAGTCACGGTCATTTCCTTTTGATTCAGTTTGGTCTAAAACAGCCTATCCCGTTGGACAAAATTATATGCAACGAGCGCCCCGATGCCAACCAAAAGACTTTAGGGTCACGAAAATGTAACGCGTTGCCAGGCATCTTTATGATCTGTATCCTCCATCATACTCGTGTGGAAATTACTGGCCTGTGAAAATAGTAAACTATTGCAATGGAAAATCGAAATGGATTTATTTGCACAAAGACGATCCCAGCGTAAGATCTTTCCTAGAAAAGAACCAAACGAATGTTCGATAGACCAATAACCAAATCATCAAACGGTTGTCGATGCACTTTACAGTGGAATATTTTTTTTTTTTCAATATTTATTCTTCAATAGATCTAACAATTGTGTGATAAACGGTACCTTATCTCTTTGTTAGAAGAGTTCAGCATTAATTTTTCAATTTATGAGAACACAAAAGAGGTATGAGAGAGTGAATACTGGTCAGATGCAAATTACTACTGGTTAACGGAGCGTGTAACAATGAAGATATCAAGACATAGTCAATTCATAGAGAGAACACTGTTTTTGTAATAGGCAATCAAGATTGAAATAAAGAGTTTGACCTCCATTTTGCGCCTACGTTCTTTTTTTTTTTTTAAACCGGTTTTTTAGTTATAGGCTAGCGAACTCAAATAAATTGTTTGTTGAAAGAGTTTGTAATATAATAATATAATATTTATTGATTTGTATTGCGCAAATATCAATCCAGGGAAAGAAATTTTCATCTGCGCATAACAATGACTCAACAAAATCCTAAAATCCCAGTACATATTCCAAAAACAAAATTTACAGATCGTTCCTAAAAATTAGTAAAAGTAACAATTTAAAAATAAAAATTAATCTTTAAAATCCTATATACAAATCCTTCTCAATAAAGAGAGTTTGTCAACCATAGCCGCATAAGTCAGTTGGAATCACGCATGTCCAACAAAACTGGCTGTCCTTTGACGCTGGACTTTCTCTACTTCATCAATCGTCAACAGAGGTGTAGCGCTTGATTCGACTTGCATGTTTGGAGCAATGTTTTAAAGAATATTGGTGATAGTAAGACTTTTTTTCCTTAGAAAGATCGCAAGAAAGAGAGCGGATTCGAAATCTACCCGCTTTTATTTTGAACACATAATAGATTCTACATGAGCCAATCAGGGTTAAAAGAGACAGGGCAAGTCTAGCCAACCCTATTGTTTCTATTGTGATCTTCAATATGAAAAGAAACGACCAACCACTTAATTATATATGGAGGAAGGCAGTTATTAGTATGGAGGAAGACAGTTATTAGTTTGCAGGAAGACCGTCACTAGTATGGAGGAAGACACTGACTAGTCACATAATTAATATGCAGGAAGACAGTTATTAGTATGCAGGAAGACAGTTATTAGTATGCAGGAAGACCCTCATTAGTATGCAGGAAGACCCTCATTAGATACGGAGGAAGACAGTTATGCATATTAATCAAGGGAAGACAGGGGAAGACAACAACAAGTCTTAAGTCCATCCCTCTATTACTTCTCGCTTCCATCTTGCTTCCTGACCGCTCCCATCGAGCTTTTAGGGTACGTATGGGATCACCGTTTCATCCGTCAACTTTGTCTTTTAGAAAACTTCTACCGTTTTTTCGATATTCATCGGGTTGTTATTGTTTTTTTGCATTTATCAACGAACAGCCTATGAAAGCTGTGTAATCGTGATCTTTTACCAGGAAATGTATAAAAATGTACTGATTTACCCTATAGATTGGTTATTATAATGTTATAATGTAGTGGAATGTTAGGATGACTATTACCTTGTATTGCCAAAAGAAACGTGGTCTTTTCTTAATGGCGTGTCATGTATTGTCGATGTTTCAAATGTAGACGACGAATTCTCGAGTGACTTGAGTGGTCTTACATTAGCGGACCCAAATTCGCCATTTACGCTCGAAAGGAAGACAAAGCGCGCAGTTCAATTTAAGTTAGGTCACTTTAATTTTCACTAATCATAAGTGAATAATCATCGAACTATTACACGATATTGCTAGCTATGTATAGGTATTACATATATTTTCTGTTAATCATGTTAAAAGACGCTGAAAACGGTCACGGTTGCATAGGTCCCCTGTGACTCTGCAGTTATTTAAGTTGAATCATAAATTTACAAGCTTTATGTTGCAGTAGCAAAATACAATACACCCAAACTCCAAATAAATCTATTTATCTAAATCTATTGTACACATGATTAAATGCCCTCCGACTGTTATCTGCCGAAGTCTTTTGAAGTATCTGGGAGTTGAAACTTATGAAAACCATGAAACGTTGGACTTGTCTATGGCGGACTCAAGATCACTATGGTAAAATGTAATTACTCGCATTAACTTTATATGGATACTAACGGCTGCAATTTACTTGCTGTACCTTATGTCCTGAAGAGCTCAGTTTCTGGCTTGTTTAGGGTCGGATAAACTATAACTGTCTGAACTGTATGCTTGAGGAAAGTTTAAACCACAACTGGCTAATAGAGACACAAACAAGGCTATTTATAAATACCTTAAATTGAAATATTTTTGACGTTGTCAGGGAAAAATAGGATGATGAATTGATAGTCACTTATAACACGTTCCTTTAAGATCAATATTCAGTTTTGAAAGCCAAGTACCGCATGTACCTGAATATTCGCATGCACACCTTTGACAAAATCGTAACTCAAAGGGTGCTTTCAGCTATAATGGTAAAATTAGGGTAGTTAGAAGTTTTCAGGAGACAGTAAGAACATCCAGACAATCACGTGTTAAAAACTAATCATCAGGAGGAGAGAACGCTGCAGGAAAGAGATGAAAAGAGATCAAGCAATATTTCCTCTTCCACTTCCACTTTCACCGCTTTTTTGCTGACGTTTATTTTGTTTGAGAATGTACTTAGGCTGCTGGTACTGAACCGCTATAACAGGGAAGTTCTCAGGGTTCAATGAGTCTAGAAATATAAGTTGTTATTCAGGGCCCGTGCAGCAGTTTTTTAAGTGCGGGGGACGCTGGATTCAAGTGCGTAGGGAAACCCCGGGAGGGGTAATGTCTGAGGAAGTCTTCTATGCCAGTTCATCGCAAATAGATGTTACTGTTATAAGAAGGGTACGATTATTAACAGATTCCTTCTAGCAAAGACCGAATTTATATCAATGTCGAAAAGCTAAATGCAGTGTGTTTTCCACTGTTCAAGGAACAGTCGCTCTCAGTTTCCGGGTTCTCAGCCCTCCGATTCACTTCAGGAAGTTTTACATGGTTTTCTGGTTTGCGCACAGGCGGGCGATTATGCTAGGATTTAAACTAGAAAGACGCACAGTGCTAAACCTTACATTTCATTTAAACTATCTCAACTATCCACCCTTTTATTCCCTTATTGTGGGCAAGACTGAAATCCAGATCCTAAGTCTAATATCAAAAAACGTTTTAGAGACTATTTAGTGAAGAACTTGAAAATGAAATATACAATGAAAGTTATAACGAAATGCCAGAGTGATGTCCTCATCGACTATAAGTCATAGAGTACTCAATAGTTGATGGAACTGGGTTAGGTCTTGAAAATTTATTGCTACTCATTGTTTCATGCTTCTTAACAAGCAGCCATCAGTATATATAGTTTCTGTCGCAAAAAACGTTTGGGGGGAAGGGGTGATCGAGGCACCCCTGGCCCCTCCCCCTTCCCGTGCCCTAACAGACTGAGGTAGAGCGCATTACCTTTTAGCAGAGCTCTAGCGGACAGAACAAAGGTCTTTCACAGCGACAAAATTTTCCGTCTTACTGATTTGTTGAAGCTAACCATTAAAAGTCAGATCTCCTTAGGATTAGTGCAATAAGTATTAACATTTAAAGCTTAAGTATTTTCAAAATGCGTCAAAATGTCGTAAAATCACTGATCTATGACACTAATGGTGCGTAACTCATGAAGAGAAAAAAGACGGTATAGCGTGAGTCAATAACACCAAACTGCTAACCATTTATTGCTCTTTGGAGTAACCTGACCACAACTACAAGAATCACTCCCTTTTTTTTTCCTTTTTTACCTATAATAATCTCAATACCATTTGCAATAGCTTTGAAACAAATAAAGGATACTGGTAGATGAGCATGACGTTATCGTGTAAATGGCCTATGGGTAAGAGTTTTAAAAGGCCGGCGTCGAGCCCAAGGAAATTATCACTCGGCAAAATTAAAGAACATAATATAAATAAGTGGATCAATAAAGGATGAAGTAATAATGATAAAAAGTCTCATTATGTCATTTTTATTAATTAAAAATTTGTTTATGCTTAGCGAGCAAATATTGAGTTAGTCATGCGGGAGTTAACACGCGGAAGTTGGAGCGTTAGAGGTAAAGGGCAACTCTACCATCTTGAAGTGCTCTGCAAACTTTCGAAGTAATCTGTGGTCAATTTTATCTGTTGTTTAGTATAAATTCAACCTCGTCCCCTGGACTTTTCCCTCAAAAAATGGGTGGGGCGGGAAAAGGCCCTGGCATCGGCTGGTCACGTGTACAGCCTAATTATTCCTGAGAAGCTAATTTATATGCAACCCGCTGGTTTTGCGCTGACAGAAGTCGAACGGAGTAACAATGGAAAATAATAACATCGCAAACTATGTCAATATTTTCGCGTGTGTGCGAACAAAAGCTTAAGATCCATTTAATTGCGCATTATTCAACTGCTAGAAGTTTATGAAAGGGCATACCGGTTCTACGTTGTCACGTACAAAATATGTCAAATGCTTCAGCGTTGAGACAAGCCGTTATGTCCCACTGTTATCGACTAGTACTTCAACTAAACTTCATCGTGACTGTGGAATTACTCTACAGTCAAGCGGAAAGTGATTTTGTCAAATGTCAAACAAAAATGCGGGCCTTTGCCTCCAGGATCTGCAGTGAATTTAAACAAATTGAACTTAACTGAAATAGAATTGTTCATCAAAATGCTTTATGAAGTCTGGTCTTCTCTACAACCCGACCATGAAACAAACAAATCTCCGCGCCGGATGCAAGTCAGGCTTCAGCCAGGAACGATGACAGGTCGCCGATCTGAAACATTTGAAGAACTCTTATATCTTTTCTCTTCCGAGGATAAGTACAAAGGATTTTCCTTACATTAAAGAGAAGATTGACCGATCGATTAGATTTAATGACTTTATTTAAAAATACGGGTCATACAGGATAAGTCTAAACCAACGCGTGTCGCTATGATAGGGCTGAGAGTTAACGTGAATAGAACTAGGCTATGTACGGCGGCCCACTTCGCAAGAAATGAAATAAAACGAAGAGTCGAGAAAGCGGACTTTTCCAGTACAACCTTTATGCACGTACGATAGCTTGTTTGTCACTTATACTGCTCTATGAACAGAAGTTTTACAAATGTTATTCGCTGTCCCCTTCATAGAAATCGGAGGAAAGCAAAAAATTACCATAGCCAGTATCTGTACCAAAAGGAAACCTTGTAAAACTTTTCGTTAATCAAGAGATATAAAAGGTCGCCCAAGGTCGCGCGATGTGAGGTTACGCATAGTTTTAGCTTTTCACATGGCGCTAATTTATTACACCCAGGATTTTAGGGTGTACGAGGAGACACGTGACCAGCCGATGCCAGGGCCTTTTCCCGCCCCACTCATTTTTTGAGGGAAAAGCCCTGGGGACGAGGTTGGTATAAATTTTATCTTCCAGAGTTTTACACTTAGCACCCACTCAGGGGCCACGCCCATTGTGCAACAGGAAGATAAAAATAATAAAAACCAAGCTGAAATTTGAACATGATAACAAACATGATAACTCGATATGCGCATGATATACGCGTTCACGAACCAATTCTTTTAAAACACAGTGGTCGGAAGACTGATTTGTGATTGATTACAAAATTCTTTTTATGTGCACAGAAAAACAAATGCTTTCATAGATTGTTACAAAGAAAAATTTACGTATTCATCCGTCCACTACTAAATCAGCTGGTAAGACGGAAAAGTCTTCTATGCGACTATGCCTCAAGAAGTATAATTTTGGGAACTCAAATATTCATAAAAGCAAGAAGTACGCATGCGCATGGGGTTTGGATTCTTAACCATAAACACTGTTTTTTTGCTCACGTAGTCAGTAAGTATGCAAATTTCTTGGGAAAAAAGGAGGTTTTTACATAAGAAAAGAGTTCAATCCCCACGGTATTTTTTTCTCTATTCACCAACACGGCCGCCATTTCATTGTTTTGAACACCAAAGACCTTAAGCAACAACTGAAGGCGGCACGCAGGAGGACAACCAGAAAATTTCGTCCAATTAAGCTAATTAACATATGTGCTTGATGTTCAGCTCGCTTCGACCTCAGTTAGCGGCGGCGAGAAAGGTAGTTAACGGTAGCTTTGTCCTTCAAGGTTTGCCGTTTTAAATGCGAAGAATTTTCCAAATTTAGCGAAACAAGTGTTTATTAGCCATTGGTTTTGCATGTCAATAGCAAATATTTGACTTATAATTTTTACTTTACAACTGTAAAAAGCCGGGTAGAGTAAAAGTCTTACATGTAAAACATAGCGGAAACCGAAGCTGGAGATCGAGAGACAAATAGACAAAGTGGCCATAGTGAGTTAAACTTCGTGTTTACCCTGTATGAATCGACATCGACTTAAATGCACTTTTGTGCAGAATTATATGTTATAATGTCATTTGTGAGTCTTCATAGCATCCATCTCGCCAAGGCCGAACGGAATCGGCAATAATCATCGTAATAAGGAAATCAAGATTTTTGGAAGTGTTCAAATCGTAGAGTAAAAGAAAGTCATCCTCATCGATGATCTCTTCGAAGCCGATACATACAGCTAAAAGGTTGCCATTAAGTTTTGTAAATACTGAGACAAAAGTCTTTATAAAAGTGCACCTGAGCAACAAAACAAAAACAAACCAAAACAATTTGGCAGCCGCGTCTGCTACGCAGCTTAAAGGGACAGGTTCACGGTTCGGCGCATGCTCATTTATCGAAAAGCTGTTTTTCTGCCGGGACATGCTGTATCGTCTATGCGAGCAATATGATCATGTCATAATGTTGTCAAAGAACCAATCTGCGCTCTCCCCGGGCAGCCACTTGCACTTTATCAACTTAAATATTTGCAAATAGCTGTAAATTAGTCAACCATGGGATCTTCGGGTCAACAATAAATTCAACGTTGGTAGTGTTTGCATAATTCACTGACTTTTTCTGCGATTTTAGTACTCCTCCATCCTGCTTCACGTTACTCTGAAATACACTTCTACTTTGAAGTACACTCTGAGATTGCTGATATACATGTGAGTGGGACTATTAACCGATAGAATTAATAATAAATTGGAAAAACGTAATTTAATTAATGAGCATTCGCTTAACCGTGAACATGTCCCTTAAAGTTTCTAACTTCGCGCTAAATGGTGACGGTCTTGACCTACTCTTTCGCGGCCCTTTCCGCCTTTCCCTAACCGCCTCCAGCGGTTGCTTGCGGTCAGCGTTAGATCCCATCGACCTGAACCTCTTGGACACCATATGAAGTTCACACAACGTAGTGTTCGTTATGCCAGGTTTTCACTAGCGCATAAGCATAAGCATAAGGGCATACGCACGCGCAGAATGGTATATCTGATTCAATTCTCGAGCCATTATGGCTCCTAAAATGTGATCGAAGATGATTGCTATTTTTTGGGTGTACATATACGGCTAGCAATTCGATGTAAGATTTTTTTTCACTCTAAAATCGCTTAGCCTTAGCTTTCCCTAAATAGTCACATTTGTGCCCTTAAGTTAACTGATTTGTGGGTTACAAGTTTATTGTTTGATTTAAATTACAAATTTATTAATGGGAGCTTCGCTTTTAGCCCTGGCTAAATCTGTATATTAAGACAGTTATTGGATTATATTTTTGTGATATCCGGAATAATCTCGGTACGTGTTATCAGCCGAAGCCGGAACTCTTCAGTACCTTTACTATTACACCTTATATAAGTTGATTACAGCCTGAGAAATAAAGACTGACGTTTATTTTACTAACACTACATTATGTTCATGAAAAGAACAGTGCACATTCGCAGCACACTTTTATTTCCTGTGAATAAACCTCCCAACTTGATCCAACTTTCATTAAGAAAGACTGAGTCACAGTAGAGTTTTGGCACAGGCCTAACACGCTGCCTCCTACCCCACAGGTGGTCTCTTGTCCACACAATACTTCGTTAACATAGCGGGGAATCTTGTCTGGTCCCAGATCAGTTATAGCCGGACAAATTGAACAAAGCCTCTCAAACCCTCCTATGGTAGATTCACAAGAACCTGAAAGCGTTGTAAAGGGAAAGGATTTGCTCTTCTTGAATGTACTCGTGTTAGATCGCTCGGGAGCAATTGATGCCGAAGTGATGTTGTTTTTTATTCTTGTCATCTTCGAACGGTAAGACACCAGATTAGGAAATTTACCTGCCTCTGCTCGAGTGAAGGTCATGTAGGCAGAGTTGAAGTAGCCTAGTGGCCCTGGCTTTAATCCTAAAAGTTTGAGACCTGTTTTGAACTCGTTGCCGTCGCCTGGAACGTTTCCCCTCCAATGCAAGAAGCCGAAGAGTAAAGGTAGATTGGCAGCCAAAAACACTGTTCGAAAGGCCATCTACAGAAATATAAGGAACATGAAGAAAATTAGGTCGCGTCAGTGTCATGCGTCAAACTTATCACCTGAGAGAATAGAATCTCATAGAATCTTTTTACTTCAAGTCAGTCGCCGAATCCAATCTTAGCCAATCTTAAGTCAAAGTAAAGGACATGTTAAGGTGTTTCGATACAGTTTTTCAGAGGCCATACCTATATTTTTCAATTGCATTAAAAGTGGTTTTTTTCTTGTCTGATCGCTACAAAATTTTCACCAGCAATTGGCTATGGATTGAAATTTGTGAAAATGTAGTTTTAAGTAATATCTATATTACTATGACAACCATAAACAAAAAATTTTGAAACTGATAAAAGCTGAATTTTGTGTGATCTAGACCAGCTACTGAAAATCCAACACCGGGAACTTAAAGTTTGGTGTTTAGCAAACAATCTCCGTAAGAGGAAAAAAATTCTGTATGTTTGAATTCGACTAAAACGAAAATATATTTCAAACCTTAAATTTTCAATAGCCGTGATAGATTATTTAATAAAAACGTTATAAATGACTCAAATTATTCTTAAGTAGCTTCAGAATGCTGCTTAATATCATATTTCGATGCTAGGAAATTTTGGTGTATTTTCGTTCTTGCGATCTTAAAAACTAACCCGTTTTCTCAGCACATGTATAAGCGCAACTTCATTCAAAATTTAGGTTTTTAGCGCTTGTTTGTATATCTCTGAAAGGACTCTAACGAATTTTTTGGAATCTTTTCACATAATCTTCATAATGTATATAATAAGGTCTGAAACTTTCATTGAGATTGATTCACTGCAACATCTTAAAATTTCAAGGCAAACCTTTCCTACGAAACTGTCAAAAACCTGCGTTACAACATTCACTGTTTTGACGTTAGGTTAATTATTCCAAAAAAATTGCGCACTTTACATACCTCCACGACTAGTACATTTTAGTTTGAATTTATCGCATCTTTTGAATGTAAAACATTGACAATACGCTCACCGAAATGTACTAGTCATGGATATATGTATTGTCCGCAAGTTGAGTTCGATTGGCTTTCTGAGTAAGAAATGAATCGAGCTCAGTTACACTTAAGAACACTTACAGTGCGACTACTCAAACCGGGGCACCTGGATGAAGATTATCCAATCACACTTTTAAGTTTTTGAAAAAAAAAGATTCTCACGTTTTTCTTGTAAACGGAACAATGAAATTTCATGAATTTCAGGTCTGTTTCCTGAGAGGTTAGGTAAGTTTAAACAGTTTTAAAGTTTTCAACGGTTGCATTGTTGAACCTTGAATTTTATTGGTCCGTTTGCAAAAAAACTTGAGAATCTTTTGGACTACAACTACTTCCGTCTAAGTTTTTTTCTGCGTTCTAACAACAAACAACAACAACAACAATCTTTATTGTGCTCTTGGTAAAAAAGTGTAGAGTCATTAAAAAGAAATAATTGTTACTTTCCCGCATGGATAGGCCATGCGGGAAAGTAACTAGATATCGAAGTTGTTACAAATAAAAAAATGCACGCGAAAACACTGCAAAAAAATATTTAAGCTGTAATAAATAAACAAATACACAAACGAATAATCAAAGAAGCAAGACAAAACAACCGCTATGCAAACAATTAGCTGCATATAAAGTACACCAATCAATATTTGGAGATGACAGATTCTTTTAAAAGCTTTTTAAAGCGAGAACGACTCGCTGATTTTAGATCTTTAATAGCATTGCACAGTTTAGCTCCGCTGAAATGGATATTAATTTTCCCATAACTCGTCCTAGCTTTCGGTAAATAATAAGACTTCTTAGAGGCCAGTCTGGTTGCATATTGTTGTATTTTATTAATGCTTTTAAATAAATTATTGAAAGTACTTGGAAGTCTATGAGAATAGTAATCATGCATAAAAAGAACACTGTCTAAATATATTTAATCCCCTAATTTAAGTATCCCCATCTTGCGAAAGAGAGGACTAGAATGATAATTAAATCAGAAAAGGTTATAACTCTATTTAATTTTTTTCTGTAAAGTAATAAGAGGCTGTAGAGAAGTTGGATATGTATTTACCCAGGTAATTAAGCCATAAGTCAAAAAAGGTTAAATAAGTGTGTAGTAGGACTGAATAAGGACTTGTTGGTTAACAAAGTACCTAATTTTAGAAAGCGTTCCAATACAGCGCTTTTTTTTTTTTGAAATATGCAAAATGTGAAACTTCCAACTAAGGTGTGAGTCAATATGTAAACCTAAATATTCAATAAAATTTTCTTGTTTAATCTCCCTATTGGCGAGTAATAATTTGACTGCGTGACTTGTTGACTTTTGAGGGGCGTGAAAAATAATGAAATTTGTCTTGTCGATGAGAGCTTGTTTGCCATAAGCCAAAGATTATTATTAATAACATCCTCTAGTTCAGCTAGACTACGATTGGAATAAAATAAATCAGTATCATCAACAAAAGTGTGAAAGTCAAATAATTCGCTGCGATTACTTAAGTCATTAATATACAAGAGAAATAGGAGGGGACCTAGTACCGGTCCCTGCGGAACTCCACGAGTAATAACAATGTCACCAGACTTAGTGCTACCAATAGAAACATGTTGCCTCCTATTGTGCAAATAGGAAGTAAACCAGTCATTTGCAATTCCACGGATCCCATAATGACTTAGTTTTCTAATTATATGCTATGGACAACAGTATCAAAGGCTTTTGACAAATCAATGAAGATTCCGCATGAGAATAGGCCATATTCTATAGCTCTCTGGCTCTTATCTGTAATTAGAAGAGTTGCATAGATTGTAGAGTGTTGTTCTCTAAAGCGAAACTGGTTGACATACAAAATGTTGTATTTATCAATAAAATTAACAAGTCTCTTATGCACAAGTTTTTCCAATACTTTATTGAAACTAGAAAGCAGAGAGATGGGTCGATAGTTGTTCATGCAAATCACAGAGTCGTTCTTGTAGATAGGAATAACGTTAGCTACAACCAGTTGCAAAAATGATGACACTCCCACGAAAAAACGACCTTTCTTGCTTCAAATCGCTCCTGGTCACAGGTCTGTAAAATATAATACTGACCTCCCTTCTCCCTCCAATTCAAAGTTGTTCCTCCACGTTTTGAGTATGGTCTTGTATTGCTAGCAACTTTGATAAGGGGTGGAGGGGGGATCACAAGCACAAGATCATGGACAAGCCATTTATGCCAAAATACGGTACAGTGTCTCAAGTACTTTTGCAACTGGTTGTCTCATTTAAGGTTTACTTCAACAAGCGATTTCCACGTCTTAAATTCCCAAAACGAAGACTATAGCGACATAAATAAATAGAATGGCACTTTGTGTTGCTTTTCCCAGCCGATACATCATTGTCATTGATAGCAAACTGCCTAAAAAAGCGCTTAAGAATGTACTGACTTGTACATTTTGCCTCAGTTTTGTTGTAACGCATCCGCCATTATCTACCGTGACATAGCTTCAAGTTTCGGCGTTGTAATTAAACTCTGAGAAGCGCGAATGCATAATAACAGGATAATTTCCTTTTCTTGGTATCTAGAGATACTATAGTTGCGAATAAAGCTGCCAAACCTTCATTTTCACCCTTGTATCTGTAACGCAATGACATTTGATATGCAATGGCGTTATGTAATCGGTATACCGCGTGACTTATTTTTCAACGTCGCTGTTAAAGTAAAACCGTTCAGTTTTTTTCATCTACTACGGTGAAAATAAGATGGTTATTAAAGTCCGTTAGAGCTAGAGAGCAGAAAAAGTTGTGTGCTATGTTAATTTCTATTTTCTGACGGTCTACCATCATCCACGGTCTACCATTCTGCAACAGTAAGAAATAGAATATATTATTATATTTATCTCATATGGTGGTAGACCGTATAGACCGTGTAGACCGTTGAAGCACGTAAATTCCTGACATTGCTGTGCTGGAAAATTGCTTTTCTTGGGGATAGTGTCTTCCTTTTTGCAAAGAAATAAATTTCCTTACCAAGTACAGAACTACAAAGCCACGTTATATGCGAGCTCTCGCGATTTGGCACACAGCCACTACTCAGTAAAGGAGAGGTTAAATTAATTGTATAGGAAATGATATGCAGGTTTAATGAGCTTTAGCAAAAACACAGGGATGCTATAAGGACCAGAAGCTTTAGATGAATGTAGGCTATTAATCACATTCTTTACCTCAGTTGATGTAACTGGGAGTAACACAAAGCTGAATTCTCTTTCTCCTTAGTATTAACAGAGTTAATTTGAGACTTCAGAGCTTGATTTTCTAGTTGAAGAGCTTTTACTGTCTTCTCGAGCTTCTCCACTCTACTTAGCAACTTCTTGAACTTGTCTTCATTAAAGTTCAGCGGGTTTTCGATAGGTTCAATTTTCGATAACAAGACCTTGTCTAACTCCTCACGTGAAACGTACACAAACATAATTTTACGGAAACAACGAAAAAATGAAAAAACCACGACGAAAAAAGGCAACAATTAAGAGATGTCGACGCTAAATCAAAAAACGCGTCAATAGTCCGTAGAGGGATAAAATTAAGCCTTGTTGTTGTCTTGCCCGGTTTTCCGTTTATTAATATGCATAACTGTCTTCCTCCATATCTAATGCGGGTCTTCTATGCAAGGGAGGACAGGCATCATCCCGAAAGTTACCGTGTGTTGAAGGCTTTGAGTGAAAGACACACTGAAGGCAAACACGTACCTTTTCAACGTTATATTATCACAGAACATGAAGAGATTGAAAGCGATAGAAAGTTGCCTTCTTATTCTAGAGGGTTTGTGCAAGATGCACCCAGATCAAAATGTATTGCTATGCTTAACAATATAAGGAACCCTAAGTCTTCCTGTTTGTTCTAAATAAATGAAACAAGTTTGTTTGGAATAATAAATTTCATGAAATATCCTGTATAGACAAAAGGTTGTAAAGATTGTGAATTCATCAATAAAACACGCTTGAAGTTTGCTTGTTTACATATAGGCGTACGGGAATTTTTTTGCCAGGGGGGGCGGTAAACCATTTGCCCAAAAAAATCTTTCAAGTTGCCCAAATATTTACGAAAGAGTCGAAAAGAAGTGATCGCCATATTACAACAACATAGGCCGTCCTGGCATATGAAGGTGGCTCGATACAGTTTTCCAGGGTCAATACCAAGTTGAGCATAAACTACGTCGACAAAAACAAAAATTTGGAAATATTGTTGTATTAAGATGACAATTTTTCATCATCAGGGCTGTAATGACATCGGAGTTGTCATAGCAACGAAATGACCCCATTACCTATTTTACTTCAGCAATGATTCTCGGCACGGGGAACCTTACAGAATCGTTCACAGGAGCTTTTTTTCTCCAATACGGTCGAGATATTTTGGAAAGAAGTTTTTATTATTAGAAATACGGTAAGAAAAGGAAAATCTTGATGTCTGGCCGTTATCTGTAGAAAACGAAGCGCTTTTGACATGCAATTTCACCTCATAGTAGTTTTAATCTTTTTAAAAACATGTGTGAAAGATCGTGGCCTAGCTCTACTTGATTGCTAGAACCGAAAGAAGGATTTGATTAGTATGTAACCAGCACTCTTGTTAGCGGTTTTGCGAACATTTCGGTCTACTTTAACAAATCAGTGAATAATTTTAAACCGCTCGATAGATTTTTTAAAAGAATTACGATTCTTCTCGCTATACTACTACATGAGAAATTTCTGCAATTTGATTGGCTTAGAGCAGTGGTACGTATAACAATTTTGAAATATCACTCGTGTTATTTATGCCAAATATCACTACAAATCATGCTATTACCTATCCTAATTCAAACTGAGAATTCAGTAGTCAGTCACTTCTTCATTTTCATACCCACTGCTAATGTTATCTGCCATACACTGTTCTTCGAGTGGAGATGATTCTAGAAAGTTATGCGAAAGTTTATTTTAATCAATTCACGACTGGAAATAGCCCATTCCAGCTAGTGCAGTGTAGCATAGTGCCCAACATTAAAAAAACTGCAAATATGTGAATTACTCATCACATGCTAGGCAACCGCTGTGATGTAACTGGATTATTACGCCGACTTCAGGTTAATATTCAGGTCTTCATCATGGCGACGTCTTTAAAAACTGACTTTGCCCAAATTTTCTCTCGCTGCCTAAAAACTCTGAGTTGCCCAAAATTTGGGGGGCTGCAGCCCCCCTCACCCCCTGGCCCGTACGCCTATGTGTTTACAGTTTTATTGAAACGCAACAATACTGATAAAGGTCCAGGAAACAAAAAATCCTGTAACATTCATAGTAGGTCTAGTCTTGATCTTGTGGAATAAATTCGCTTATCGATAGCAAGTTCTGTCGATTCCAGCCAATCAAATCCTTCTGAATCTTTAAGAGCGAATGTCTGTAAAAATCGAGCAACCGGCGGCCACGGTCAGAAATTAAATTTCGCTCATATCTCGTCCATACATACTTATTAGTAAGTAACTAAACGTGGTGTAGTTTGTTTTTCAAAAGGCAGCTTGGATTTGGAGAAAATCGACAAAATCAATTTTCGTGGTCGGCGACTTGAAAACAACCAAAATTTGAGGCAAAATGAGGCGGTCTCAAAACTTCACTCGCACGCAAAAAGGAAGAAAGCGTGGTAAAATATTCCCTGATAAATCAATTTATAAAGGGTTTTAGCCCTAGTATGGCGGTGAATTCTTATCTTAACGATAATGTGGAAGGTAAACAATTTTACTTTAGTTTTGGTTCTTTTTCAACTCTACGAAGTTTAAATTTAGACCTTAAGTCGCGATTTAATTTTTAGGCATGTGCTACACCTTGGTTTTTCCTGAAACTCAAGCTATAAGTTAGTTAAACATTGTACTAAAACATATGTAAGAACTGGCTTGGGTAATTTAATTTGCGCTTCAGACGAACCTTCTGAACTTGAACAAAAAATATGATGCATTTGCATAATTCACCAACGGCTTGCTGTTGCCGAAAGCGATCATTGGCACTTCTTGAGAAGAAACCTGATGTACCTCTATAGTACGATAGTTAATTTGCCAACATGCAATAGAAATTAACTTACTTTTATAGTTTGGGACACTTGCTTTACTTTTTCTACTCTCGAGCTCCAAAATTCTGCTGGCGCTAAGGCATTTTGTAATTTGACCTCTAACGAGAGGTCATTGAAGATGGGCCAGGTTATTAAAATGTCACTCAAACCGAATGAGCGTTATGATCTAAATTCTTAAGGTGGTTGAACAAAATATTTCACAAGAAAAATATGTTTTTAAGACATTTTCGGCGATTTGAAAGATGTTCTTACCATTTAATAGAATCAGTTACAACGTACAGGGACGGAAGTGTGAGAGGACAAGGAGTGGTGTTGCGTGACAACGAAAACCATCCTTCGAACAGCCAACAAAATTGTTTATACATTTCTTTGATGTTTCCAAAGTTATTTGTTTAATTATACAACAACTGAAGGGTTGCATAGTCTGGCTGCCAACAGTACTTGATTTAAAAGTGTAAAGTGGTGGTCAGTTTTTCGGACACCTGCGCGTGTGATAAAAGCAATGACTATTAAGGAATTTGGAAAACATCAAAATCATACACCCTGCCAGTACACACGAACACTTCGTAGGTTTTAAACTTTGAACAACCTGGATAAATGATCTCGGAAGCGTTTTTTGTTTTGAGTGAAGAATCACAATAAAAAAAAATCACGTTATGTATATTTTGGGGAAGGGTAGCTCTGAATCTTAGTTGGGTACTACCTAGTAAGACTCCGATGGTAAGACCGTTGAGGGGATAGAAGAATCCATCGAAAGGGTTACGCTGTAACTCTTGGTCAAGGATGTTAGGTAAGCAATTCGCTCTAAACCCTGTCTCCCCTTTTCAAATGCTTGCACAGGCTAACCAGCATTAAAAACTTACATTAGCAAACGCAACTAAGAAAATATTGCAAAGTTATTGGGGAAATGCTATCCAGGCAGGGCGGCCTTGTGAAGTGGTAGATGACGTAGCGCTATTTTCAAGTCTACAAACCTCTCCTTGAGTGTGAAGACTTAAGGCATGAGTTTCAGTTTCTAGTATCGAATATATACAATGAAAGAAACCTGGGGTCTAGAACGCTGACCTGTTCGTCTCTCATTCCTTTACCAAAAGATATGTCAAAGTATATCAGACAATTTCAGTTCCTCCTTGCAGCATGCTCGGCCACTCAAACAAGCTTTAAAATCTGACACCAAGAAGATATACCGCAGATACAGCAAGTTAGAAAGCTGGAATCAAACGTGTTTACCAATGGGTTAGGCCCTGACGTCTTCAAATTCACGTTAAAATGACACTGTTTAGGCAAAAGCATTAAGTTTACTTTTCCAGTAAATTCCGTCTTGCGGCCTTTGACAACGGACCAGGTTTCCCGTTTCTCGAAAGTCCCGGTAACTTTTCGGGCCCCAAATCAAATATTCAAATCGAAATATAAAGAATAAGAGCGCTGCTCCTGGCTAGCAAACTACTCCATTTTGTTTCATTAACTGATAGTTTTATCATGTTAGATGCAAAACTATTAAAACCTCGATCTTTAATGTAAACGGAGACAACTTACCGGGCCCGTTAATTATCGGGACTTTCGAGAAGTGAGCATAATTCACCAACGGCTTGCTTCGCCCCATGTAAGGGAATCCATGACAGTCTTGGATTCTGGATTCCACCCTGTGGATTCCGGATTCCGAGTACTGGATTCCGGATTCCAGCTCAGTGGATTCCGGATTCCAAAAAGGACTGGATTCCAAATTTTTTTCTGTTTTAATGCTTTTCTTGGCATTTCGTTTTCGTGTTCGAATCTTGCTATATTGGAAGACGTTGTTTAGAATGCATAACAAGTTTGTTTTCTTTTTCGATTTATAAATTACGTGAAGAAATGTTTTACTGTTCCGTACGGGTTTAAGGTATGATAATGAGGGGGACATTGGAGGACTGTCCACACCGTAACACCGCGGAAAAAATAACAAACATCGCATCACCGCAAAAAAACGTGGCAAAACACCGACATCGCAATTTTAAATTTTGTCCTTCGATTAATCTAGTCCAAATCTCCATATGATTAGGGATCTCGGATCTCGGAGCTGGTTTAGTGATTAGTAGAGAGTAAGACTGACCTCAAGACTCTATTTTTCACTTACTCTATTTTTGCGAACTCTATTTTCAGTCATGCAGATAGAAAAATGCCTAATTCGCAGAAACAAAAGAACTCTTGCAAATCATTCCTAAATGTTCATGTTTATTCATTTGATTGCTGCATAATAAAGTATTGGGAAAGGTACAGTCATTGCCAGGGAAAATCAAGCTGCAATTTGCAAGAAAACGGCCTAACAAAGTTCGAGTTTAACTCCAAATCAATTTTTCTTATCTATGCCATATCATAAACCAGCGAAGGTTAATCAAGTATTTTGCTATCCACCAATAATATAATAGAAGGTTCATTTTGTTTGTATGTCGTCACATTCGTAGTTTTCCTTGTCCTGTCCGAACGCCTGGAAAAGGCTACGTCGAAACATGTTGGCAAATTCTTTTGAAACATTAAAACAGTATTTCAAAGTAATACATGTAGAACTGAACAAAACGTTAAAAGCCGCCAATCGCTAATCATCTCTAAACTATCACGAAGAAAAGCTTGGTTTCTCAACATGGTTTGCACATTGTTTTTCCTTCTCTTTCTACTTTTTATTGGAATCATTGCCATAGCGCAAAAAACTAAATTCGGTTACCGCCTCTTTTGTAAAACTTTCATTTATAGAGACACAGTAAGCTGTAGAACACGCGCATTAGATATCACCTCTTAACCGAACTGCTTTCACACTTTCTCGTAAGACACGAATTTTAGCCAAATACAATAAAATACTTTTCTCCTACGACGGGATAAGCATATATACTCAGTAAGAGATTGACAATTAAAAAGAGCTCTGGACTTCGAGCTGACAAAAATGGTGTCCTGGTCAGCGCGGCCCTAAAGTGACTAAAGTTGACTGTGTCACATAATTGTCTAAGAATGATAACATGGCTCAAAAAAAAGTTCAGACAGTGGCCACACCACGTTGATCCACCAAATAAATTTTTACGCTGTCACGTCTCGACGTTTTTGACCGGTCAAAATAAAGAAAAAAAGTTAACTCTTGACAGTCTCCAAGCCCAAGACTATCAGTTAATAGGTCTAGTCGTTGCTGGACCATTTAAATCGAGTTCAAAAAGTGGCTTAGTAGACAAAACGGCTCAAAACGTAGTCAAAGATAGCCTGATTTGCCCGCGTTCAGTCAAAACTGTACAGCTGAACTTGTTTGTTCTTCATTGACTTACGCTACGCAAGCATCCTTGCTGAGCAGCATGCGAGAGCAAACCACCCCCTCCCCCCTCGCCCTAGAGGTCAATGAAATCCCTAATCTCCTACCCAGATCTCTTGTTGACGAAGCCAAACTGAGGGGAGATCTGGCCCGAGTTGTCGTGTTGAAGTTGATGTTAAAAAGATAAAAAAAGACACAAAAATTAGTTGGTTCATACTTAAGATGTGCGCATAACCACGTTTTGATAGAAAAAACTTTACGGCTCTATCAAATTCGTTGTTTAACACGTCAAAAATTGAGGATTAATTTCAAGCATGCCCTCTTTCATGGCCTGTCACATTCCTGACAGGCAATCACGGGTACAAAATCGGATTTGACCAGATGTCGCCTTTGGCTTCATCAATAGTGTAAGAGATCTGAGTATGAGATTATGAAATCCCCCTCGAGTTTTATTTCATATTAGCGCGTTCTAGGTGGCTCCAGGATCCATTTCAAAGCAAAAAAAAATTACGGGCTAAACCGATCTCAGATCGGTCTAATTTCCAAAAGCGACCTCAATGTGAACGAGGCCTAATCACAGCTGTAGAACCAGAAAACATGAAAAGCCGTTTGATCCTCGATCGAGAGAGACTTGCGCGTTTCTGACACGTTGGCTCGTTTTAAGCGTTTAATAACTATATAGCGCTCATGTATACGATATTTTCCCCAAGGACGACGTAAAATTTATATTACATTCAATTATGATTGAGAAAAAAATCAATCAGCGGGCTTAAAACTATACATTTAACGTTTCTTTTGTTCATGATTGTGACTTGCTTGCCGCCACGTTCAGGACAGTCCACAAATCGACACGAACGAAAAATCATGCAGCTTTGCGTTTGGCACGTTTAGATCTATCGCAGGCAGCTAAAAATTGGTGTAAAATTTCACAATACAGTATTACAGGTACCTTTCTCTCTCAGCCTTTCGTTTTTGCTTGTGCTTGCAATAACGTCTTTTTTAAAAAAAAAAAGTAGAAAAGAAAAATCCAACAAACAACAAACTTCAAACTGGTCTCATCGAAGAGGTGGCGAGATTTCACTCGAATGCCGGGGGATGAATGAAAAAGGCACCCACCGCGTCCTTGCAAGTGATTACTTTAGTGACAGCTAATTGGTACGGTTCTGACAGTACCTGATTTATTTCTCAAATAAAGATTATCGAAACGATGAAACTGTTCTCAGCGAAACTACTAGGACCAACTTAGGAACTAGCAGACTGTGAATTTCTTTTTTTTCTTTTTAGATAAACTATTGAACGTAGACGTTTATTTTCATTTGTGAGCCAGGAGGACCAGGAAGGTTCAAGAAAAGGTTCACCCCAGGTGCACCTTTTCCAGTCCTATGCCAGGTCAAAAAGCTCGCATAAAATCGCTTTTGATTTTTTAAAGTTCAGCGAAGCGAGTGAACAACAGAGAATCAAACATAGCCAGAGGTCGAAGTTATTCATAACAATTCAATTTAAACCTTAAAAAGGCTGCGCTGTGTTCCCTTGAAAACCCCGAATTTTGTGATCCTCCCAGTCGCTCATAAGCAAGGGTTCCCTCGCTATTATAGAATTTTAATCATGTGACCGTGACGTCGACCTTTCATATGGAGCTCGTGAACTATTGTTTTGACACCAGATATGCCGATATCATGTCGTCACGTTCAGGTCTATACCTTCGGGAGGCTTTCCATAGACTGATGGTTTTTCTTTCGAGCAAGTAGCTCAATTTAATGTGGAGTGGATCTTTAGTAAGTTGGATTCCGGATTCCAATCTTTAGTAGGATTCCGGATTCTTTGTTCTGGATTCCGGATTCCAAAGCCCAGGATTCCGGATTCCACAAGCAAAAAATTCGTGGATTCCGGAATCCGGATTCCCTTACATGGGGCGAGCTTGCTGTTGCCGAAAGGGATCATTGGCATTAATTATCGGGACTTTCGAGAAACAGGGAGGTCGGTGGGGCCCGTTTGTCCAAAGTCCCTATAACTTTTCGGGCCCGAAATCAAATATTCAAACCGAAATGAAAGGAATAAGAGGAGCGCGGGTCCTGGCTGGTCCTTTCATTAACTGATAGTTTTATCATGTTAGATGCAAAACTATTGAAATTTCTATCTTGCATGTAAACAACAACAGCTTTAGGGGCCCGTTAATTATCGGGACTTTCGAGAAGTTTCAGTCTCAAGAACGGTACCAAAGCGCACACTCAGAAAATGGCAAATGACCGAGAGTAAAACTGAAAAAAAACTATGTGGGTAAAGAAAGCAGTGGTAGCGTTAGGCGATAGTTGACAGGGGCACCCAACGACAGTTTCCTCTTAAGTACATTGAAAACCCTTTTAATTTTGGCTATCTAAATCACTAAGTTCTGTGCGGCGCCATATAATTATAACAACTGTTCGGTCATCCACAGGGCAACTTGAGTAGTTTTTTCGATCGAAATTACAAGTGCTTCAATATTATTTTTTTTTTGAGAATTTTGAAATTTTTTCTGATTCCTTCTCTATTACAAGTTTTGTATCCGAAAGTTTTAATTCCCTTTATATGGAGAAAACCTGTCTCGTGTAGGAGAGTCACCCTCCTAGCCGAGAGAGAAAAAAAATTGACCCAACCGGCCTTCTCGCATGCTCTAATTGTCTCGCCTTGGCTATGCGAGCCCTTTACCGATACGGATCGGATTTGATCTAGCAATCGGACCGAAATGTCTCCTTCCATTTGACAAAATTATTTTCCCTGGGACCAATGATCTGTATCCTGCTTACAAGCACGATAACCAAACTCGCGGTGGCTTTGGTTTGGTCTTTGCAACTGGAATGCACCTTCCACTGGGCACGTGGTTTTTCCGAAATTTCAAACAGGAATTTTTGTTCAATGGAAATCGCGTAAAGTGCCTACGGAGAAACGTTGGCCCGGCTAGGAGGCTGACCCTACCATTACAAAAGGGTGACTGGACAAAGTGGGTCACCCTTCTGGCCGAGCAAACTTTTTGTAATTTAAACGGTTCGCCATGTTTTCAGTAAGGAAATGTGTGAAACGTTGCCTTTTCCAGGGAAGCTTAGCCTGAGATCATGCCCTCTCCCTGTTAAGGGAGGCACGGATAGGCGGGTGACCCTTCTCCTCGAGACAAATTTTCTTCATATAAGTGGGGCCTAAATTTTAATTCTTTACATTAATTTCAATTATTAATTATTATTATTATTATTATTATTATTATTATTATTATTAATTTCAATACAGTGGAACCCCGTTGATGCGACCAGCGTTGGGCCATAAAATCCTGGTCGTGATACCGAGGTGGTCGCATTAAAGAGGTCTTCAAAATAAAATGACTAGGAGATTTTCACGTCTGGGTGAAAGACTATGGGAGGTGAGCTGAGGCAAGAGGTGGTCGTATAAACGGGGTGGTCGCAAGGCGGGGTTCCTCTGTATATAAACAGACTGAAACAAGAGTTTGACGATCGAATAACCATGTTCAGATTAGAAAAAATATATATACTGAAAGAAAATTGCAAAATGTTTACGAAAACTGTTATCCAAAAAAATGGAACTTGCATATGTCAGAGGAAAGACAGCCGCCCGATAGGTAATAACGCGGTGAAATAGCTAGACATTGAAGCCTGAAGTCAATCACAGGCACATACAAGGCAACGGGGGAAAGTTGACGTGAAAAACGATGTTTTTGGACTTATTTAGTATTGTATGGAAGCACACTTTAAGAAAACTTAAGAAAAAAACAAAAAAAAGCATGATTTGGATTGTTAGTAGCATAATATACTACTTCTGGCAAGAACATTAAAAAAACGGCGTCGCTCAAATGGTTAGATTGGGAAGCCTGTAAATACTGTCACGCAACACTTTTGACCAGACTTTTATATCCAAAGAGGCATCGGCAGCCCGAAAGTTTCACTATCAAAATCGCAGTTTTTGTGAGACCTAGAATTTTTAAATGGTAATGGATGTAAAAGTGCGACTACGGAAAAGATAGGCCATGTTCTGTTTGAGGTTATTTTCACGCACCACGTTTCCTCGAGTTTTTGGATCTTCGGTTGATTAGCATGGGACAAGGCGCAATGCCAGTTGACAAGAACGGGAAAACGCATTTGAGGTAACAAAAATTATCGTTTTGGTACAAATGTTTTTAATACAAGTGCGATTGTGAGTTAAGTTTCGTTTGGAGAGCCCAGCCATCGTGACTTGTCGAGCAACAACCAACCGACTTTCTTGAAAAGTCTCATATTTCAAGCAAAATTTATTCAACTTCAGAAGGTTCGTGTGAAGTACAAATTTAATTACCCAGGCCAATTCTTACATATGTTTTAGCACAATGTTTACATAACAAATGACTTGAGTTTCAGGCAAAACCAAGGTGTAGCACATGCCTAAAATATAAAACGCAACTTTCAGCCTAAATTTAAATTTCGTTTAGTCGAAAAAGAACCCAAACTAAAATAACATTGTTTATCTTCCAGATTATCGTTGAGATAAGAATTCATCACCAAACGAGAAGTAGAGCCCTTTATAAATTGATTTATCGGGAAATATTTTACCCCGCTTTCTTCCTGTGTGCGTGCGAGGGAAGTTTTGAGACCGCCTCATTTTGCCTTAAATTTTGGTTGTTTTCAAGTCGCCGACCACGAAAATTGATTTTGTCGATTTTCTCCAAATCCAAGCGGTCTTTTGAAAAACAAACTACACCACGTTTAGTTACTTACTTATGCCTATCTATGGACAAGATATGAGCGAAAATGATTTTTTGACTGTGGCCGCGAAATTTCGATTTTGCTCGATTTTTACAGACATTCGCTCTTAAGCTCTTTTGGGTTTCCATCACTTTTTTGAAGGTGGGGTCTTTTTACATTGCACGCATCCACTGTAGATTCTCTAAGAGTACTTTTCTTAGCTCTTTTCTGTAAACAGGAACGAGAGCGTTCTCGGTTTTCACGCGGGCAACATTTTCTGACTCTCCGTTCCCTTCGTACTCATTGATTAATGCGTTGAGCTGGGTCTCATGGCGTTTCTCGGCTTCATCAAAAATGCGTGACCAAGGCTCTAAGCTTTCAGTTTCTTCTTGGGGAGACTCCGTTCCTCAGCTGGCTTGAGAGACTCCGTTTTCTAGGGAGAAATCGCTTTCTTCGGTTTCTCCATAATTTCCAGAACCTTGTTGAAAAAGGTTGTAATGATGGCTACTGTTCCACATTTTTTATTTAAACCGCAGACCAATAACCAAATCATGAAACGGTTGTCGATGCACTTTACAGTGGAATATTTATTTTTTCAATACCTATTCTTCAATAGGTCTAACAATTGTGTGTTAAACGGTACCTTATCTCTTTGTTAGAGGACTTAAGCAATAATTGTTTAATTTACGAGAACACAAAAGAGGTATGAGAGAGTGAATACTGGTCAGATGCAAATTACTACTGGTTAATGGAGCGTGTAACAATGAAGACATCAAGATATAGTAATTTCATAGAGTCTCAGAGAACACTGTTTTTGTAATAGGCAATCAAGATTGAAATAAAGAGTTTGAGCTCCGTTTTGCGCCTAAGTTCTTTCTTTTTTATAACCGATTTTTTTTTAGTTATAGGCTAGCGAACTAGAACATGTCCAACAAAACTGGCTATCCTTTGACGCTGGACTTTCTCTACTTCATCAATCGTCAACAGAGGTGTAGCGCTCGATTCGACTTGCATGTTTGGAGCAATGTTTTAAAGAATATTGGTGATAGTAAGACTTTTTTTCCTTAGCAAAGCGATTTCAAGAAAGAGAGCGGTTTCGAAATCTACCCGCTTTTATTTTGAACACATAATAGATTCTACAAGAGCCAATCAGGATTAAAAGAGACCGGGCAAGTCTAGCCAACCCTATTGTGATCTTCCATATGAAAAGAAACGACTAACCACTTAATTATATATGGAGGAAGACAGCTATTAGTATGCAGGAAGGCCCTCATTAGTATGGAGAAAGACACTGACTAGGCACAAAATTAATATGCAGGAAGACAGTTATTAGTATGCAGGAAGACCCTCATTAGTATGGAGGAAGACACTGACTAGGCAGATAATTAATATGCCGGAAGACAGTTATTAGTATGCAGGAAGGCCCTCATTAGTATGCAGGAAGACCCTCATTAGATATGGAGGAAGACAGTTATGCATATTAATCAAGGAAAGACAGGGGAAGACAACAACAAGTCTTAACAAGTCTATCACTTCTCGCTTCCATCAAGCTTGCTGACCGCTCCCATCTTGGGACGTATGGGATCACCGTTTTATCCGTCAACTTTGTCTTTTAGAAAACCTCGATCGTTTTTTAGATATTCATCGGGTTGTTGTTGTTTTTTTCCACTCCTATCAACGAAGAGCCTATGAAAGCTGTGTAATGGTGATCTTTTACCAGGAAATGTATAAAATGTACTAATTTACCCTATAGATTGATTTTTATAATGTTATCATAATGTAGTGGAATGCAGGGATGACTATTACCTTGTATTGCCAAAATAAACGTGATCTTTTCTTAATTGTGGGTCATGTATTGTCGATGTTTCAAATGTAAACGACGAATTCTCGAGTGACTTGAGTGCTCTTATATTACCTGACACAAATACCCCTTTCACGCTCGAAAGAACAACAAAGCGCGCAGTTCAATTAAAGTTAGGTCATTATAATTTTAATCATCGAACTATAACACGATATTGCTAGCTAATGTATAGGTATTACATATATTTTCTGTTAATCATGCTAAAAGACGCTGAAAACGGTCACGGTTGCGTAGGTCCCCTGTGACTCTACAGTTATTTCAAGTTGAATTATAAATTTACAAGCTTTATGAGGCAGTAGCAAACTAGAATACCCTCAAACTCCAAATAAATCTATCTGTCTAAATCTATTGTACACATGATTAAATGCTCTCCGACTGTTATCTGCCGAAGTCTTTTGAAGTATCTGGGAGTTGAAACTTATGAAAACCATGAAACATTGGACTTGTCTATCGCGGACTAAAGATCACAGTGGTAAAATGTAATTACTCGCATTAACTTTATATGGATACAGTTCTGCAATTTACTTGCTGTACCTTATGTCCTGAAGAGCTCAGTTTATGGCTTGTTTGGGGTCGGATGAACTATAACTGTCTGAACTGTATGCTTGAGGGAAGTTTAAACCACAACTGGCTAATAAAGACACAAACAAGGCTATTTATAAATACCTTAAATTGAAATATTTTTGACGTTGTCAGGGGAAAATAGGGTGATGAATTGATAGTCACTTATAACCTGTTCCTTTAAGATCAATATTCAGTTTTGAAAGCCAAGTACCGCACCATTGACAAAATCGTAACTCAAAGGGTGCTTTCAGCTATAATGGTAAAATTAGGGTAGTTAGAAGTTTTGAAGAGACAGTGAGAAGATCAAAGACAATTACGTATTAAAAACTGATCATCAGAAGGAGAGAACGCTGCAGGAAAGAAATGGAAAGAGATCAAGCAATATTTCCTCTTCCACTTCCACTTCCGCCACTTTTTTGCTGACGTTTATATTGTTTGAGAATGTACTTAGGCTGCTGGTATTAAACCGCTCTGAAAGGGAAATTCTCTGGGTGTTACAATGAGTCTAGAAATATAAGTTGTTATTCAGGGCCCGTGCAGCAGTTTTTCAAGTGCGGGGGACGCTGGATTCAAGTGCGTAGGGAAACCCGGGAGGGGTAATGTCTGAGGAAGTCTTCTATGCCAGTTCATCGCAAATAGATGTAACTGTTTTAAGAAGGCTACGATTATTACCAGATTCCTTCCAGCAAAGACCCAATTTATATCAATGTCGAAAAGCTAAATGCAGTGTGTTTTCCACTTTTCAAGGAAGATTCGCTCTCAGTTTCCGGGTTCCCAGCCCTCCGATTCACTTCAGGAGGTTTACATGGTTTTCTGATTTGCGCACAGGCGCGGGATTATGTAGGATTTAAACTAGAAAGACGCACAGTGTTAAACCTTACATTTCATTTAAACTATCTCAACTATCCACCCTGTTATTCCCTTACTGTGGACAAGAGTGAAATCCAGATCCTAAGTCTAATATCAAAAAACTTTTTTAGAGACTATTTAGTGAAGAACTTCAAAATGACATATACATTGAAAGTTACAACCAAGTGCCAGAGTGATGTCCTCATCGATTATAAGAGTACTCAATAGTTGATGGAACTGGGTTAGGTCGTGAAAAAATTTATTGCTACTCAGAGTTTCATGCTTCTGGCGAAGCAGCCATCAGTATATATTGTTTATTTCGCAAAAAAAGTTTTTTGGGGGGAGGGGTGGTCGAGGCACCCCTAGCCCCTCCCGCTTCCCGTGCCCGGTGTAAATGCTATAAAATTTCAAAAAATTAATAGCAAAACATATACCGTAAAATTCCGAAAATATATTCACCTCATAATCCCAATACCATTTGCAATAGCTTTGAAACAAATAAAAGATACTGGTAGATGAGCATGACGTTATCGTGTAAATGGCCTATGGGTAAGAGTTTTAAAAGGCCGACGTCGAGCCCAAGGAAAACATCACTCGGCAAAATTAAAGAACATAATACAAATAAATGGATCAATAAAAGATGAAGTAATAATGATAAAAAACTCTGATTATGTCATTTTTATTAATTAAGAATTTGTTTATGCTTAGTGAGCAAATATTGAGTTAGTCATGCGGGAGTTAACACGCGGAAGTTGGAGCGTTAGAGGTAAAGGGAAACTTTACCATCTTGAAGTGCTCAGCAAACTTTCGAAGTAATCTAGCGATCTGTGGTCAATTTTATCGGTTGTTTCGTATAAATTTTATCTTCCAGAGTTTTACACTTAGCACCCACTCATTACCACGCCCATAGTGCAACAGGAAGATAAAAATAATATAAACCAAGGGGAAATTTGAACATGATAACACTCATGATAACTCGATATGCGCATGATATACGCGTTCACGAACCAATTATTTTATAATTAAAACACAGTGACCATGGTGAGTTAAACTTCGTGTTTACCCTGTATGAATCGACAACGACTTAAATGACACTTTTGTGCAGAATTATATGTTATGATGTCATTTGTGAGTCTTCATAGCATCCATCACGCCAAGGCCGAACGGAATCGGCGATAATCATCGTAATAAGGAAATCAAGATTTTTGGAAGTGTTCAAATCGTAGAGTAAAAGAAATTCATCCTCATTGATGATCTCTTCGAAGCTGATACAAACAGCTAAAAGGTTGCCATCAAGTTTTGTAAAAACTGAGACAAAAGTCTTTATAAAAGTGATCCTGAGCAACAAAACTAAAACAAACCAGAACAATTTGGCAGCCGCGTCTGCTACGCGGCTTAAAGGGACAGGTTCACGGTTCGGCGCATGCTCATTTATCGAAAAGCTGTTTTTCTGCCGGGACATGCTGTATCGTCTATGCAAATTCAAGCAATATGATCATGTCATAATGTTGTCAAAGAACCAATCTGCACTCTCCCCTGGCTGGCAGTCACTTGCACTTGATCAACTTAAATATTTGCAAATAGCTGTAAATTAGTCAACCATGGAATAAAACCTTCGGGTCAACAATAAATTCAACGTTGGTAGTGTTGGCATAATCCACTGACTTTTCTGCGATTTTAGCACTCCTCCATCCTACTTCCGGTTACTCTGAAATACACTTCTACTTTGAAATACACTCTGAGATCGCTGATTATACATGTGAGTAGGATTATTAATCGATAGAATTAATAATAAATTGGAAAAACGTAATTTAATTAATTAGCATGTGCTTAACCATGAACATGTCCCTTAAAGTGTCTAACTTCGCGCTAAATGGTGGCGGTCTGGACCCACTCCTTAGCGGCCCTTTCCGTCTCTACCTAACCGCATCCAGCGATTGCTTGCGGTCAGCGTTAGATCCCATCGACCTGAACCTCTTAGACACCATATGAAGTTCACACAACGTAGTGTTCGTTATGCCTGGTTTATTTAGCGCATAAGCATAAGCATAAGGGCATACGCACGCGCAGAATGGTAAATTTGATTCAATTCTTGATACCAGCTCTCCTCAACCCGATGAGAAAAAAGATGGCGCACGAAGCGTCCGCCATATTGCTTTTAATATGTTCGCATGAGGTCTGGGTCAAAGTGACCGATGAATGGTCCACGGACTTGTGGTTATGCCTGTGCATATGTCAACCCCACTGTTTTCACCTAGTCAAAGCTACGACACAAGCATAAGCACAAGAAGAACGAACACGCACGTTTTTCTTGGCCTTATGCTCATACTTATGTCGCCGCAGTTTTCACTTGCTTACTCATGTGCTTGTGCTTATGCTTGTGCGCTAGTGAAACCAGGCTTAAGTTTCTTGACATTTCTGCTCAGGAAATGTTCATGAAAGTGTAAGTCTGTTCAATTTTTAACGGAAAAAAAAATTCAGAGGATCCAGAGTAAGAATTGAACCCGGAACGTTGTGTCTGTAGTCCATCACCTATACCAGGGGTCCGGGCTTAACGAGACACTCTTTACTGATAAGAAGACAGATTTGCAACTTTGCTAAATATACCGGCCAATAACTCCTCGGCATGTTAAGTACAACACGTATAAGCACAACTGCGGCAATTACAATAGCATAATTTTGCTATTATGAGTGTTTTTTTTTTTATTTTTTCATCATAGGGTTATTTCCAATGTAATGACTTCTTTACAATTGAAATAAAAAGTGCCTTTTACTCTGGCTCCAAAATTGGCGCATTCATTACTATAATCATTGCATTAACCTTTAACATGATAGAACAGTGAAGAGATAATAGTTTATGTTTGGTCAAAAGAACACTGCACATTCGCAGCACACTCTTATCTCCTGTGAGTAAACCATCCAAGTTGAATCAGTCTTCTTTATGAAAGACTGAGTCACCGTGGGGTTTTGGCACAGACCTAGCACTGTGCTTCCATCGCCACAGAACAACTGTTTTGTATCGCATAACACTTCGTTAATATAGCGGGGTAAAGTTTCAGGTCCCAGATCAGTTACGGCAGGGCAGACATTACAAAGCCTCGTCTCCCCCCCAATGGTAGATTCGCAAGGGCCTGAAAGCGTTGTTACGGGAAATGAGGAACCCCTCTTAAATATATTTTTTCTTGACTGCACGGGAACTTGTGGTTTCCAAGTGATGTTGTAGGTTTTAATTCTTCTCATATGCCGGCGGTAAGACACCAGATTAGGAAATTTACGCGCTTCTGCTGGAGTAAAGGCCATATATACAGAGTTGAAGTAGCCCAGTGGTCCTGGTTTTAACCCCAAACGTCTGAGGCAATCTCGAAACTCTGTTCCATTGCGAGGAACGTTCCCTATCAAAGATATGTCGTCTTTAGTTTGTTCGTGGTGGTGAAAATCATCTCCCTTCCATGGAAAAGCGCCACAGAAAACAAGCAAAGCAGCAGCCAAGCACAAAATTCGAAAAGCCATCTTTGACCTGATGTTATAAAGATGATATATGTATCGGTGGTCAAATTTCGCGTCAGATAAAATGGGTGTCGCCCGTTTCAAATAGTCACCTTTATGAGCAAATTGAAAATCATTAATAAAATCATAATTGCATGGAATTTGGTTGGCCAACTCAAAGCACAATAGTTTTTGGGAGACTTGCATAGTATACCTCTAAACCTGCGTTGATATATCGGTAGGAAGCAGAAAAATTAAAACTTGCATGTTGGATTCATAATTGGATCAAAAAGCTCACATTCTGTTCTGAGCCATTCAATTAAGGGCTAGTGCACGAATAATATTACTGGACAGTGGCCGATTTATGACATCAAATCAGTTGAAAAAATCCAAAATCGCTGTTTCAATCCGCTTTGCTTCGCGTGTCAATAAACGTAAACTGCAAAAAAATAGGGCTGAGTTTATTTTGACAAGGATCCGTGAAGAGCTCAGCGGAACTTTTTAAAGTCTTTTACTACTGTTAACAAACTGAACCGAAGTAGTTATTGCTCTGGGTGATTATATCTCTTCTGCGTTTTTTTCCGAACTAACCCGACAGGTTTTACTTAGGCATACCTCCTGTTTTGGCAGAAACCTATGCCTCGAGTTTGTCAGGAACTTATAGGATAATTATTATGGCATCCCTATAGTACTTTTTGGAAAAAAAGTAAAAAAGAAATTTATATCAAGCATTTTTAGCGAGACTAATATGATGTGGACGAACGCGAAATATGAGAGTTCTGCCTAAGCGCACTCCTTCGCTGTAGAGGTCCATGATCAAAGGTTGACTTGAAACTATCTTCTAGGGATCATCTAATCAGTTCCTTGTATGTAGCACTGAAAAATGCACACGTTAAATCTACAGAATAATGCATATTAAAATAAAAGCATGTTTTTTTGATTACTTTTACCTTGCTATCCTTCAGCCTCGCTTAATTTTCTCTGACTTTTTCTTAATACTAGTCTTCCTCTTCTCAAGAACACTGAAAAGTTGGTCTCAGCTATAGAAGCAATATCAGTGTTTGGTTCCTCCAATGTCATTCATGATACTAGTAATGACCCTTTGCAGTGTAATTCCTGACATCTTAAAGCGGAAAATATTCTTTGCCTTGAAGGATTTTAAAGGACCTGTCATAACTTTAGTATCCACCAATTGTTTTTCTGTCTCGTATGTACTAACAGCAGATATCAACAATGCTTAGGACTCATTACCAGGGGCTCTATTTCGCATTTGTTGAATTCGCACAATATACTTGAAGTAGAAAGTCGGAAGAGCCCAAGAGGTATTTGTGTATGAAGCTGTTAATTGGTATGCAAGTTGTCTAGAATACTAAGTCATATTATTGTTAAAATGTTTTAGCTTAACACCGCTTTTAGCCAGCGTCATTCATGGTACTGCAAAAGACTTCCAGCTTCTTCAGATGTCTAAAACACTTCTGATCATTCTTGCAGTTCGTCCCCCGGGGTACTCCCTTATGTAAGCAACAAAGGTATGTTCCGCCGCAAACATGCCAAAGGGTATGGTTTTTTGCGCCGTTTCGGTTGGAAACCGGGTATAGACTTTTAGTCGAGAATCGGGAATGGTTTTCTTGAGTTTTTGAAGAAACTACAGGGTGTATGAACTTATTTGTCGTTTCAATTCCAAATGAATAAAAAAGAAAGAGTAATATGCCAATGAATTCGAAATGCATTTTAAGAGGTCTTTTTGTTGGCCTTCTAATATTAGTAATGATGACATGAAAACGGGTATGGATTTTAGAGGCCAGGTCTGAAAACGGATGTGGAAAATTACAATGTTTGGTCTGAAAGAGAGTCAGGATTTGGAGAACTGGGCGGCACACCGCCACCAAGAATTTCCAGGAGTACCCCCCCCCCCCCCCTCCCCGGGTAGTTCCCAAGTAAACAAGCTTTCTGTAGAGGTAGTATATCTTTTCTGCCCTAATTTATTTCCTTCCAAAATCAAAATCATTTCCCCCAAAACAACCGTAATGCCCCCTTAAAGATTAAGCGTGTATTCGAAGTAAAGTTTTCAAAAAGAAAAAACATTATTGGGCTGCGCTGTTAATTTTAGAAAAGAGAGAGGCGCAGATGGCCAAATCGGGGATTAAGTTCGGGCAAGAATGTTTTTCGAAGCCAGCTGCTACTGTAATCGTGTGTAAGAACACTCGATGCAGGAATATTTGAAGATGATTTTTTCATTCCTAAAATCACTGAGCCCTGCAAAAGTCATGTCGTCCAAAGCTCCGCTAAAGTTAAGGGTGCATGAGTATAGATTCTGGGCTTTCAAGTTTATTGTTTGTAGTAAACTACAAAATTAATGTATTAACGAGTCGGGAGCTCCACTTTTAGCTTAAGCTAAATCTATATGAAAGAGTAGCTGAAAATTATTATTATTATTATTGTTATTATTATTATTATTATTGTTATTATTATTATCATTATCATTTATTATCTATGTAATAACCCTTGGCGTCTATTTGCACAAACAAAGCAACTTTTTTCTAAGTTATGTCCAAACATTCAAACTGAACCCTTAAGTTTAAGTTTATTAATATTTTGTCATGCCAATACGAAGAATTAATACAGAAAAGTACAAAAAGTGTATGACTGAAGCGGGGGAAACTAAATTCCCATACAAAGAATATTCAGTCCAATATTAAACATAGTAAAAACTAATTTATACACGGTCCAAAGCTAACTTAACTAAATTGCATACAGGTCACTCACAAGTTACACCTGATTTCACCTGATTTCCATTTTCGGAGGAAACGAGATTTTCTCAAAAGCGTTCGAAAATTTTTTTCCTTAGATCAGTTTTTATTAAAGTACATAAAATGAGTATCTTTAAAACTGTAAGCATGATGCCTTAAACTACAACCTGCTGCGGTTTTTCCTAAAGTGCAAAAGGTTTTGGACGGGCAAATACTCAGAATTCCGGCATTTTTTAAACTTCAAGGAAACACATCCAAGGAGCATAAACAATCGGGCAATTGCTATATCCACTTCAGGGGCACCCAAAGTCTTTTTCCGGTTAATATAACTGTACCAAGGAGCAAATCCAAAACAGATAAATGCTTTTTCACACAGCTCCAATCAGGCTTCTAAGGATAGAGAAAACCATTTGACTTAGAGACTTCCGTCGTATTTGGAAACATTTGGTCGTTGGGTGCTCCTTACAAAGATAAACCAACAATGACATAAAAGTGAAGCACTGCGGCCGGTAATTAATAAGCGTTAAATTTTGACACTGACTTTAGTAAATGTGTTCAGACGTTGTGCTGTGCTTATATCAGGTTGTGAGTGTAAAGCGAACACCCCCCACCCTCTAGACCCTTCTTATTTAATAAAATTTCCCCCTGTTAAAAAATAGCCTATAAAAAAATGTGATGTTTTTACTTATTAAGCCAAGACATTCAACGTCACTGGTTTCAGTAAACTTTGCGTGTCAGTTTATAATAATTCGCATCCACAGCACACCGTCAATTCGAATGTATAGTCGTCAAAGGGTGGTTTTCCTGAAGAATCACACTTTTTCGTTGGATCATACTTCACCAGCGTCTGGGTTTTACCAAATCCTTTACATGTCCCCTGATTTTGAGGACCGCAAAGAACCGGACTAGGTGTGTCGTCGCAGACAATTGTATTGAAAATTTTAGGGTATATGTTCTCGCCTAGTGTAGTGATTGCCGAGCACCTCCTGCAAGAATATCGGGCTACTTTGTCATCTGGATCACAGCCTCTAATGTCGGTCATATGGCCTAAAGGACTCACTATCTGTTTTACTATCGATGAAAAATTCATAGGTTCCATAGTGATGAGATTTTTGAAGTTTAATTTTGCTTCTGCCAAAGTGAACGCCATGTAGTTTTTGTTGATAGTTACGCCATTTGCCTGTAACTTCGCCTTGGCGTCTTCGACCGTGACTGGAGTGCTACATGGCGATGAATTGTCGTCGTCCTGCTTTGTGCCAGGCAAACGTGTTATGAACACAAAAAGTGAAAGAAGCACGAGCTGCAAATTCAAAGTATTTTTATTAGAATTGTTCATGGTAGTTAATCTCACAATAGTCAGTTGCTATAGTTGCTTTTTTTATCTTGACGTCACGACAGCTCCCAGGGGAATACTTGGGTTAATTTTTCCTGGTATGTGCCGCTAGCCTCTCACACGTGTCAGAGACCCTATCCCATTTTAGTATCACCCACTAGTGGACTAATGCAAATCCTGCATTTTAATTGGCTACAGTACTAGGAGACTATTAGTAATACTCCTCGAGTAGCGAAATTGGCCGGTTTTGAAAACTGACCATAACAGTGGCGAACGCTTCGCGTTTTGTCGAGGTTGCAAATGAGTTTCTAGATCATAGTGATTGCGTGAATAGCACGCGCCCTGCAAAAGATCATGACATCACAACTCATGTAATCCCGACTTTTTTACTAGGCTGATTTAGCAACAGAATTTGACGTCATTTGACAATGGGGTCAAGCCAGTTGTTTGATTGGCGTGCGCCGTTGTCAAATGACGTTCCCGTTCCTAATTTTATCAGATAATAGCGCGCTCTAATTGACCAAGAGTTGTGTTTGCAAGAGAGTTTGTAGCTGTGACGTCACGATCTTTGCGGTGCGCGCGCTATTTTCGCGCCATGACTTTGCCCTTTTACCTATGAGATTATCCTCGTCATTAATATGTAGATCGTCTTATCCCTCTTACATTCCTACTATTTAAGAAAGTTATGGGGAGGGGAGAGGGCGCTTATTCGATGGGGGCGCTTGTTTGATATTATGGCTGAGGTTGTGAGTCAGAGCTTTTTCGGGGATGGGCGCTTATTAGAGCGTGGGCCCTTATCGATGATATACGGTACACAGGTACTTGAATCACAGATATGACAGGTTAAATCAAAAAAGATAAAATGAACCCCCCCCCCCCCCCTTCCCCCAGGACAGACGTCCACCAAACGCGTTTGTTGAAAGGAAAAGTTAATAAGCGCCTCCCTTCAGATTATGCACCTCTTCTTTTAGCCGAAGTTTTAAATAAGCGCCCCGGCGCTTGTTCGAGGAAATAGGGTATTTACATAGCTTGCACAATATAACGAACTTTTACAGAGCTGCCTCGTAACACCACTACTACTATGATTCTAAATAATGAGTAGGACCAGGGTTTGTTTACTTAGGAAGCCCCAAAATTAACTTTCGCAATTTTTTTACATACAGAATAGCCAGAGCCAGAGCCATAACCATAGATTCCAATGAATTTGATAACAATTTTACTTTTAAATTAAGTGAGATTTTCAAATCGTTGTTAAATTTAGATATCCCAAATTTTGATTCTATCTAAAAAACGGCAATCTAAGGAAGTATCATGACTCTCGCTGAAGATAGAATACCCACCAAAACCACAGGTCACCCAAACTTAAAATATAACGAAAACAATGGGCTTCGATGTTCTACAGGTATTAGGATTTCTACTTAACCACGCGTTGTATTATAATATCTATCGGTCGTTAATACCGAAAATGCGATGTTTGGACTGCATATAAAAACAAAACAAAACAGAACAGAACAAAACAGAACGAAGAATAATCTCCCTTCTTTCGTTTTCCTTCGGATAAGGCTCTAAGATGAAGTTATTCCCCAAATCTTCATCGGCAGGTTATGCCATTGATGGCGGTCCTGATATACCATTTAATAAAATCACCCAGTCCGCGAGCACAACCAAAGTTGTCATAGGCGTACGGGAAATTTTTTGCCAGGGGGGGGCGGTAAACTATTTGCCCAAAAAATTCCGTACAGTCGACAAGAAATGAGGGCCATACGATGCAACAACATAGGCCATACTGACATATGAAGGTGGCTCGATTCTGTAACAGTTTTTCAGGGTCAATACGTCCCAATTCTGAGCATAACTACGTCGCCATAGTCAAACATTTGGAGAAATTGCCACCACAATTTTATTAGATAAAGATGAAAATTTGTCATGATCAGGAATGCAATGACATCGGAGTTGTCATACCAACGAAATGACGCCATTGTATATTTTACTTGCAGCAATATTTTTCGGCACTGGGAACAGTTCTTACAAAATCGTTCACGGAAGCTTTTTCCTCAAATAGTCGCCTCAATGTTCGTGAAGTTAAACAGAAACTGTGAGAGTGTTATTGGGGGATATTTTGGCGTTAGAAATATGGTAAAATGGAAAATTTTGATGTTTGGCCGTTATCAAACTGAGAACTAGTCAGCCACTTCTTCATTTTCAGACCCACTGCTGATGCTATCTGCCTTACACTGTTCTATGAGCGGAGATGATTCTAGAAAGATATGCGGAAGATTGTACTAATCAATACACGACTGGAAAGGGCGCATCCCAGTTAGTGCAGTGCAGTACAGTGCTCAACAAAAAAAACTATGGAATATGTAAATCAACATATGATACCCTTCCCTGATAAACAGAAACTCATCACGTGCTAGGCAACCAATGTCTCGAGAGAATATGACTGGATTATTACGCCGACTTCAGGATTTTTTTTCAGATTAAAATAGAAATTATTTATCTCTTCAAAATAATAAAAAAACATGGAAACGTCTTTAAAACCTGGCTTTGCCCAAATTTTCTCTTGCTGCCCAAAAAATCTGAGTTGCCCAAAATTTGGGGGGGCTGCAGACCCCCTCGCCCCCCTGGCCCGTACGCCTATGAAAGTTGTGAATAAACAAATGACCAGTATTTGGATTTTAATAGGAAAAGACCGTATCCAAGGGTATCACTATCTTTAAGCCATAGGTTAACTCTATACCGGAGACCTTTTGTGCAGGCACAAAAAGCATACTGGATAGGGCGCCTCTTCACGCATAAGAAAGGTGATTTCGAAACGACTTCTGTAACCGTGGAGCAAAGCTGCGACGCGCCGATTTCTAAAGAGGAGAGTCACATATCGGATAGGATTTTTGGTCCTTTTACGGCAATTCCGGATTATTTCCGAAGATTTCCGAAGGCTACCGAAGATCCCCGAAGAATGCCGACGATTTCTGAAGAGGAACTGAGAGGTCCGACTATTTCCGAAGATGTCCGAAGAACCCTCCAAACACTTAACAGTATTTTCTTCCGAAACAGTAAACATTAAAAATTGGCCAATTTAACAGCTAACAGTAAACATTATGGGCAAATAACACTAAACACTAAACCCCATTCACACCATCTTTATGGATCGGAGATGTAGTATCTTCGAACTGGTCGATTCACGCTACATTTATAGGGAGGAAAGCGCTAGTTTGATGAGCCAAACTAAAAGCAAAGGGCACACATACACCAACCCACGGCCTGGCCAGTACCCCACGCATGTGCACAGCCATGTCACCCGGGCAGTGGGAGCCATGGAAAGCTGTTTCGACCTTACTGGGGCTCATCAGCATGGCAGTCTGATGAGCCACTTCGCTCATAACATTTACCTCTCCACCTTACAAATCAAGACGTAGTGGTCTTCACACCGTTCTACCTGACGACGTGAGCAAAGCAAGCAAAGCATACAACAGATGTAAAGCGTGCGTGCATAAAATTAAGCTACGTGACGGAAAACCTCGTTCCCAGGTTTCCGAGAAGTTGTACGGGGTTGGGTAAATGAAGTGTAACGCGACGAGAGCTCAGGAGGGTCCACTAAAGATCGCTGATAAGATACGTTCCCTGAAGCGAAGGAAAATTGACGAAATTTACTTCTTCTCGGTATTCAGACTGGTGATAAATAAGCCAAACCACCGTTTTTTGTCGCTCATTCTCGGCTTTGCCGTCACTGTTGCAGTTTGGCCGAGGGAGTTTGTCTCTCGTCGCGATTTCATTTACGTTCATTTACGTCGCTTGTCGGAATTTACCTTAGCAGGGCCTCGATACTGCCCGCTGCTGAGAGATTGTCCGAAAAATAAACATGTGCCCGAGAAGCGAAGCATTATCAGCCGATATACCAGCAAGCCAAAAAGGGGTTTATTCTCTATTATAATCCTCTGATTAATTTTTTACATCTCTAACATATTGAGAGAGAAAGAAAAACAAAAACAAGAGGTGAGCGCGCCCGCGAATGACACAAACAAGCCCTTTGATCGGTTGATTTTTTTTTGAAACTGTGATTGGACTAGGGCTTGACGGGCTGTCATGTCAAATGAACTCTCGCAACGCCCCATAGATCAAAACTGTATTCAAGTTTCTGTTCCTGTTCAAGTGCATAAATATTTATAAGCCTAAATTCATAAATTTTGATCATCTTCGATTCATAGCTTATTTTATTGATTTCTCTCCAGAACTGTTAGTTGCGAACAGCTCAAAATTTTAGTGAAATTGGATTATACAAAACAAGTTTGTTCTTACTGCTTTCATTTCAGTTATTAAAGAAGATAAAAACTGAAAAGAGACTCACTTTGTTGACTTTGTTATATGCTTTCTTGGCACCGAAAATCGACACGGACGGGGTGGGTGTGGTACCACGTGACCCAAAATGGCCAATAAAATCGCACAAAAATTAACCAGTGGATTATAACAGGAAATATTTTCAGATACTACATTCTACGCAGTGTTTAACAAATGACTGAACTGTCGTAAAAGATGCAGTCGTAATGATATTCTTCCCGTGAATACGTTGACAGTTGGACGTTACAAGACAAAGATCAAACGACTCGAGAATCGGGCTAAAATGACCTTTGGACTCGTCTTTTACAGCAGATTTTAAGGTAAGAACATTTCAAAACGGTTTTCTATCTGCTTATTTAACCAACTGTGGCTTTATACAAACGAAGGCAGTGCGAAGGGACTATTAAAAAAATTTATGTCCGACTCGCAACTTCAAAGTTGACCGCGGAAGGTCAAATATCTGCATTTTTAACAGATTGCGTAAATAAGCTCTTGCGTGGCTATATTAATCATTTGCCCAAAGAAAGAAATTTTTACAGGAACCTGTAAACCATCCTTCTAACATTCATCCGCCAGCAGCTTAATCGATTCGAAGGTTTCTCACATGGTCAAAATCATGTTTTTTTTGTCACGCATTACTTTTACTGAAGTAATTGTATTCCTTCGAAATGCATACAAACTGAAAGAACAGAGCAGTACAGTATTGTATACAGATACAGTATTGTATCTCCACAAATCCTTCTAACAGATATTTAGAAGTTGTAAAAGAAGGCTGTGATGTTTTAAAGACGGCAGAGTAATCGTTTTTTGCACTCTAGGCTTTCAAACCCATATGAAATAATTGAGAGCCCCAAATGACGATTTTAATCGATTTTGGTTATTTGCATTTATCCCTGGAATAAAAGGATATTTCATAAAATGAGATGAAAGAAATCGAATTTCCTTCCCTTGCCGCGAAATTTTGAATTTTTCTGATTTTTTACAGACTGAGGCGCTCTTAAATACTAAAACAGCAAGTCAAAAGTATATATAGTACTGTTGTTGCTTGACTGGGAGCCTGCGAAAGCCTTTTAACGAGGGAGTAATGTGACCGAATTTTCCCGCTCCGCTTACAATCCTACTGGCGGAATTCTGGACACCTTATGGTCCGCGAGGTGTTGCGATAAACGTATTTCTATGGTGATAACAAAACACCTAATGTAATTTATTGTCATGGTGGTTTCTCAAGCACGCTTTGAACCCATTTTAATAGAGCGTTGAAGTCTTCCTAATATGATTCGAGAAGTGAAGTCCAAGCTATTACACCGCCATAAGCAAAGCTCTTTATAATGAGTTCGTTTTAGGCTTGGGCAACTGCATGTCGAAGTACAGCTGCATGATAAACTTTGTACATAGTAACACTCATTTGCATTTTCCACCTATAGTGCAGCGTAGGCCAACATAGCTCTTTTACAATGTCACATGATCTTACTGGATCCGTCCGCTTTTGTAATAATGCGTGCTGCTCAAAGGCCTTATTTATATCACTGGAGACGTTACTGGTTATAGCCTTAAACCATGTTTTTAAGCTATAAATCCGTACCAAATAGCGGAAGTGCGCACGAGTCGAGTTTAACCCGAAGTCCAGACTGAACTTTTGAGAGCAAGTTGTTTTCAGTGAAAAATTTAAGGACTTGCATGTGCATTATATTAATTATTCACCATATTACAAAAACCGAATTTAAACATTGTTTTATACGCTGCATTGAAGACTGATAACGACAAACACACCGTCGCACGGTATACAGTCTGACACGGCTACTGGAAATCATGCATTGAGCGCGCAACCTACAGATTAGGTTGCTTTTATTTCAAAAATTTCATTCTAGGATCTTAGCCAATAAGTGGACCGATCGTGGGTACAGTTAGCCGTTGGCTATATAGGAAATGCGGGCGAATATGTGATTGATGAAAACCGCTCTCATAATTGTGTAAGCGCTTTTAGTTCCAGTGTCAACAAAAGGATATCACTGCCGATCATGAAAACTAGACTGGATTGAACAACATCACGTAAACAAAATTCATATTTAATTCAACGATTTTATTCACATGTGCTTGGATACAATTAGCCTGTATTATGGTGAGGAGTGAGGAGACGGTTGTATTCGCGCCAGCAAAGATACATTGAAACAGCATTGTATGTTTACGGACATGACTGCACGAAATCTTATTTAAATTCAATCGAATATTGAATCCGTGTCCAATGACGAAAGGCCGTCGATATGCAATACTATGAAACAACTTAAATTACCACTGGAGTTTAAAGCTTAATTGAAGCTTTTGCTCGGATGAAAAGTGAAGTAACATGCTTGGAAACTTACAAAAATATAAAAACCATGTACTGTAGTAAAACGTGAATAAACTTAGATCGATTTCTAGACTTTGCTAACACTCGTATCTTAGCGAAAACTTGTCCCGCACTAAGCTGAGATCAGGCTCTGCTCTCATTTTCCTGGGTAAATAGATTCCAGGCCAGCAAGGCGAATCGAAAAGTCTCCCATTTAATCCAGTACTTGTGTACCGGAATTACGTGTGCTTGCGAATCGAATGTAATAATTTATTGTTGCATCACTTGCATGTGCATTCACGTGATTACCGTGACAACACGGACCTTAAACTCAACACCAGGGCCTTCGCGGCCACATAGCATGCATATTGGTCGGGAGAACATGGGAATCTCAAGAATGAGAACAGATCGAGAAAAATCTCGCCACACAGTTAATAAAGTGCTGCTGACCAAGTTTAGCAAGATTAGGCTGCGGGCTCCTCTTGTCGCCCGCAATAAAAATGCTGAAAGTAATTTATGTAGATGACGGCCAATATTCACTGTAGATCAGAGAAAGACGATTTCCTGAAGTACTTTATTGCATTATTTGCATTATCTTTGTTTTCTAAATTGTACTATTTGTTCAGGACGTCACTTTCGAATGAACCAAATACTTGCTAAACAATACTAAGTTTAAGTTCTTTACACATGTAAAACGTATGAATAACAAGACAACTGAAGTTATTCCAGCCTCGGTAATGCAAATATCGGGCGTTAACTCAAAATACTTCCTTGTCTTGGTGGTATTTCTAAACTGAGAGCTTGTAAATTTAGCCGGCAAACTATCATCTCCGAGCAAAAAAATTTAACAACGGAAGTATACCGAGGAAAATGATCATAATTGCTATCAATATAATACAATCACAAATGATGTGTCTATTTCCATTCACAAACAGATTCTACTTCAGCTTTGGGAAAGATCTGAGAAGTCTAATATCTTTCTTTCCCAATTTACCTTTTACACAGATTATAATTGCCGCGGTTCCTGTATGATTAAGCTATAAGCTAAGAGTTGAATTTTAAAAAAGGGTTAACTACAATATATCTCTTCATACTTAGTGTTTAACCATTTCTGTTTTTTTTTTTTGGCTCAAAATCTTATATTCTGATCTAACGCACTTCACTGACGATTGTTCTTACATGCCTCCGCGATAAAAAGCTTTGCACAGGCGGTCCTGCATCAAATTAGCCGCGTATGTTTGTATCATCGAAAACTTTGCAGACTGAAGTAAGAGTCACTACAGAAGGAAATAAGTATCCGACTACCATTTTATCTGCAGAACCCTTCATCGAACTAGAGACGACTCTAATGAAAATCACTTCTAAAACTCAACTTCTCAGCGGAATTATTCACCGGTTGTTGAAGTAAAGATTGTGCTTCCCTTGGAACATTAGTGGCTAAAGGCTAGCATCTTAGAAGACCTTGGAAATGGTTCGTCTTTTTTTTTCTTGGCGAACAATGCCCAGTAATACTTTAACAATATATATACAATTATTAAGGAAGAATCTGTCTCATTTACGAGGACTATAACTCTTTTAAAATTGTATGATAACGCGTATAAACCTATTTGCAGACCAGAAGGTAACTAGTTCATAGTTGATGAATCAAAATGAGTAAGTTACTCACCTTAATACAAAGAGGAAACGAATCCATTGATTTCAAACAACAGAGAAGTTGTTCAGCAATTCCGGTGTATTTCAGATGTAAGAAAGCTCCAATTCAGATCGAAATGACTCGTGGAGTAAGAGATCGACCATTTAAAGGAAGATCTGGAATGGAGAGGTTCAATATTTGGAGGGGTACCAAATGTCAAACCTCTTGTTATATTGCAACATTTTACGTGATTAAAAAAAGTGATGATATATTCGACTGTCTGTACATAAGTAATGATTAATTTGACGATCAAAGCCTTTTTAGTCCGCTCGCGATCGGCTTACGTTTGTGTACTCAATAACAAAAGCACTTGACAATAATGAAGTATAAAAAAAAGTTCCGGCGGCCAAGTTCGCTGATTGCTTTATATGCAATTTCACCCTGTTCGTCAACCACGGAGAAGCAGAAGACATTTCCCATCAAGATGTAGCTTAATTAAGCGTTCTTAGACTAGTACTGACGTGTTTACAGGTGCCTGCAGTGTATGAGACATCAATATAGTAAACAGGAAAAAAAAAGATTAATAAAAATAAAGTGCCGCGGAATGCGTAATACCTTTTGACCGAACCATTTACTGCGTCAGGCCTCTATCAAAGTTCAATTTTCTCGACTTGAGCTCGATCTCTTTCTATTCGATTTGATCTCAGGCTTGACGCCTTCTCATTTTTCAACCACTATCATGATTTTTGAAACTTTGTAAATCCCTGCAAATTCTTCAAAAAAACATATACTAGCCCCTTAATTCAAATGTGGCTTACAGTTCTATTGAGAATTGCAATATACAAAATATCAGTGACGCAGATCGTTTGTTTGTATTGGTAATACTAATACCGGAAAGAACAGTAAAAAAGTAGAAACAGAATCAAAAATTCAAATATGTGCCTGCCTTTGTTGGTCAGTGTACATACGCATTAAATAAAGGGCGTGGTCAATTCGAAATGAACACAATTCTATAGTTTCGATAAAGATAAAAGAGTTAGCAAAGTTTATCGAATAATCCTTAACTCTTGAAAACTTGCTACCTCTCATGGCTAACTTGAATATAGCCATACATTTATAAATAGGATATCAGATACAGGACTATATGCGACTACTAAAACATATTTCAAGTATTAAATCTTATACTAGAGCCCAAGTTCTTTGTTTTGATTGCAATTGAGAAATTTCCATTGTAAAGCTACAACAATGATAACTACACTTCTCTCGCCGAACCTTATAAGACACTTTCTGCTTTTAAACAACAAAATCCGCGGGATCCTCTTATGGAACTTAGATGGCTATCAACGAGCAATATCTTTAATGACGTTTTGTTATCTAAGGTATGATACTTTGACTGATATCTTATTAGTATTTGGCATACCTTTTCATCAACGACAACTGGTACGGCACTTCCAGTTTCGTTTCGAATACTTCACTCTGTCAAAACACTTGAAACGGGCACGTAATGAATCTTGGAAACAGTACCGTAGTCAAAACAAATCACTAATTCATCTAACATAGCTATATCGAAACTATAATACCAAGAAGACTAGACAGGGAAAAAGAGAAAAAAAAGAAGACTAGACAGTCGTCAAATAAAACAGTTTACGAACATGAAACATGATTGATAAAATGTCAAGAGATTCAGAGTAAAACTAATCTGTGGAACTGCAGACCAGGGGACCTACGGAACCTAAAGAAATGACTTTTTTATTACAACTGCCTTTAGTTAAAGTGATGAAATAATTATTCACAATCAATTATAACATTCATAGACTGTTCACAGTCCCCTTGTTTTCGAGCGCTCACTTTAATTTCACTGGCAGCCATTTTGTAATTGGATTCAAATGTCAGTACCGAGAGAGCAGGCCACGGGGTTCCAACACCGTCCCCCGCGATTTAAGTAGTTCAAGCTAGACCCGGTCAAGATGGCCGCCTGTATCGCTCGTTCTCGACGATCCTATGGAAAAATATAGGATTTTGAACAGTGTTTAACACTTTAACATTAATCGAGAGTTCTGGTTCCGAACGGGAAGTCCACATAGCGAATTTCCGGCTTGTTGGTACGTAGCAAGGTAATGAGTGGTATAGATTTAAACAAAGTAGCACAAAGCTGGGAGGATGAGAGAATGTAAATGTGCTTGTGAAAAATAGATGATATTGAGCGAATGGCTGGGTGGTATCCGACAACCAGAGGGATACGTGTGGGTGAGTCGCTTGTGTGAGTGTATGTGATGGTATAAACACGTTGTATCTCCTGGTTGAGGAGACCGAGATTGTACGTATCGTGGGAGGAACATATAGTACGTCGGATTCTCAGGGCAAGGCTGAATGGAAAAGCTGGTTTAGTGTATAAGGGGTGACATGATGAGCGTAAAACTCGGTACTGATGTTCGGCTGTAGGTTTAGTATAAAAGTAGTGGATAAGGGACCGAATTTTCACTAAAAATCGGTTATAAACAAAACCAAGACACAGAGGTTAACTGAAAAATCTTTACTTCAAAAGAAGGGAAATTGAGATTAAGCGAAAGCAAAATCGTACTAATTTTTTTCAGGCAAAACATGAAAACGAGGTCGAAGCTCAGCTCAGCGAAAAACTGCCTATCAAGCAAAAATGTCAATCTTTTTTTATTCGACTCTGTAGAAAGTATTGCACAGGGTATAAAAATTCTATAGAAAGCAACAGGTGGTTCTAAAGTAAACCCTAACTCTTTTGGTTCTTGAATAACCTCCATTCTAGTAACTAATGAGTGGAACGTCTTTTAAAAAAAGATAGGAATGAGAGGAGCGATCGCCTAGCAACACATGTCTTCTTATTTAGTGCTAAAAATTAATGACATATGTCCAGGATCGATCTTGTTAGCAAAAATTTGCTAGCAAATGTTTTTCGCAATTGTCGCAAAAGAAATAATTGAGAAAAAATTATGTCGGAAAATCACTTACAAATGTCGCAAAAAGCGCAAGAATAACAAGTGTAACAAAATTCCACACTTAGAAAGAAAAGAAGCCAAGAAGGACCCCGAAATGTCCGCAAATATCGCAAAAATCGCAAACGTAACAAGGATTTTTCATGCTTGCTAAAAACACCGATGACAAATATCGCAAAAATAACAAATGTAACAAAATTCCAGACTTAGAAAGAAAAAAAAGACAAGAAGGGGCCCGAAATGTCCGCAAATATCGCAAAAATCGCAGAAGTAACAAGGATATTTC